>NC_136495.1:62928050-63133050 GCF_053919585.1 Euprymna scolopes | reverse complement strand
ATGGGTTGGATTTAAAAAGAACTGTCTTTTTTCGCACGATCTATGACTTTTTCTTTTATCACATTTTTATTTCAATTATCCTGAAGATGTCCTCTGAAACAAGGACGAAACGTTGATTTTTTAATAATTTCATTCGGTTTTTTCTATTTTTTCTTTAAACATATATATATATATATATATATATATATATATCCATTCATATGTAATCACCTTTTTCTTTACCATATTCCATATGCTTAACTTATTTTGTTTTCAAGTAAGATCTTTGACTTACTTGTTGTTTCATCAAAAACTTCTGCATGCAAAATCCGATCCCGCATTTTGATAATTCATACCCTCTGATGAGAAGGAGAGTATTTCTTCGAAACTCCGCGGATTAAGGAGTATCCATTTATCTAGTGTTTCCTTTTAAGATTAAATATGTTTTTAACTCATTTCAAAGTGTTTTAAACATATTTTATTAACTGTTTATATATATATATATGCTTACATAAATTTAATATACGAAAGTAAAGATTTATGCGTAAACTTTAAGTATTTACTTCAAAAGTGTCCAATACGTATAATTATTGATATATATATATATATATATATATATATATATATATATAGGGTGACCCAAAAAACGGGCCCCAAATCTAATTAGGCCCCGTTTCTTAGTGTTTTGTCCGAATGAAATAAAACTTTAGTCATAACCAGTTTATTATATTCAAAACATCACATCAAAACGCTAGGGTCATTGGCCTTTTTTTCTCCGTTCTACAGCATATGTTCTAGATAGCCTCAATTTAGCTTTTTGCTTTTTGGGGTGGCTTACCCTGTATATATATATATATATATATATATATATATATATATAACGCGTCTAACCGAATAATTATCAGCAGGAATCTGAACTGGTGTGTGAAGCCGAAATAAAGGGTGCAAAAAAAATCATAAATCAGATTGAAGTATACACTAAGGGTGAACAGAAACGATAACATAGATGAAAATAAAAAGATATCAAGTACGTTGAGTGGTAAGATTATATATCAACATGCTAAAACGCCATAATCCCTTATTTCCCCTCTTTACCTTTTTCCCGCTTTTCTACATTTTGTACTTTCTCCCCTTTTTCATTTCCTTCCTATTTTTATTTTTTCTCGTGATTTTTATGATGATAAAACTCTGTAAAATAGAAAAGGTTTGGATCATGGTTCGATGATGATGGATCGCTAAACGAGGTGCATCTGAAACAGGTATGCAAATATATAGAAAATAATGTTTGGGTAAATAAACTTACAATATATATATATATATATATATTCATATATATATATTCATATATATATATATATATATGTATATATATATGCATATATTCATATATATTGATATATATATATATATATATGTATATATTCTCAATTTTTTTGTACGTTCCTATTTTGAAAATAAATAATTGTTATAATTCTCTTTCTGTCCTTTGCAAATGATTCAAATTTTAATATGTTATTGTGGATGATTACGACTACCAGTTATCAAAATTTCAGCTTTTCACAATTGTTATTTCTAACAAATATTATGTTTTAAAAGTGTTGTCCCTTAGCTTTGGACGCTACTTTATATATATATATATATATATATATATATATATATATATATAATATATAAAGCTGAATGTCTCTCTCTCTCTCTCTCTCTCTCTCTCTCTGTCTGGTCACGAATACGCTCCTATATGGTTGACTATTTTAAAAAACTGATTACCTATAATGATAGAAGATATATCGAGACAAAGGAATGGGTATGTTTGATCTGGCAGAGCGGTGGCTCATTTAAATTGTGGGGTGCGTCCGCGCCTGGTCCACAAAGTATGGAAATAAAAAATTAAAAATTTATAAAAAAAAAACGGAAATAAAAAAATTTTAAAATTAAAAAAAAAACGTTTACAAGTGCTTTTTATATATATGTACATAATAATACTTTGATAATTATGTTTTAACTTAAATAAGTATGGTACAATAAAAATTGTGGGGTATGCGTTCGCGCCTGGCCTCCATACAATGGAAATAGGCACAAACTTTAATAAAGAATTTTCATATCTATCTGCGTAAGTATACTTTGATAATTATGTTACAGTTTGAAGAAATATGGTATAATAATTATCGGGTATTCGTTCGCACCTGACCTCCATAGAATGGAAATGTGTTACAAAGTTTAACAAGTTTTTTAATATAGATCCACAGAATATTGTGATAGGTGTTTCAGTGTGAACAGGTATGGTATAATAAATTATGGGGTTTATCTATTTTATTTTTACTTTCATCATATTTTGTTTTGGTTTTGATACCCCCAAATTCGAAGCTATCTCTTTACAGCCCTTCCTTTTCATAACCTATCATACTTTCATAAATCAGAGTCCATTTTCCGTGGGCTGTTTTTGAACCCAGTCAACGACGGGTACATTTGCTAGTATATATATATACATATATATATATATATATATATATATATATATATTACCATGGAGGTTCGACGTTTTCTGGGATTAATCATAATCAACGAATGTTTCACGCTTACAATACTTTCATTGTTATCGAAATCAATGAAATTGCTAATGTTTAATCAAATCGATTGATTGCCTGATTTAGTAAGAGACCCATCACGGAAGCTTTGTATATATCCCTCCGGTGACATAGTATGCAATACAATGTAACTAATGCACTATGTAGAACCTATGATTGATTTTATGACAGTGTTTAATACGATGGCTTGAATTATCATGATCCAGTTGTGCTTTAAACGGAAACATTCGTTTCGAACGCGCCCCTATCTTATCAAAGAATCTACTGTTTGTTTTATACATCAGCCTTTTTGCTTGTGCCGCAATAAATCTTCTCGAATGCATGTGAGGTTAGGCTGTATCAGAGTGTTAATTTTGGTCAAAATTAGACTGTTCCTTCTTTATTCGTATGTTTTCGATTATCGATTTTTGATACTTTTCGGGAAAACTTATTTAAGAATATTGTGAAACACAAAAAGTACATGTGTGGGAAATTTCAAAAGAAATACGCCCAGTCGTTTCTGAGACAGCAGAGAAAAATTTACACACACATGCACACACACAGTGTCTTTGATATAAATAGACATATATATCAGATTGGTTTTATGCATGTGTTTGTGTGTTATATGCATATATAGTTTAAGGTTAAGAACTTTTAAATAGGTTTCATTAACTGTTACATTTTTTCCGAATAACTATAGACAAAAAAAAACCCGAAATGTATCCTTTAATTCTATCTGTTTCATTAGAAATATCCATGAATTAACTTTATTTGTAACTAGCATGAATAGTGGTCGGTTTGGATACAGTGTCTATATTAAGGATGTTTAGTACTTTCATCGATACCCTCACAAAGGAACGAAATCGTCGCTAAAAAAGAATAACTTTCCCAGCAGATATTCTGGTAGAAGGGATACGAAGAGAAGTGGCTATTTTCCAGACACTCCTAAAAATAGACGTATGAGTCAAAACAAATTTTCTTTCAATAAAGATAGCTGAAAGAGCCCGTGCGATCGAATAAAAAAAATAAACCGCAGCAGCTGGGTTCGTACCTGAGACGCGAAAGAGGAAAATAAGTGTAAAGATTGCGGGATAATGCGTTAGATGCCACGGCCACGACGTCTTATGACGTCATAACACTAGAAAATAGCAGTTTTTTACTGTTTCAGTTTGATACGCATGCGTGACTTGCAAAAATGACGACGAAAAAAGTGACGCCTCCTTGCAAGAAATGGTTCGATTGACAACCACAAACATTTTTTTCTAATTTTCACATATTTGTCCAAGACATTTCTCGTTCAGATGGTACCAGTTTCGATTCGGTCCGATGCAGCTGACGAAAGGTTTTAGTAGATATACAATCAGACACTCGAACACACAGACGACTTTCCTTTATATAATAGAGAGTAGATTTTTTCTCGTTTTGTAAAGGAAAGATTAAAGAAAAACAAAGAATGTCGTAGTGGGAAATTTATTTCTACAAAGATTTGAACATTTCCCAAATGTAACCAAGTAGTTTTCTTTAAGATAAGACAACTGCACTAACCGATTTTATTGTTAGTTTGACTTATATTGTGTGAAGGAAAAGGATTAATGGTTGCTCAAAGTACGAGAGTGGCGTGCACATACATTGCTAACTAACCAAAGGAGATTGCATTGCCTTCTCTGCTGTTTTAATGGTTTTTTAGGTCATGTAACAGTTAATCACATGACATTTTGGTTATTTAAAAGGAGATTTCTCCGGTTGTGATAAGTTTGTTTTTTTTATGCATTGGTGGCTGGCGCCGGGAAGCTACTCTTGATTACATCAGCTTGGCTGGCAAGATATCTATTACCAGACTGTTACGTCGCGGAAAGGGGGCAATTCTTCCGCAACCTAACGTAGGTGCACATTACTTTCTTTTCTCGACTGAGCAGTCATTGAATTTTTAGAGGAAGAAATTTTTTTTCACAATTGTAAATGTTATTTTAATTTTACTTTCCAAACAAAAAATGAAAACATGAGTTTATTCGAAATTATTTCCAAATAGCCATATTTCTGCAGGTGGACAACGCTAGAAGAACGCATCTAATTCATTATAAATATACACATTGATTGTAAATATTTACTTTATTTGTTGAACAAAAATGTTTGAATATTTATCCAATATCAATTTGTTTATTTATAAATGTTTATGCATTAATATTATCGATTACAAACTTAGTAGGAATATATATATATATATATAGTAAGTTACATCAAGAAGTGACTTCATTATTATATATACAAATCTTCTGATTTGCTATCTATTTTTAACTTAGTCATTGTCATATATTTATTCGAAAATTTGTTCCCATTATTGTTAAACTGTTTTGAGCATGACATTAAGTTCAATTCACTTGAGACATGGCATATTAAAACTATATATAAATATGTGTGTGTGTGTGCGTGCGTGCGTGTGTGTTTATGGGAAAATAGGTTTATCTACTTATATTCACTATTTACTTATACCAGTCCTTTAATTTATTATTCTCCATGTAACTTCAGAGCCTGTACAAATAAATGACAACATTCTATATTCCAAATTTCAAGTTCTTGACCATTTTACCGTTTATTTCTTTAACTACGTTGACATGCACAATACTTAACCGTATCTGTTTCGTAGTACATAATCTTTCCTGTATCTATTATGTCAATTTTTGACTTTATACTACCCTTAACTCAGCGTCGGAAAATGAACTTATCAATTTAAAAGAAAATAAATGAATATGGGCATGATTTAAAAATCTGAAAGCTGGAAGAGAAATTACAGTTATTTTGCAATGATTTAAATAATAATGTGCATTCACCAACTATAAATCCACCCATTTAATAAATTTGTTTTATATTGATATATATATATATTAACACAAAAAATTTAATTTAATATTTTATTATAATTTTATTCATAATTAGACTATTTTATTTACTTAGATAATATTGATAACCGTATATTTTTGTACGAAATTAAATTTCAAACCTGCTGATTTATATACGATAACAACTGTTGATTAATTATATTTAAACTTTTGCATAGCTATAAATTTACTTTTATTATATATATATAAATATTTCATTAAGTTTATTTATAAGTCCAAACAGATTTCTTTTATTGCTGTTTAATTAGTTTCAATCAACAATTATTAACATTAATATGAGAGATTATTTAATTTCTCCAATCATTTGTTCTCTGTTCAAGGGAGATAATTCATTAAGCTAAGCTATCTCCGATTACCTAAAACAAATATTATAATTTAGATTTTATAGGTTTTTACTTTATTATTAAATTTTATAATTATCTAATTTAATTGCATTATTTTATTTGTGTTATTCGTTTTATTTTTATGTTTTCTGGATTATATTTTTATTTAAACTTTAATATCTGTAACAATTTTCAATATACATAATTATGTACTTATATATGAGTCTTATTTATTTTGGTTATAATTGCTTAATATTATTATTTCAATGATTATCTTATTTATATATTGTCGGCAAAAAATGAAATTACAATTATGACAAGTGAAAAAACAAAAATTAATGATCATCTTATATGTAGATTAGATTTACTTAAAATATTTATATCATCTCTAATCTCTTTTATTTGATTCAAATATACACTATTTTTTACATTTATATATATTCTTTTAAACTTTAAAATTATTTTAATAAATTATTTGTTTAATTTTTTCTGAAAGTATACCGTTAAACTAACTATTCAATATAATTTGAGCTATATTTGTGTATTAGGTTTATTTAGTTTTATTTTTACTTTTGAAAAATATTTTAATTAAATCCGTCATTTATCCAGTTATTAATTTATCTATCTTATTTAATTTTATTTTTTGTTTTCATTTATTTCCATTGCTATTCTAAAAAGGAATCTTAATTTTAATTCAATGTGAGCTATTATATTTTTACATTTATATTTATTTAATATTTAATTTACTTTATAGTATAATTAAGCTTTTCAATTTTTTATTTTAATTTAGGTATTTTAAAAATTTACCCTAAAATTGATTATATTCCATCTGTAATTATTATGTACAAATATTTCAGTCAAATTTAAATATTGTCTGTAAACGAGTCTAAATTGATTGATTTATTTTACACTGCTTGAATAAATCACATTTTACTCGTACTTTTTAAATACTCTAACCATATAATAATTACTTATTGCAATTCCATCATAATATTGTGTTAGTTGCATCAGTATGGCATTGAAGCAGTCACTCAGATACTTGACTGTCAATACAGTCGTTGGTTTCTAGCCCAGATTCTGCACAAGCACCATGTCATCCACTAGTGTTATCTTCCGACTTGGCTGATCAGTAGATGTGGGCTCCGTAAAACCAGTAGCTGTTGCATCTTGGTGGGTAGAACTTCCAGCTTGAGGTGACTGATCTTCATGGGGAATGTCTTCTCTTGTCAGCTTCTTTAGTAGATAGATAACTTAGACTTGTCGTGGCATTGCAGAATTGTTGCATCAGGAGCAAGCAATACCCTTGGTATCAGAGTGAATTAGTTGTGACCTCTTTCTGGTTGATGACTCCGCTTGACTTTACAAGTACCATCAGTCTTGCAAACGGGTTCTTGGTCTCCTTCAGATGCACAGTATTATCTCTGAGTTTCACTGTAATTCTCTTATACCCAGAAAGGAAGATTGTTGTTCTCTTTCTTCACAGAGGCCTAGAATCTGACATCTCCATTGTTTCACTCGTGCACGTACTCCTTATACAACTCCTGTCCGGTGACGTCAACATTCAAATTCTGTGGTGCATACTCATCTGGGATGTAGGCATTAGTTATCACATTATCTGAGAGATAAAATCCAAAGTGCTAAAAAAAAGAAAAGGCGAACTATTTTTGTAATTCACTCAGATATCAGAGGCAGCAAAGAAGCAACAATGAAATACGAGATGGATTGATAGTTATACATAAGTCAAGGATATACGAATAAATTAAACCATAAAAATGATGTAATATTTACAGAGGGAAAATGTTTGCCAAGTAGGAAAGAAAATTGGCAATTATCAAAATGACATAAAAGTTCAGAGATAATGATGTTCGTTCGCAGTGACAGCATTTTTTTTTATTTATCTCAATTAAATCCCATAATGTCGTCCTCTAACACAAAATGCACGTTTATAAGCCGTATCTTCTTTTTGGCATGTTCGAAATATTTCTTACGGTTTTCACTTTCTGTAATCAAAAACAGTTGTACACATAAGATCACGAACAGTTATGCGGAAAGGTCACTTAAAAAAAAAAACGGTTCATTGTTTTAATCAATAAAATAGTTCTAAATTTATATATATATATATATATATATATATATATATATATATATATATATATATATATATATATATATATATATATATATATACCAAGCTTTGAGGCTAATTGGTTTATGACACGGACTGAGAAACGAAGTGTGTCAATCCAGTTCGTTCTCAAACGCACATTTCACCTCATATCTAACATCCTATAGATGGGAGTAATAAAATTTACGTAAGGCAAACTAGACAAGAGCAATGAAAAAATTAAAGAGAGATTCTGTGGATAAAGAGTCACAACAGTAAACCCCATCATAAATTAATACATCAAGCTAACTCAAAAGGAATTTTAAAAGTGATACAGTTTGTTTAGTGAAGTTATCTATGAGAAACCTTGCAAACGAATGCACTTTAAACGTGCATACTGGTAGTATAGACACAGAATGGAACCAATATTTAAAAAATAAATGACTAGAATAATCCATAATAGCACACTTTTTTCCGACACCCATGGAAGCACAAATCAATAACATCGATGGTTTACAGCAAAAATGGTATTGCTTCGTATGATGAAACATATTTGATATAAAGCATCATCAAAATTTACACTGAAATTGCACTGAGCGTATTAGAATCGTTAACAGGCGTATTGTCACTCAGCTCTCTAAGAAAACCATCAGCGGAAAATCAATGGTAAACAGATGTGGACTGAACGAGTAGTGATAAGCAATCGAAAGAACAGGATCATAATCTGTTTTAACGAGTAGGATTGATATTGAATCATTTCAGAATGCGAAGTAAATAATAATAATAATAATAAGAAGAAGAAGAAGAAGAAGAAGAAAAACCGATTTCGTTTAAGAGCTGTAATTCCGTCTTAGAGAGCTTTCCCTTAATCTTGGCTGCAAGTCAGGAGATTCAAAGATCAAGAGTCTTCCTTAGAATATTAGTGGTATATAATAATAGCAGAGATCGGAGATTCGTAGTTTTTTTTTTCTATATGCTCTCCCATGCGACTTGATACTGCATTTACCATACCAACTACCTCCGAGATTACTTGGATTTAAACCCCGAGTATTCGTCTTCCTATTTCGACCAACAGAAAATAATAATAATAAGAATAATAATAATAATAATAATAATAATAATAATAATAATAATAATAATAATAATAATGATAAACTGCATCTCGAACGCACACACAAGTGGTACAAACATAAGCCGGCAACAATACTTGGAAACGAGAATCACAAAGTCGTATGGGAAATGGACACACAAACTGATAAACCCATCCAAGCAAGAAGACCGGATGTCGTAATAATTAACAAGAAAGAAAAATCCTGTTAAATCGTAAACTTTGCTGTTCCAGTTGACAACAGAGTGAATATCAAAGAAAAGGAGAAACTGAGCAAATACACAGAACTAGCCAGAGAGCTGAAAGGGATACGGAAGATGAAGAAAATCAAAATAATACCTATAATAGTAGGAGCACTAGGAACAATCCCCGAAAACTTTGAAAATAGAATGGGAGAAATTGGAATAAAAGGAATGACTGGAAAAATACAACGAACAACCAATCTTGAAAACATCTGAAATATTAAGAAAACGCCTTGAATGTGGGCACTAACACACAGGAGCAACAAGTGCGGGCCAGACAAAAAGCTGCATGGCAAAACATGAGACACTACATGAAACCAAGAACACTGAAACTATAAGATCTCCAACCCAACCCTACCCCTATTGCCACATCATCCCCCAAAAGAGCGAGACCAAATAATCAAATAGTCAAGGAGGAAGCAAAGACCGATGAACTAACCAGACCTCAGCCGAATAAGTGCGAAGAGAACTGGGACCTTGGGGAGGCTTTGTGCCACTCAAATCCCAGCAACGACCAATAGCTGCTGCCAACGAGAAATCAAAGGCAGGCAGCTGTTACGAATATGCAAATTTATTTGCAAATGTTATCTGAAGAGGAGACTTGTCACTCAGCTTCCAGTGAGACCACCGATTTTTTCAGGGAAATATCTCTGAAGACCTGCGTGAAAGCTCCTTGTGAGCCAATAATAATAATAATAAAACTTATTATTATTATTATTATTATTATTATTATTATTATTATTATTATTATTATTCAAACAACTGTATATTGAACACCACAACAAACAGTACTACGCAGCAGTACTTGAAAATGAATGCCATAAAATTCTATGGGCCATGAAGATGCAAACGGATAAACCCATTCAAGCAAGAATATAAGATGTCATAATTTATATATATATATATATATACATTTTCGCTTATATATATATATATATATATATATATATATATATATATATATATATATATATATATATATATAAGCGAAAATGTGTGTGTATGTATGTTCGCTTTTTGTGTATGTCCACGAAAGGTTTTGTCGCTTAGTTTTCGTTCGGCTCGCTCATTCTTAAAACTTTTTATATCATGTGTAAATCGTAATATATACGAGTTAACAACGCGGATCGGCTGTATTTAATTTGCCCGACTTTGAACAGCTAAATATTCCACAATTTTGGATCGCCGCATGTTGATTCGGCTTTTTCGTATAAAACTGAAACTAAGGTTAACACATATCATCTTTGATCAATGTGGAGTTTCTCTTTAACTCAGACAATTGCTATTCAATTTGGAAAATTCTCTTTAAATGGGGTGCTGGTCCCCCCCCCCTATCATCTTGGCGAAACCAAAAGTGCACCGCATTGAAACAAAGTAAACAAACCCCAAAAGACTGCTCCGCAGTAGATAAAAAACTGCCACGTCATCGTAACGTAAGCGGCCACTTGTCAATCAAACCTAAATTGACTTGACGCACTTTTTAACCCTTAACTTAACCAGCCCCCCCCTCGTGGCCGAGATGGTTAGGTGACTGACTTTCTTTCCGTTTCTACTTTCGCGTCAAGGTTTCGGGGTTCAATTCTACCTTCCTACTAAAACTTTTTTTTTCTTTTACAACGTTTTTTTTTAAACACACACACCTCCAAATACCTGGGCAACACCGGGTACCCCCTGCTAGTCTAATATATAAAAGCGAAAATGTGTGTGTGTTTATATGTGTGTGCCTGTTTGTATGTCCGCCAAAAACTTTCGACAGATACGAAAAAGATCACAAATTTGGTATCATATTAAAGCTCAAACCTCCGGACGACAGATATCGAAAATTTAGGCCAAACGATCGACTGTAAGTGGGTCAGCTGGCCGTTTTTCAACAGGGGGTTACGCAAAAAAGTGACATTTTTTCGTTTTTTCCGATGTATTTATGTAGTAATAAAGTAATAATCTAATGATATTTATACGTAATAAAAAAAATGCTTAATCATGTCACGTGATCTGACGTCAGCAATCTGTAATGGCGATGCCTGTAAGCAAAACAATGCATATAATAAGAGATTTATATCGGTAAAAATGCGAGTATCATACAAATTAAAATATTAACTTACACATCATGAAAACGTTACCAAAGTTATTAGCTGGTTAAAAATAGTAAAATACGAGAGTTAAACGAAAAATGACAAGCAAAAACGTCAAGTAAAAAAAAAAATACGCTTAAAAATATTAAGCGATGAGACGAAGCGATCGCTATGTTTACAAAACGCAAAAACAAACGGCTATTTTCTTTTTAGTATTAGTAACAGTATTTCTGTTTAGAGGGAGGAAGGCGAAAGATAGAGCCACTGGAATTCTAAGAACAGATGCTACACTTTGATCTTAGCCAAAATACCAAGTAACCGTATTATATAGTGTACTTTCCTACCGATCGTGTACTAAATTGAGACGAGACGTCATATTCCAAAAATCACATCACTGAACTGCTGATTCCAAAAATCAAGTTAATGGATCTGCATGCTGAGTGCTTATTGGTAACATTTCACAAATCACGTAAAGAACGAGTCGGCATGTTAACAAAACAAAACATACGGCCATTTTCTTTTTTGTATTAGTAACAATATGATATCCTAACTGTTTACCGGGAGGGGTGAGGGAAAGATAGGACCGTTGTAAGGCAATTTCAATATTTCTCAATGTAAAAAGGGCAATAGTATTTTACTATTATGGAATACAGACGGCGCTGAAATAAAATCATTATTATTTAGAAAGCCATTCTTAGTATTGGGAAGGGATGTTTTTATCTTCTCTATTTACAACTACGGATTTCTAAATTCTTAATATAAGGCAATTTAATTATTATTAAGATAAAATGGAGATAGTATTTTACTATTATAGAATACAGACCGTTGTCGAATATCATTAGAATAATATACAATCATTGTTATAATATGCGAGTGGCCTCCCTTTGATGTAGCTTCATTGCCGAATTTTATTAGAATAATATACAATCATTGTTATAATATGCGAGTGACCTCCCTTTGATGTAGCTTCATTGTCGAATACAATTAGATTAATATATAACTATTGTTATAATATGCGAGTGACCTCTCTTGGATGTAGCTTCATTGTCGAATACCATTAAATTCATATACAATCATTGTTATAATATGCGAGTGGCCTCCCTTTGATGTAGCTTAATTGTCGAATACATTTAGATTAATATATAATTGTTATAATATGAGAGTGACCTCTCTTGGATGTAGCTTCATTGTCGAATACCATTAGAATAATATACAATTATTGTTATAATATGCGAGTGACCTCCCTTGGATGTAGCTTGCTCATTATTAAATGGGAGATTACTTGGTAATACAAAATGGTGTATGTAGATTAGCAAAGTTAAGTAACAATGAGTTTGGTCATTATCAGATGGGTAACTATTTAAGAATACAGAATGTTTTATGTAGATCACTAATATTAAGGAACAATGAGCTTCGTCGTTATCAAATGGGTGACTACTTGGAAATACAAAATGCTATACGTAGATCACCAAAGGTAAGCAACAATGAGCTTGGTCATTATTAAATAGGTTACTACTTGGAACACCAAATGTTTTATGTAGATTACCAAAGTTAAGCAACATGGGATCTGGTCATTAACAGATGGGTATCAACTTTGGAACGCCAAATGCTTATGTAGATTATCAAAGTTAAGCAACCTGGAGCCCAGTTATTATTAGATGGGTACCTACTTGAGGACACCAAGTGCTTTTTGTAGATCACCAAAGTTAAGCAACAATGAGCTTGGTCATTATCAGATGGATAACTACTTGGGAACACCAAATGCTTTATGTAGATCACCAAAGTTAAGCAACATAGAGCCTGGCCATTATCAGATGGGTAACTACTGAGAACACCAAATGCTTTATATAGATCAACAAAGTTAAGCAACCTTGAGCCTGGTCATTATGAGATGGATAACTACTTGGAAACATTAAATGCTTCATGTAGATCACCAAAGTTAAACAACATTGTCTCAGTCATTCTCAGATGGGTGACTACTTGGGGATACAAAGGGCTTTATATAGATCACCAAAGTTAAGCAACATTAAGCCTGGTCATTATCAGATGGGTTAATACTTGGTAATTTCAAATGATTTATAGAGATCACCAAAGTTAAGCAACAATGAACTTGGTCATTATCAGATGGGTAACTATTTGGGAATATTTCATGTGTATTTTTAACAGTGGGGTGGGGATATGAAGACAGCCCTTGAAATCGCAGAAACCGTTTACGAGTAAACATGATTATTGATTGGTGTGTTTGGAATGTAAAAATGATGAAATGCGACTTATTTGATTAGTGTTTTTGAAATGAAATAAACAGCCCAAACAATGTGTCAAAGTTATTATTTTAGTAAGAGGGGGCAATAATGTGGGTTAAATCATGAGAAATGATTGTCGAAATTAGTAACATATTCAAGAATTTTGACAAAATTATGAAATGTGAGTTATATGATTGGTATCTTTTTAATGAAATAAACAGCCGGGATAATGTCTGACAGTTATTATTTTAGTAATAGCGGGCGATAATGTGGTTAAATCATAAAAATGATGGTAGAAATTAGTAACATATCCCCGACATTGCTCAAGATTGAATGAGATAGGCGAGAAAATATACTAGCAATATCCCCGGCGTCGCCCGGGGTTGAAGGATATGGATGGAAATATCTATTAGCAGAATTCCTGGCGTTGCCCTGTATTGAATGAGATAGGGTCAAATTTATACTAGCAGAATAATCAGCGTTACTCTGGATTAAATGAGGGTGGTAGAATATAAAGTTTGCACCAGAAATGGCTTAAACAATTTTCTATCTCAAAATTAGATTAATACATATATATTGTTGGTTTACTATGAAGGTTTACTAGGCCAGTTTCTATAAGGGGTGATCTATATTTGTTTGAATTTTTTTTATGTTATCATCCGGGCATGATATGAGGATTAGGCAGGTGGGTAGAAAGAAGCATGATTATGTTAATTTTAAGTTCTCTTTTGAGGGTTGCCTTAATTTTAAGTTCTCTTTTGGAGTTCGGTTGTAGAGAGTAATGTCCGTTTTGGGGTCAAAAAAATTATTTTTAATATGTGCTGTATATTCACTGTCCTTGCAAAGGTAAAATTATTTCATATACATGCTGTAAATTGTCTACCCTAGGTAAGATACAATTATTTCATACGTCTAATACCCGTCCTAGGTAGGTAAAATATTCTTTTGCTCAAAATGGCAAATGATACATAGACATTAAAAATTCCTCTCTCCTAAGAATAACAAATATATTCCAAATCAAATTCAATTTTCTCATTGTTTATACGGTCCCGAGCAACGCCGGGTAGCCCTGCTAGTAGTTAATTAAAGAAAACCGACTGTAGAGTAAACGGTTTTAACAGAACACATCGTGAAGAGCAAAGGGAGAGAAAAGTGAAGCAAATACACAGACCGGGCCAAAAAGCTCAAAGGGATATGAAAGATGAAGAACGCCAAGATAACACCACTAATAGTAGGAGCACTAGGAACAATACCGAAAAACTTTGAAAATACAATGAGAGAGATTGGAATTTGAGGCATAGCTGAGAAGATACAACGTATAACAATAACGAAAAGGGCTGAAATATAAGGAAAATTCTTAAATGCAGAGACTAGCACACATGAGGTACAGGCATACGCGGGAAATAAGAAACTACTACAGATTTAAAACACAAAGGAACATCACATGGAATTAAGAAAAGTCAAACTGTATAATTGTAATTTAACTTCAGTTGCCCCAGCCTTCCAGTTAATTAAAAAATATATATTTTTAATTTAATTTGTGTGTGTGTCACCATAAACTGACGCCACACTATATAATCTAGTAGGGTCAAGGAGCATGGAAAAACCGAGGAGAGAAAGCACTAGCCAAATTTCCGCTGAACGAGTCAAAGAGGACTAGGGCATTGCGAAGGCTTATTGCCATCCAAATTCCAATGAAGGTCAATAGTCACCGCCAACGAGAAATCAATAGTCAACGGCTATTGCGATAACGCAAATTCATTTGACAGGTTTATCGAAATAAATGGAAAAAAACTGGAAATCTGGGGAGATTTGTTGTCACTCAGACCCCAGAGAACACTAAAGTTGTTCTTAAAGAAAAATCGTTGATGATGGCATGTTTAACTACTCCTAGTGAGTAAAGAATACTACTACTACTACTACTTCTAATACTACTACTAATAATAATATTAATAATAATAATACTAATACTACTACTACTACTACTAATAATAATAATAATAATAGTAATAATAATAATAATAATAACTGAGAAGAAAAAAACACTAGAAATAAAATAATATAGCAGCTACATGTTAAAAGTGATAAACATTGGAAAGTATTACGAATAAGATATCCTTAATCATTCAGAGGCTAAACTAAAGAAAAACTTTGGAATCTTGACCAGAAATCGAGGAAACTAATCTGTCAGATGAGAGAATCTACTTGAAAAGGAAAGGCGGTGAATAGTAATAGTGAATTCAGATGTGAACTACACAAAAGAATAATTCGAAAATTATAAAACCGTGAACACAGAAAGGCTAACTACCACAATAAGAAACAGTCAAAATAAACAGTACAAATACATTTAAACGAACAACCATACGAACAAGGAAAAGACAGAAGAGAAACAAGTACAGGACAACTCATAAGTATGATAAAAGAAGAGACGCCTAAAGAAAGAAAAAATCATTACCCAAAGCTGGAAAATCAATTCAACTAGAACTAACAATACCAATGTTAAAAGGAAATCAAACGTAGAATTTGTGTATAAAAAGCGAATCGGCAAATTACATAAGTGAATGTAGCAAACTATTTAAATATGAATACAAGAAGAGACACTATTTGTTTCGAAAAAATGCACCGGAAACTATAAAAAATAATGCATTTTAAATATTAAGACAAAAATTACAAAAAAAAAAAAGAGAATAGGCGAAAATCCAAAATTCTATGTGTAACACATCCAAGCAAGTGGACGAGATGTCATGTTAGTTTAAAAGCGATAACACTTCTAAATCGTAGATTTTGGCGTCCCAGCAATCACAGTATACAGTTCAAGGAGACAGGAAAACGAGGCGAGAACATGGAACAATTCAGGTAACTAAAGAAAAAATTGAATATTAAGAAGATCAATATAATATTAATTCTTATCCGAAGATATTATATTATACGAATGCTGCTTCGTAAAAACTAAAAAAAATGATCTGGTGAAATTGGAGTTAAATGAAAAACTGAGACTATGAAACGAACAATGATGAAAACTGTCGATATCTTGCTGTACGTGTTCAAATGTGGAAACTAGACCACATAAACCACAAACACTGAACACAAGAAAAGCAGAATCAGAATTTAAAAAGCACACATACATACACACATTGTGATCAGCTCAGCATCCGCTGTTATCACACAAATCGTTGTACAGGAAAAGAGAGAATCAAACGAATGACACCTCTATTAGAAAGCTCTAAGATGGTACTTAAACCTTGGGGATACTTAATGCTACCAAAATATGAGGATACACAGCACGGCGTGTCGAAGCAGTACACTGGGTTCTATGCATACGACAGGATAGTTAACATGGAGATAGGTAGTACAGACAGAAATTGGAGGCAGTACTAGAAAATGGCACAAACATCGTCAGGGACATGGAGGTATGGACAGATTAGCCAACTAAGGAAGGATACCCGACATCATTGTGGCTTTAGAGAAACTGCAAGAGAGGGAGATGACGAAACTGCAAGCGTATGCAGATGCTGAGAATGCAGAAAGTATGCTGAGAATCAGTAACGTGTAGTGTTAAAGTCAGGTGACTGTCTCAATGCCGCATCAAAAATCTGTCCCAAAATGAAACCCTAACGTCTCTAAAAGAATAACCCGTCCGAAGAAAACCCCAAATTAAAATCTTTCTTGAGGAAAATTGTTCGAAACCGCCCCAGACGATAAAAAGGCAATTCTTACTATCGAAAGAAAAACAGAAAAAGATAATTAAAAACAAACCCCCGTCGTTGGTTATTTTATAATCGTTGCTGTCCGTTTAATACTTTTTGACAAATGCACTGCGTTGATGGCATATTTTTTGATATAATCAATGATAAAATTTGGTTTGCTGAATCGTGGAAACGTTAACTCACCAGCACTAGACACAGTTACTTTTCTAAGTTGCTTGAATATGTCTAGCTCAAGCAATAAATCAAATCAAAGTAAGCATACATCCACAACTAAAACTTTTATGCTAATGCTTAGTTTTACACTAATGTTAACTTGAACTGCTTCTATTCCACAGCAATTAATCATGCTTCTGTCTGCTGTGAGAACAGTGGTCACTTTTCCCGTCCATTCCTTACAACACGTTTTGCGGGTTAGTGACTGCATGCATCAGAGATATACGTGGCATTATATTGATACTTGTTGTTTTCCGGAACACGAGAAGAGGATGAGTTTTCAGCGCAAGTCTCATCCCTCAAACTCTTTCAAATGGCGCATTGCCTGTCTTAACTGTTCGTTTCAATGAAATACCACGTAAACTCTGGTGAATAACGGAGGTACGCAGTCAGTTATACACTAGTCGTGCTGTAAAGAATGGACGAAGGAAGTGATCGATTTGCTCGCATCACGCAGGAGCACACTTAACTCCAGTAGAATCGGAGTGCTGCAAGTAAACGTCGATGCAAAACTCAGCATTACTATGAAATTTTTAGTAGTTTTATAGTGAATGAATACCTACTTGAATTATATTTCTTGCTTGGGCTGAACGCAACCAAGCGGCTGGAAAGAGTAGTTGTGTCTAGTGCCGGTGAGGTAACGTTTCCACAATTCAGCAAACCAAATTTTGCTGGCAGCAACATTATCAAACCTGGTTTCAACGTAGAGTATGAAAAGAATACTCGGAAATTATCAACCTCCAACCTCCATTTACGTGGGTTGGTTGTGCAGCGCGCGGCCGCGTATTGTCGTGCATAAGATTTGGCCTTTTCACTTAATTAATGCTGGGTGTTGTTGTCGAAGTTTCTGATGAATTACATCCATTTGTTGACAGTACTTCTACGCCAAAATGGCTTCGCCTGCATTCATAAAACTGTAATAAATTAGGCCGGTCGCAGACCACTAGACAGTCTACATAACCTTATTTTAATGCTACTCTGGCTTCAGGAAGTATCGCGGAGTTTCCTCGGCGTCTAACTACTGAGCTGAGCGTCGCCGGTTGTCGTAAAGAAAACACTTTTCATCACAAGTCACAACCCGGTCAAGAACCCGGTCGTTTTGTTGCATAAAAGAAGGGAAGATGGCACTTCATAACGGCGTTTCTTTTGGTTGTCTTTCGATTCGTGGGGCACCCATTTATCAAGCGTTTTGTCTTTCCAATCCTTCTCAAGTTGATGGAAATCGTCGTATACAGAAATTCTCGCACAGTGAATTGGCTTCGACTATGGCTCTTATATCGTTGTCAACATCCGAAGGTTGACCACGACACTCATCATCTTCAAGACTCTTGTTGGCGCCACGAAATTTCTAAACCCACCATTGTGCTTTGCGTTCAGTAGGGTTTCTGGATAAAACGCTTCGTTGATATCGCGAGCTGTTTCAGTAGGTTTTCGGTCTGGCTTGAATTGAAATAAGAAAATTGTACGAATTTCTATTTTTCAGTTCGTATTCAACGTTCTTAAAAGACATAATTGTTTGAAAACGATTGGATAGAGCAGTTACGCTTTTTATAATAATATATAAAGTTAAGGTATTATAACGACAACTTATTTGAAAATACGTCATTTGAAATCAAAATTTAAAGTTTCGCAAGAACGTTATTCCCAACCATAATAAAAGTCAAAGAAAAAATACGATATATCCCTATTATCTACAGTAAGGTTTTTAATATATTTATGCTTGACCAGAATATTATTTGTATAAAATTTCCCTTGACTAACTGACGACAAATCTCTGAAAACATCTAAATACGTATAACTCTCCGGAAATAAACATAAAACTCGGAATAGAAATTTGGTAAACATGTTAGGTGGTCGTTAATAATTGGAAAAGTCGAGTACAATATATAAAACCCTGTCCTTATATTTGGAAAATCAAAAGCAACTCTAGAAACAGTTTTCTTTTATGCATAGTAAACGTCCGAATATTGCACAAAACTGTCATAAATTATGTCGAAATTGGATTGTGGACAGTTATCACTTTGATGGAGAAAAATAAAAGGAAAACGTGAAATCACGTGATGACATTGCATTGTCTGCAGTTTCTTTACAGTCGGTTTGACTTGAGAACAAATATAACATTATCTGATACTGGGTACGAAGCATACGATAGGTTTATATCCGGTGGTCAAGTATAAAATTGATTGTTCGGCCATTACTAGTAACTCGTAAATATGTCATGGGCGCTGTTATTGCCTTGGATTTCATAAAAAATGCAGGATATGTGTACAATTATAGGAATATTGATATTGATTTATTTCTATCATTTCTTTTATTTTCACACGCAAAACACAAGCGTATAATCATACAGAGATAAGCACATCCTACACTACACGTATAGTCAGTAATATTTTATATTTAAGCGCTTTTATTATTGGTGTATTTTTAGTCGCGTGCAACCGGCTCTATAAGTCACTCCGTCGGTCGGTCGGTCGGTCGGTCTGTCGGTCTGTCAGTAACACTGTTGTGCTTGGCGTTTTTGGTTAAGATCAAAGGTCTGTTGTTAATAGATACTATCCTTAGCTTTTTAACCTTTTCTTGGCCTTTTGGCCAAGATCAAAGTGTAGTATCTGATCTGGCAGATACTGCAAGCAAAGACCATATGTGGGGGTAACCCCACATATCAGACCTTGGTCAATGTAGGGATCACCCTACAGACCAACAGTTACTATCCAGCTCCCATTTCCCACCTCTCGGGAGCTGGTCCCCCCCTTTCCCCCCTCCCTCCCTCTCCCTCTACATTAAAAAACGGCCTTGTGCCTAATTTGCTCAGTGGGGAACCAAATAAATCCATGCAAGCAAAGACCGTATGTGGGGGCGACCCCACAGATAAGACCTTGGTCAATGTAGGGGCAACCCTTCATACCAATTGTCACTATCCAGCTCCCCTACTCCCAGGGGAGTTGGTCCCCATTTCCCCTTCACTCCTCACATTAAAAATCGGCCTTGTGCCTAATTTGCTCGGTGGGGGAGCAAATAAATACCGTATCTCTTCCGGCAGATACTGCAAGGAAAGACCATATGTGGGGTCAGCCCCACATATAAGACCTTGGTAAATGTAGGGGCATACCTTCATACCAATTGTCACTATCCAGCTCCCCTGCTCCCCGGGGAGTTGGTCCCCATTTACCCTTCACTTCTCACATTAAAAATCGGCCTTGTGCCTAATTTGCTCAGTGGGGGAGCAAATAAATACCTCAAAGTGTAGTATCTGTTCCGGCAGATATTGCAAGCAAAGACCATATGTGAGAGCAACCCCACATATAAAACCTTGGTCAATGTAGGGGTAACCCTTCATACGAATTGTCACTATCCAACTCCCCTACTCCTCGGGAAGTTGGTCCCCATTTCCCCTTCACTCTTTACTTTAAAAATCGGCCTTGTGCCTAATTTGCTCAGTTGGGGAGCAAATAAATACAGCTGTTCTTGTCCTTTTGGCCAAGATCAAAGTGTAGTATGATGTACTTATGTTTGTAACTTTGTGATATAAAGTAAGTGATCAGTTTTCTGTATTAATTTAATGTAAAATGATCTCCCACTTTACAACCAATCAGTCTCAAAGACATTCAAGTCATTTTCCAGATGGTTCCAGTTGTTTTTTAAGGATACCAGTTAATTAGTAAGCTTTCAAGTTATTCTTAAGCTCATTCAATTCATCCGTAAGTTCATTAAAGTTATTCTAAGTCATTTACTTTTTATTTATTCAAGTCAGTTCAGCCGATTTTTCGGTCATTTTAGTTCATCTTTAAGAATTTCATGTAAATTCTACATTCACGCATTCATTCATTACACGAGAGCACGCGAATAATGGCTATATTTAAGCGCTTTTATTATTGGTGTATATTTTTTTATATAAAATTGCATATTCCTGTGTATTTATGTACTTATTGTTGACTTATTGTAATTCCGATTTGTTCTTATTCTATTACACCACAATCGAAACGATATATTATCTTCCCTGCAATACCAATTCTTAACGAAGGTTTTCTCTACTTCATAGTTTTTTTTTTTTCATTTTATCTGTGAAAACTGCTGGGTCCTTCAGTCTCACTTTCTTTTTCACCTCGAGCCGGAACTTTCTATAGTAAGTGACTTTTCTCTCCTCTCGCCGTTTTCTCTGCTTGACCAAAAGCACAGTCGCGTATCCGTCCGAGTTCGGTCTTTTATTCCTCTGAAATCTAGGGGAATTCTCGCGGTCAGTCCAACCCTCATTCCCACAAAACCAATCACATCTATCTCTCTTTCTTCTTCTTCTTCTTCTTCTTCTTCTTCTTCTTCTTCTTTCTCTTCTTCTTTCTCTTCTTCTTCTTCTTCCTCTTCTTCTCTCAGCCCCTTGTGTGTTGACAGTAAACAGAACAGACTTTCTGTCTTTTGGAGGCGAGTGCATTAGAAGAATTACTGCTAAAATCTGCTCGACTAGATCAGTTCTTTACTCATATTCAATCGAAACAAGGTATGATGCTACTTGGATCGTAAAAAGCTACTATTTGGGACAATGTTTGCAGGTGCTATGCATATATTAAGAGTTGATAAGCGCAATGTCTGTTCATATTACCCATGCATTTTCGCATGTCATTACAGTCCAGAAAGCGTTAAAAACGAAAGGAATTCCAAAGTATAGCAGTTCGTGGGAAGAAGCTATTAGACTAGAAGGCCTTCCGGCAGCTAGGAATTTATACAATGAATAGGTGGGATTTCGCTGTTTGCCCGGTTAGTAGGGAGTATGTAAGTCGAAGGGACATAAGTGCTACAAGTTCGTCAGAGCACACTTAATAGAAGTATGTGCAAAAAAGACATATGTATGCCTGGTTTCGTCGACAGGATAGGGGTTACTTCTTGTATGATAGTCCGCTTATGCAAATGCATGTTTTTATTGGACCATGTCTGAGAAGGAGAGACTAGTAGATGCACTTGCTCAGAGGTAGCATGTATGGGCAGCTGGTGGCTGTGTAGAGATGAAGAAAACTCTCAGGCCCGAACAGTTTTTTAACACGGTAGATAGAACCCACCTTCTATGTAACAACTTAGCAACGTCTTCAATATATTTGTTCTAATTCACATTGACTGTGAATGTTAGATCGACGAGTTTGAAAGATGTTCTCTCAGACAGGGGGGGCTATTTGCCATGACAATCGATGGTTTAGAAGGTTTCTTGACAAAAACTCTAGCGTAAACAACTGTAAATGTATTCAGTGTATATAAAATAAAACGGAACTACTACGTACAAATTTCCTTCCCAAGAAATGTCCATCCGTGGAATACAATATATCATACTCGTTTGTAATCCAATGTAAACAAATACTTTTATAGCTGCCATTTAAATACTTAAATTCTTACAACCACTTCATCAGTTCCAATCTTATCAAAAGTGTCGTAATCGCAAACTGGCAATATCATTGAAATACGTCCCCGAGTAGCTTTTTGGCCTTGATAAGCGATAACTTATAATAATGTAAAAGACGGGCGCACTAGATATAAATACAATATAAAAGTTTTTATACATGAAAGTAGATAGCAACAGCTCTGTTTTCTATAGCCTAGTATTATGTCATCTATGGTTAAATGATCTATGGTGTTTTTGCTTGCTTTTTTAATTATGTTACGAGCAAATTATTGACTGATAACTTTACAAGAGTTATTATATGTGTTTTCAGTTTGTACGATGATCAACTTCGATGATCAAGTTATTGCAAAAAATAAAATATGGGTGGTATCGGGTGTAAAATATATGTCACTCATGCATTTTTCGAAAACAGCATTTTACATATAAATCAATGAAACGTTCAATAAGTATAAAAAAAAATGATGTGAAAGTTTGACCATATTTGATTTCAGTACGCATGAGAATTGTTTGAAGGCGTCGATAATTAAACACAATTTTAGTCTTGCATTTTTCAAAAATTATTAGCAGTTTATTTTAGGCATTTAGGTTGAACTAGCGTGGTACTTGACGGTGCTCGAGTGTGGTGAGGTGTGGGGGGTAAATAAAAACAAATGGAAAATAAAGAATAAGGGAACGTAATTACCCTGTTTAAATATTATAACTTTTTTAAAATCAGAAAACAGACAAAAAAAACAGTGAACGTGATGCAAAATAAAGAATAAACAAAAAAGAAATGGCATAAATAACAATGTTTAAATGTTAAAACTTC
Organism: Euprymna scolopes; assembly: GCF_053919585.1. NCBI lineage: Eukaryota > Metazoa > Mollusca > Cephalopoda > Sepiida > Sepiolidae > Euprymna > Euprymna scolopes. The sequence continues at coordinate 63,109,407 of NC_136495.1, read as the reverse complement.
TTTAAAATATCAGAAAAACAAAACAAAATACCAGCGAACGTGATAGATTTTTTTTTTTAATACGAACGAAAAAAATATCATAAATTACCATTTCCATATTAATAGTTTAAAACTAAAAAAAAAAAAAACGTAATCGATATCTCGCTCGAACGTGTAACCTTAAGATAACGACGCTATCACTATAACTATTGGTCTACGATCGCGTGAGCGAAGCTACTTCGTTTTTTTATATTTAAATTAATTAAATAAAGATCGTTTTTTGCGCATGCGTGTTTGGCTAAATTGTCATGAAAGAACGATTTTTTGCTACCCTCCCTCATCGGGCACGACTATTTCTATAGGAAATAATTGACCGTTTTTTTTTCTAATTTTCATATATTATTCGACCAAGACATCGCCCTTTCCGAAGGTACCGGTTTCGACTCGGTCTGATTCCACTAAGACAAGTTTTAGGCATACATACATACATACATACATACATACATTTAAACAGACAGGTGAGATTTATAATATGCAAACTGGTGCAAAAGTTGTAATGATAATTCTATGGTGCGCTTTAGAATTATCGCATGATTAGTATTAAAAAAATTAGTATCCTTCGCATGAAATAATTTTGGAAAAACTGAAATGAGAATGGCACACTAATGTAATCGATTTTCTCACAAGATCTAATTTTTTAAAATAAACTTATGACAAAAACCTGACCCGATGGAGAGAAACGGGGGCTATTTTCTGATTCAGCGATGCGACAATACCTTAAATCAGTTGTAGAAATATAAACAAATTTCAAAAAATAAAATATTGTTCCCATGATCGTAATCGAATGTATATTAATGATTTCAAAATTTATGAAAAAAATATGACTTGGGTACCATCAGATGGAATCGAACCCAGAATGTCTAGCGTTCCAGACTTAGTCATCATTAATCCATCACGCGTCGTTACGGACAGATAGATACGAAAGGTTAAAAATTAAGAGTTTTGAGCTATTAACTTTATATTTTGCGTATGTACAATGAACTAGTCAAAAGTAATAGTGCAAAGCAAGTGTTTTGTTTTCAAGTTTGAACACTTCTCAGCAATATTTGCTTACTAAAACCAAATAGAAAGTGTGCTACACTATGCATAAAATTTCAACCCAGTAGACGAATCTTCAGTGATGGTAGATCATTTTCGCACGCACACCAACAATCTAACTTTAATATATATATATATATATATATATATATATATATATATATATATATATATATATATATATATAACTACTTCATTTACTCACATAAATTTATACGAAAGTATAGATTTATGCGTAAACTTTAAGTATTTACTTCAAAAGTGCTCAATACGTAGGTAGAGTAGTTAGTAATTTATAATATATATATATATATATATATATATAGAGAGAGAGAGAGAGAGAGACGGACAGACAGACAGGCAGACAGACAGACGGAGAGAGAGAGAACAAAAGAAATAGAGTGTGAGAGAGGGAGAAGGAGAGAGAGACCGACAAACAGATAGAAGTGCTGCCGCAGTTTAGTGAGCTTCCTCGGTCTATGAAGGCACTATATTGAATTTAGATTTAGTGGTGGGACCCACTAGGCAAGCGGCTACAGTTGTCGGAGAAGGGGAACCGCTCTAAGTAGAATTAGGCGCCAAGCCGAAGTTAGCCCAATAATTCTGAATATTCTCTGACCTGGGATTAGTTCGCAATGTACTATGCCTCAATGGCATCAAAATTGGTTTCGATGACAACGCTTTTTGCCCACGTTGCTTGGAGGATCAAATAGGGACAGTTGAACACGCTTTCTTCAACTGCTCCTAACTATGTGAATTCCGGCTGTATGTTAGTGGGCTAGCATCGCCCCCAATTTGTAATCAGTTGTCTACAACTTTGACCCGTTTTGGCCTAGAGAGGAAAGAATGGTGTTCCTAGCGATTTTAGGCGTAGCTAGACTGTAGTGTGAATTTCAGCCAAAGAGATAAGGCGTGTGATCGCTGCCTTCTCATTACAATCTAATTTTGTGTTTTAAACATCACCTTAAAATCGTAATTAGATGTGATTAAGGCGGTTGCCTCTAGCGGTTTTCACACGTAGGTGGATTCACCCTCTAGTTTGTACGTATTTCTTCGAAACAATCCTTGACAGAATTTAAAATATTCTTCGTAGTCTAGTGGGGAATGCCCTTTTCTTTTTCCTGCAACCCCTTTCTTACAGAAGAGACCTTGTGAGCCTGACTCTGCTTTATCGTTATTTTCATAGAAAGTGCTTGTTTGAGTTCCAATCTATGGTCCCCCTGACCTGACTTTCATCGAAAACACTCATCTAGCTGAAACCACTATCATTAATTTCCCCCACTCTTTATTTGCGCTTAAACCTTAACATAGATTCCAGAACAAAGCTTCATTCTTGGAACTATACGCTTGTAGAACTCTGTTCTGTCTTCCTGCTTTTCAAGTCTATATATATAAATTGCCATATTTTCATGACGTTGTATATATATATATATATATATATATATATATATATATATATATAGTAGAAATGGTAATTAATAAAAACCTGAAGAAAGTGCTCAATACTGTTGTAGAGCAAATATGCGTTTTATTTTTTATTACCGTATTTTTCTGTTTAGTTGTATTATTGTTTAAGCTACGCGACCGTTTTTGGCCGTCAAGTAGCCTCCTCAGAGAGGTTTTTCTGTAAAAGTAAGAGGAGGCTACATGACGACCAAAAAACGGTCGCGTAGCTTAAACAATAATGTAACAAAAAAAATTAACAGAAAAATATGGTAATAAACAATAATGTAACTAAAATAATGTAACAGAAAAATATGGTAATAAACAATAAAACGTATATATATATATATATATATATATATATATATACAAAGTCATGAAAGAATATATATGGCAATTTGTATATATATATAGCCAAATTGCCATATATATATTTTCATGACTTTGTATATATATATATATATATATATATATATATATATATATATATATATATATATACAAAGTCATGAAAATATATATATGGCAATTTGTATATATATATATATATGTATATATATATATATATATATATATAGCCAGTAGAGTTTAGTTTCCTAGAAGTACATCCAATGAAACAACATGTGTCTACCAAAATAGTGCTCAATGAGTGAACAGAGCAGGTATATTAATTTTATTTATACAAACATTAATGGCTACATATGTGCATACATTTTTCTGTAATCACCCACGTTGGGGGATTACGTCTTCAGGCCAAGAATTGCCGTCGAAAGTGATATTTCCACCAAATGCATTTTCCTATTTCGTTTATCAAGTTAGCATGCAACCTGGGTGGGAGTCATAAAAAACGGTAAAAGGATGAGTGAGGTCTTTGAAGATAATAAACATCTTTTTCACTTCCCTTTCCACTTCCAAGCTAACTTTTGATTTTTATGGCATAAGGTACTTGAGAATTTAGTTTTCTTGTCTTGGAGTCTATAAGTTAAGAACCTTAGCGATGGTCAGCTAAGTACTGACCGGTGCCTTTTAATCTACATCCACCCACACACACATCCAACACACATACAACACACACATACACAGACACCGCCACATCCACACACACATTAATATGTATATCCAAAAGCGAATCCATGCTGTACGCTTTTTTTTTTTTATTCACAACACACATACTGAAACTAGACAATAACTCTGAAACTACGCAGGAATAGAGTTAAAAATACATTAAGGTAAATAAAACAAAACAAAAATAAATAAAATTAAATAAAAATAAATAAAAATAAAATAAAATTAAAACAAATAAACAAACACACTATGAATAAATATAAAACACGAAAGTTATCTAAACCCCAAATGTACCTATATACATATATCAATATACTTATAAATATACTTTGCCACACCCGCGCATATATACACACACACATTACAGACATACAGAGATGAATAATAGCGTTTTTCCTTTTCTTCTGTAGCGTGGTAACCCCTTCGTAAATTCAATAGTATGCTACCACACTCCAGACGGATATATATATATATATATATATATATATATATATATATCTATAAACACACACACATATACATACATATATATACATATACATATATATACATATATACATACACACACATACATACACATATAACATATATATACAACATTCGGACATTCATACATTCTTGTAGTCTATATTGTTACAACAATCATATACGAGGCATCCTATTCTAATAGTTCAGAAATATATATGCATCTACATACATCTACATACAATACACACAGAAATACATCCATATACAAGCATACACACAGATATATAGATACACATATATATAAATATACAAACATACATGCATACATAAAATACACTTATACATACATATTAACACAAATATAGATATATACATATATACCTGTACCTTGCCACCAAATGGTACATCTAAAGTAGACACAGACATGAATACATTTACCATATAAATTCCCTTTTTCTATCAAACTCTACACGCATAGTTATATTTCATAGCCCCACCCGCTTGTTACATTTTCCTAAGTTATAGGTTTTTTCGTAAAAATTTACACTACGTAAAAGCTTATATTGAATTCAGCATGAAGTTCATAGGCCTATCCTCATTTTAAGCAAACACTCTTTCGATGGTAAGGCAGATATACATAAGATGTATCACGATACAATAATAATATATAATGACAAATGACAGAACTCAGAGTATTCAGGTTATACAAACCGATTATACAAGCTTATATATTGTAGTACTTACCTTCATCTTTGTTTATTCACCCTAATTTCCTTATCCCCTTTTCTTTCATTCACCCTTCATTCCTTACTTTCTTTCATCTATATATTTCTTTCTTTTTTTTTTATAAATTACTTTTCCTACCCGGGTATACAATAAAAATAAATACCCGGGTATACAATAAAAATAAATATGAATAAAAAAAAAAAAAAAAAAGCGTACAGCATGGATTCGCTTTTGGATATACATATTAATGTGTGTGTGGATGTGGCGGTGTCTGTGTATGTGTGTGTTGTATGTGTGTTGCATGTGTGTGTGGGTGGATGTAGATTAAAAGGCACCGGTCAGTACTTAGCTGACCATCGCTAAGGTTCTTAACTTACAGACTCCAAGACAAGAAAACTAAATTCTCAAGTACCTTATGCCATAAAAACCAAAAGTTAGCTTGGAAGGGGAAAGGGAAGTGAAAAAGATGTTTATTATCTTCAAAGATCTCACTCATCCTTTTACCGTTTTTTATGACTCCCACCCAGGTTGCATGCTAACTTGATAAACGAAATAGGAAAATGTATGTGGTGGAAATATCACTTTCGACGGTAATTCTTGGCCTGAAGACGTAATCCCCCAACGTGGGTGATTACAGAAACATGTATGCACATATGTAGCCATTAATGTTTGTATAAATAAAATTAATATATATATATATATATGTATATATATATATATATATATATATATATATATATATATATATATATATACTGTTTTACTATACAACATTTATACACGGCTTTCAAAACATTGAACGGAGAAACCCTAAGGACACTTTTCCGTCAATAAACTCATCAGGATTTCAAATAACTTTCCTTCAACACCTCATTATTTATACATATTTTTTACGTAATTGTACATATTCATATTCCCATTAATGTTTTTCTTTTTTCCCTCGCTGAAAAATTTACATGAATATCCCCGTAGTCGTTGGTCTGTACCTGATATCTTTTTTTTTTTTTTTTTTGTAATTTACATGCAGCGATAAACACTTGATGAGTTGGTTGACGAAACACATCTTATATGTTGTAGACTAGGTCGGACTGAGCACGTTCCCACTTAAATAATAATGATTACGAAGTTATCTTGTTTTTATTCATACATTAAAAAAAAGAGAATTTATTACTATATATTTTTAATCAATAAGTTTGACAGAAAGCAAGCCTAGTTTAGTTCACATGTAGAGAAAGATAATAGACATTTATAAACACGTGTTTGATACAATAGTTCACCAGCCTTCTAATGCCGTTTTGAATTGTTTCGTCAATAACACATTTACTACATAATTTTTCAATCCATTCAGAATATCGTTTAAATGAATTATTTTGATGGACTTAAAAAAAAACGCTGGTTCCCAGTGTTTGTTTGTCTTTTTCGTCTAAAAGCGAAACTGGTCGAAACAAATCAATCTCCCTTGCCTTCCTGGCCGGGACGTCCATAAGGCAATTAATTTTAATCAATGTGGGGAAACCCCTTCATATCAGACAATTGCTATTCATTTGGACACTGCGAGAGTTGCTCCTTTATGGAGGTAGCTGGTTTTCCCCAATATCGTGGTGAAACAAATAAATAAAACGGTAGAAAGACAGACATTCATTTCTGCGCCTCTGTGAACTCATTCACTTAACTACCCATTTCTGCAAATAAACTTTTTGATTGACATCACTAAATATGAACGCCTTTCACTTTCTGTCGCGTCATGGTGTACCGGTAAGACGTAAGGCTTTCTTCCATTTTCTTTTCCGCCTTCGCGTCACGGGTTCGAGCCTGCCTGACTACTACCATTCTTTTTTTATCCAAACACACGGCCAACACCGGGCACCCATGCTAGTCTGAACTAAAATAGCAACGTGTGTTTAACTATTCGTATACAATCCCTTATTATTCACACACTAAATAGCATTAAAAGTGTTAATATGTCGTACACTATTTAAACCTCGCGCTTTATAACGCAAAAAGTTCTTCTAAAAAAAACTATTAAAGAAACAGTTATATGTTAACTCGATTAATTTTGGCGTGTCTTTTCAATTTATTGATTACTTAAATTTATATTAATTAGTTTCTATACGACGCGTTACTCAATAGCGTTTTGTTTTGTATTCATAGCTTGACTTATAAATGCAATTGAATTTTTTCCCCGCCAATGTTATACGGCATTGTTTTTCTTCTAACAAGTTAACGAAGGTCATTTCCCAAATGAACGGAATTTACTGGTTTCAATTTTCCTCAGGATTAAAACCATAGAAATGCGTCTGACAACTTTAATATCATAGAAATATGAACAATTGAGAGGTTATAGAAATCAAATGGAAATATAAATTGCTGCAATGAAATAGAATGTGATCAAAATAAATTTACAAGTCATTCCATGTATTCAAACCATAATTATATTTTAATTGAATTGACTGACCGTGGAAAATTCTACAAATTTCTCTGAATCAGAATGACATAGTGACGAAGATATTTGGATACGTCACAGGTTGGGCATGGTGATTTACAAGATACTGTTTAGGCGATCCATGTTCGAATCCTGTCATTATTATTGACTGAGTTTGCTTAATAACTTTGAGAAAGGATTGGCTGATTAGGTCTGGCAATATAGGGGCGGATTAAGAGGCAGAATAGCGATATCTGAACCATTGTACATCTATTCATTTATCTCTCTTTCTCTCTCTCTCTCTCTCTCTCTATATATATATATATATATATATATATATATATATATATATATATATTAATATATTATCCGTCCTTCGACGTGTTCCTCTAGCATATCTATCTATCTATCACTTTCTCTCCCTCTATCTCTCTCTATCTCTCTCTCTATATATATATACAGAGAGAGAGAGACGAAGAGATAGATAAAATAGAGGAACACGTCATTCTATCGGTATATATATATATATATATATATAGAGAGAGAGAGAGAGAGAGAGCGAGAGAGAGAAAGAATATATATATATATATATATATATATATATATATATATATATATATATATACTAGCGGAACACGTCGTAGAAAGGATAAGATGGATTGCCCAAACACAACGGTTTTTCACCACTTCCTTCTCTTATTGATTAAACTCCAAATATAATGTTAAAGGCTAATGATCCTAATAAATAATCCTTATGAACAATCCTTATAAATAATCCTTATTCCATTTTTAGAACGTTTTCTATTACATAGTGTGTTTTTCGACTAGAAAATTTATCACATTAATTCCTGGATGTTATAGGATATTAAGGAAAACTTAAAACTCATGAAATCTTGCCGCATTATATCTAGTTGCTATGGATCAGATTTAATGCAATTCTGTAATATGTTAATTTTTAGATTTTAGATACTCTGATTACATATTAGATTTTTGCATATTGCAACGGTCGAAGAAAAAAGAGCAGGAAGAGATTTCCTAAGCGAAGTCATCTGAGAAAGAAAGTGATAAAAGCAGTAGGTTTTCTGGAATCTATGCTGTATAGAGAAGGATTTTTCTTAATAGCTACGTTCGTTTGTGGTATGTAGGTTAAGAGGTATACGTGTGTGGTATGTAGGTTAAGAGATATACGTTTGTGGTATGTAGGTTAAGAGATATACGTTTGTGGTATGTAGGTTAAGAGATATACGTTTGTGGTATGTACATTAGAAGAGCTACATTTTTCGTATGTAGACAAGAGGATATTGTTTGGTGTATATAGATTAGAAGATATAAGTTTGTGGCATAAAAAATAGAGGACATACATTTGTTGTATGTAGATTAGAAGATATACGTTTGTGGTATAAATATTAGAGGATCAACGTTTCTGAGAGACGATTAGAGGATATACGTTTGTGGTATGAAGATTAGAGAATATACGTTTGTGTTATGTAGATTAGAGGATATACGTTATTGGTACTATGTAGGTTAAGGGGTATACGTTTTGGTATGTAGCTTAAGGGGTATAAGTACGGTAAGTTCTGTCTGAGCTCATTCATTGGAAGAACTTATAAAAATAGCACAAGAATGCTACGTTGTAGCATTGGATAAAAGATTGATAGAAGGTTCGGGACCTTTTTATGTGGGAGACTAATTTTTTGCACCCTGTCAAATAGGGAAGTTCAAGTGGTTGGGGCAGAAATGCAAACGTCTGAACAATACTTTACCAATGGTCAAATAGTGGATTTATAGTGATTTAGGATACTGGTAAATGTAAGAAGATTTATAGCCCTTAAAAGATAACAAACGCGCCTTTTTGTAGCAAACTTGAAAGTGTTTCCTACTATTTTTCAATGTTACTTGTAAATATCTATATATTAATGCGATAGCTTGGTTGTTATTTTCTGTGTCACGCTTACATCCGGGACATTTGAGTGTTATGTACTTCCATTTCTTGTCATAAATAATTTTATCAAGAATTCTTTATAAGTTTTAGTGTCGGTTTCGATTAAAGCTGATGGCACTTAAGTTATTTAGTTTTTTTATAAATAATGTCATCAATAATTATTGTTATTGTTTCGATGTCGATTATAACTGAAGTAAGTCAAGTTATATATATATATATATATATATATATATATATATATATATACATTTTTTCATGAGTTCTTTTTTTTGTTTTGATTCAAGCTAATGCATCCAAGTAATGTGGATATTTTTTAATTGTTATTTAAGCCGCAACTTTATGATATATAAGAATCGATAGAACAATAACTGTATAATAATATATACGAAATCTGCAATAATTAAAATATCATATTATAGCGTACTTGACGACTGTGCTTTGCCGGGCGTTCGTGCTAGCTTAGATAATTGCTTTTTTGCAGTTTTAACAAAAGAGCTGCAATAATATCAGAGCGTCTCAATTTACACTGAACATCTAGAGAATGCCAACATCAATCTATTACATATCAATGAGTATTCTGTGGAATTTCCACGTCCCGCTAGTTAAGAATTAATTCTATAGATCCAAATATATAAACGAAAAACTCAAACAGGTATGTAACTTTGTATAAGTAGAGATATTCCTCATACGTAAACGCTTTTCTCCGCATACTGCATCATCATATGAATCGTATAGTAACTGTCTTCGTGTCATCTTTTCTCTCAACACTTTATTGATCTAGAAATTATATTATATGTTGACGTCTCCTGTGAAGTAAAGTATAATCTCGTTACTTATATGCAAATAATATGGTGCCGGTTTATATAAAAAGTTTGTTTTCAAACAGATGTAATTCTCAGCATTGGAAGTTTTTTTTTTTTGCGTTTAATCCACTGGTTAATATTGAATGAAGTTCTTCAGAAGCAGGGTTGATTTTCACACTCGCTCGTTAAAATTCCTTAATTGTGAGAGAATGTATAGTTTTTGGTGAGAGCACCAACTTTATTTTTTTGTATTTGCGTCGAAACTTCTAAACACACCGTGATACATTATTTTGCCGTTGTTAATTATTAAAGCTCTAAGATTTGACTCCACTTCTTTCAGTCAATAATTTTGTTGTTTATTTTATTTGATTATGATTTTCTAATATAATATTATAGTGTTATCTAGTCATATTCATGTATATAAACGAAGATGACGGCGGCTAAACGGTAAACTACACGAACCTACAACCATGGTGTGCAAAGTTCGAATCTAGTATGTTCCTCAGAAACACTTTCATTAAGAATGTTGGCAACTATCATGCTGTCTCTTTCTATAAGTATCTGATGTCTTTCTTAATTTAATTTTCATTAGACAGATATTGGTCAGGCCTGCAATAGAATTATCTGTTTCAGACAAAATGAATGAATGTGTGCAAACTTAAATTTGATAAAACGGACACATAATTAAATCATTCTAAATAAGTACTTCTTTTTTTAAATTTATGAATTTAATTTATTTTATTTTATTTATATATCCTGTCATGAAACGTGTACTTAGTTTGTATCACAATAAGTGAACTGAAGTAACGACATTCACTAAATTAAACATAATAGTTTATTTGTTTCATTCAAACTATAATCTCATCGCGATATACCATTTGAGTACTCAGATCTTAACCTTTCGAATAATGAATGGTTTGATTGCATAAAAATGATATCTTGCTCAGTGTGGAAGGCTAAACGAAAGACGAATAAACTCTGACTGGAGAGTTTAACACTATGCAAAGATCAATTTCAGAAAAAATCAATAAATTGTAATCGATAGCTTACAACACGAGATTCAGAAAATCAATAAATGACAATGCTTGGAGCCTGTATTAAATTCCACATACTCTTCTATCATCGATGACTGATAATTACACTCGAGCGATTTCTCCCAAGATAAAATGAACACAGAAAACAAATCTCCAAAAACAAAGACGACGAGGCTTATTTTTGCTTTCGTGACGCAAGAAGTATTATATATCCGGGCTGGAGGCGAGGAGATGACAAAGGTTGTGGTTGATCGAAAAATATCACATCTTAACAGATGTTGGAGATTTTTCAGTTAAGTTACATATTAATATATAACGTTATCGGCACGTATGTAGAGCTCTCCACAACACCGACGAGAACTCTCTAATCATGAACGTGAAAAAAAACGAAGTCCAAAGAATGTATGATGCAGCTGTTGGACGGTTTATATGAATTAATATATTGCTATTATAAATATTCTTACTTATTCAATAAAATCAGTAGAATATAAGATGGCGCCAGATCTGGTCAACACGTAGAAGTTTATAATAAACCCACAAGACAATAATGGAATATTCGAGAGTAGTCATAGCTATATATAATTACTAGGGCTGTGACAACGACATATTTCCTTCATTCTTTTGACTCTCGCGTATATATCCGATACAGTTAGACACAGTTAATCAATCGAGAACCACATCAGTCTACATAAAAACTTATAAGATGTTAACGGATATATACTCAAGAGTCAAGACAATAAAAAGAATATTCTGTAGTCACAGAACAGATAATTACTCAGGTACCCAGAAATTATTAGTATATACTATTTAAAACTAAAATGGGTTTGTGAAAAGTAAATGTTACTTGTGAAGTATAAACTCTAAACTGGGTCAAAAATGCAAATCAGCATTTTTTTTCAATCAATCACAGACACAGTAATATTCATTTCCAAGCTTAATATAAACCCCATATGTATGTAGCCTTCTTCACCTCTTTTATGATTATATTTAGATGCCTAAAACATACGTATACGTCACAAATGTAGACTTAGCTTTGGGAATTGTCGGTTGACGCATGATAATATTTACTGACTACAAAACGCAGAGACAATATATACACACAGCTTAGTTAACCTATTTACACACAATTTTATGCATACTATCTATATGACACTATGTACACGACATAACAAGCCAATATATACATTACTAACCGAAGTTTCGTACGCATAATTTCATAAACCTATTCTTGCACTAGCGAAACAGAGGCAAGCTCATATGCACACATTAATGATTCCTATCTAATCTATATACGAAAACTGAAATGGCGCTAACAGTAATAAACATAAAATATTACAAATTCTCTTTACACATAAAGTCCTTTTTTATTCATTCATTACATTATTTATTTATTATTTTCCTAACAATTAGAATACATTGTGATTCTGTTTGTCTTCTCCTGAAACTGCCTATTGGAATTTAGCAAAATTTGACATGTAAAATCCATACTCCTATAAATTCGTTTTTCTTTTGTGTCTATTGATATTCATATCAAAAACCTTATTTTCTATTTACTTTAAAAGAAAATACAATTTCCTTATATATGGGTTGTGGAATTGCATTCTCTAACAAAACATCTAGCTAATTTGCACATTCTTTTAAACATTCATTTTAATTAATTGCCTATTAGTTTTTTTCGGTTTTCTCATGGAATGATTATCTTTAATTAAATATTAAGTGTAATTATATTCATGCAGATATTCAACATGATTTATACTTGCATAATATTTGTGTAAAAAGTTTATAATAAAAACAAAATTGTTTCCATATATATTTATGTATACGTATATATTTTTCTTGAAAAGATTTTGCCTACCAAACTCCTCCTAGAATTTTTGGTCTACAGACATGAAGCTTCAGTTATGAGGTATTTGAATCCATGCAAAACTTTATATTTGGGTTTAGCCCGGAAAAAGTCGGTGCAAAAGTTTGAAAATTAAAAAAATTGAATTTGCCAAGTGAAGGTCGAACGCCGACATTACGAATGCATTAACGTAGTAGCTATTGGTTCATGTTTTAATTTTTAGCCCTGCAGTAAACATGTTTTCATAGCCCAGTCATCCCGGCAGAGGCAAAATAAATCGTGAGCTGAACGTTTTTGTTTCGATTTTCGGTGGTGGCGCATGAGTCTTTTTTAAAATACTTTTTAAATCATTACTATATATTGCACCCAATCTATCTATCTGTCTATATATCTATAAAAGTGAAAATGTCTATCTGTCTGCCTGTCTTTTCTCTATGATAGTTAAGGAAGACTATTATACAGAAAGACATTACTTTACATGTTCACACTTTTTAATATATACATATGCACATAATCTTATGAGCACACAAAGGGCCCGAACAAAGCCGGGCGGAACTTCTAATTTAACATAACGAATAATAATCAAGTAATGTATTCAGTAAGTGATTCTTTATCAAAACATGAAAGAAAATAGAAACATAGGTCAAAAAGGCACTAAAGTTATCCAGGGAGAAAAAAAACTTAATAAAAAGTTTATTACTTCAACTATGTTTTGATTAAATAGCTGATGGGTTTATATATAGCTACTACTGATTCTATCGATTATTTCATGTGAAGGGGAGGGTGAAACGCTATATTAACCATTAAAACCACTTTAACGCTGTTGGAAAGTGTAAATTTCTTCGATCTTGTTTGCTTCGTTGGTGTAGGCGTCTCCATTATGTTGCTGTTTTAATACCTTACAGCTTCCTGTTTTTTAAATTATTTCTAAGAACTGCAGCATTGTGAACACCTTATTCTTAATGAGTGGTTTTTCCTACCCATGCCTGCGGTCTTTGCATGACTAGTGTTAATAGCAATCTCCTGTGATTGGAATAATGATTTCACTCTTGCTACCTCATTACATCAACTAAAGTCTTGTCTCGGATGATTTAAATAAAAAAATACAGCATTAAAATAAAGAACGGGTTCTTTCATTTTCTTGCAAATGATCTTCAAGTTCTTGAATTAGTCTAGAAAAGTTTTATCTCCCGTTAGATTAGAAATCGACAGTCTTCCATCTGAGCTATCTCCAATTACTAATGGCAACCTTCTGTCTCTTAAGACAATGGCATTCTGCAGCTAGTTTGGTTTACTACAGCGTCTACCGTGGCTAACCGGGTGCAGGCATGGGCAGGTAATAAGAGAGCATTGGTTTGCCCATTTATCAGGCTCACCCTCCAGGCGTTGCAAGCAGACTCCAACAGAAAGGCAAGCCAGTACAGTCGAGTCACAGCTAATGTAACTCGATACGTGATGTCATTTTATTTTAAGTTATCCAACATCTACATCTAACTAAATCTTAATAAATTTTATATGTTTTTTTTATTGAAGCTAGCCACTTGTGACACCTTTTGGAAGTGTTCATTTTATTATACGAGAATATTATCTACATATCTACATCTTATCTACATATATATTATACAAAACTTTATTGGTTAATAGTTGTTATCTTTATTTGTTTATAATACATTATGTATAAAATAGTAATGGGACGATTCCAATATTTTCCCGATTCCGATGCAATTACCGATTCCGATTCTGTATAAATCTCTAAATATTTAACTATAAAATTGTATTTTGTCTTAATTGAAAAGATATCTTAAACGCGCATAAATTTACTCAAACGTAAAAATGCACTTATGAGGGAGTAATCTTTAGATTTTCGTTTTACTGGGAAATTAAACAAATAATTATTTTATTATTACTGCACGCAGCGAAAAAAAATTTTTAATCAAATAAAAAATATATATAATTAAAGGAATCGATCTTGGCATCGGAATATAAGCGCAGTTTTGTCCGATTCCGATATTGATTCCGTTACCCCCCCCCAAGTTCCGATTTTACCTATTTCGGATTTCTATTCCGATTAATCGTCCCAACACTAGTATAAAAACGATGCGTATAGGTATGAATGAAATAAAAAGGTGAACGTCAATGAGTATTGACTTTCAATCAAATGCTGCACAAAAAGTTACATAGGAAAACAAATAAAGCAACACAACTCAAAACAATAAGGATAGAATGAAAAAATATCCAGACAGACTTTAAAAAATTACCGAATTTGGTTAAGTTATGATAGAGAGAGATTAATAGAATCTTCTATTAGGTTGGTGCAAAAACAATATCGTTTTCTCACATATGTTACTTTTATGGATGACTTAATTATTTCTTTGAATTAATTCATTGATATATATAACCATGTTATATATCATTTTGGAGCGCGTATTTTGCTCTATCGAATTGTGTTATTCGTTACCGTTTTCAATATCTTCATTCATCTTTTTGTAGGTTTTTCGACAGCATGGACAAAATTCACATCCACACGATTTTCTTGTTCCAGTTCAAACTAGGACGAAAAGCTGCCGAGACAGCTCGTGATATCATTGATGTGTTTGGCCGGCCGACTGCGGTTGACAACGAACATTTAAAAGCCTTAATTGAAGCCGATCCTTGCAAAACCACAGGAAAAATTGCTGTTGTACTCGAGGTCGGCCACTCAACAGTCGTCCGCCATTTAAAGCAAATATGGAAATCAAAAATGTTGGACAAATGGGTGCCTCATGAATTGAACGATAATAAAAACAATCGCCGTTTTGAGGTGTCTTCTACTTTCCTTCTGCGCAACAAAAACGACCTATTTCTCGAGCAGATTGTGACGTATGTTGAAAAGTGGATCCTCTACGACAACCGGCGACGTTTGATACAGTGGTTGGATGCCAGAAAAGCTCCACAACATTGTCCGAAGCTGAAATTGCACTAAAATAATGTTATGGTGAGTGTTTTGTGGTCTGCGATTGGTCTCATCCATCACAGTTGACTGAATCTGGGCGAAACAGCTACGGCGGAGAAGTACTGCCGACAAACTGATAGAAATGCACCAGAAGCCCCAACATATGTGCCCGAGATTTGTCAATATCAGGGGACCAATTCTCCTCCATGACAACGCTCGGCTGAATGTTGCTCGACTGACCCTGCAGAAGCTGAACGTATTAGGCTACGAAACTTTGCTTCATCTGCCATATGTACCGGACATCTCGCCTACCGATTATCACTATTTCAAGCATCTCGACAAGTTCCTGTGCGAAAAATGCTTCTTTATTTTAAGGCTGAGATGATGCAGTAACAAAATAAAGACATTTTTTATTTAAGCTAAAAAACGATGTGTGTCTTCAACTACTTCCACGCAATGCGCTTATAAAAACAATACCCACGCCAATCCGGGCAGTTTGGTCTCGGAGTGGCGGCCGCCTCCGGGAGCGGTCTACGTCTCCGCCAACTGACGGCTAATTCAAGTACAGAAAGTTATCTTAATTACTACTTCATGCGATAAAACTATTATTTTCAGGACAATCTGTCTCCATAAATACTACTTTGTATTTTACGCAATTGACCCCTTGCAGTTTCCAGCAACTTCCTGCAATTTCCAGCACCTTCGTTGCAGTTACAGTAGAGCCGCTTCAGTCTGAACACAAGTCGTACTCCAGCTTTAACACTTACAACTTCCTTTTATTTACCATTCAGTAGATAAACCTGGATGGTATTTTTATCGTTCACAGCAGTATTTTTGTCCTCACTTCTTTGTCATTGTCGTTTACCTTTTTCTTGCCTGTGTTACCTTTTAGTTGTAGGATCGATTGTAACCAACGGTCGTCCCCGCTACAATTTAACCAGTTTCAAATATATTCAGGTATTAGTTTTCTCTGACCCGCTCGAAGCTCATTAAAATTAAATCATCTCTGGCATCCAGAGAAACGCTGATGAAATCTGCTTTAAGAAATAGCTATCGTCACTCGCTGAAATGTGCATATATGTAGTAATGCGTGCCTTGTTCGAGCATAGCATCATCTTGACATTAGATAACCAGACAAAGTTAAAATCTCTTGTATCTGAAGTGACTCATTCGTTAATCTTTCTAATCTCTGCCGCCGGAAATATCAGAACGAAAGACATCATGTTTTATGCATTTGTTAATCGGCTATAACAGTTCGATAATGAGTTTTCTCATCTTCATCTATATTTAGAAATGGAAGCTTAAAAGATATTAAATATTCTCCGCGGACAAAACAGGTAAGAATTAATAGGAAATCCAAAGTTAGAAAACAGTTTAAGTTCTCATGGTGAAGATGATATAAGAATTCCGTATAAAAGTATTGTCGAATATAATTTCTTGTAATCTGTGTCTTATAATATCGTATCTTAAGTTTAGACTGTTTTAATATACAATATCAATACATAATATCGTCACGATTATAAGGAGCACTACATATAACATTTACATCACACGATTTCATACTAGTTAGAAAACATTACAGGAGAGTGAGTGTTGGATAGCTGTTTGTAAATAATTTCAGGCGTATGAAATATAAGTAAATATAAGTAAATATAAGTAAATTAAGGCAAAAACAGGTTCGCATTGATCAACCATACAATATCAAATATATTAGGATAGAAAGTTTCTCTTTTTATCTTGACTTAAGTGACTTATATAAGGCTGTTGCTAATCACGTTGACACACTGGTTCCCGTTGGATCACCGAAATTAAGCAACGTTGAACCTGGTCAGTACTAAATGGGTGACCATTTGGGACTTTCAGGTGCTGTATGTGCTCTCCGATTATCTCGGCATTGTTTCCAGTCGTCCTGGACTTCTCCTTGCCACTGGACTAAAACAGTGCCTATTCAGGAGAGGTGTGGTTGTGATTGCGCAACCCTTGCCTCACAATTACACGCGCAACTGCCTCTATAGGGGGTATCCTTTGTCTTTCGAGACTGAACGGAGGCATCGCGCTAAGTAAATATTTTTAAAGGGTTTGATCTTCATTAAGACCGCCGATTAGCATACAATTACGAATTACTTAAGAATTCTACTTTGTTATGGATGAGAAACAAAGTCAACCTTTCCTTACGAACTAAATAAAGGGTCCCGTTTGAAATTGCGTACTTGTTCCTTAAGTCGACATAAACATTGCCAGATTCGACAAGAACAATCCGAAAAAACGCCGAGGGTTACATCGGCGACAATGTTGTAAGAATAACCTCCTAAATAGTAATAGTCGTCCGAATAATTCCTTTCTATCACGTTTTGTCTCTTGAACGCTCCCAATGGTCTTTTCCAAAAATTTAAAGGGAATTGTGTGTTTTTTTAAATTATGACATCTCGTTTTGCTTTTTATCATCACAGTATTTTACAAGCAAATCAACCGCGCGATCTATTCTGAACTCTTTTCACATTTTAGTCTATCGCTTATAAGTATTAGTAAATTACCCCACTAGTTAAACAACAATTCATAATATTTAACTGTCTTAAGCGACTTATATTAGGCTCTTGCTAAAATAATGTCGTTTTTATGTATATATAGTTTTATATATATAGTTATTATTTTTGCACAGAAGAAATATATATATGTGTGTGTGTGTGTGTGTGTGTGTGTGTGTGTGTGTGTGTGTGTGTGTGTGTGTGTGTGTGTGTGTACATGGGAGCAATGGCAATTAAAGTGTGGCTCCACACTCCCCAAAGCTCGCAAGCTGGGGCCTCACCACTGGATATAGTTTAAGGTCATATACAGGACCAAATGACCAATACAGTCCCGGAATGAGTATGTCTTGTAAAAATAAAGAACACAGGCAGATAAAGTACTAGTTTTTCATCTATTTCCGATATCTTTTTTTTATTAGACATCAATATTTAAGCGTTATTATAAGACGAAGTATGAAAGCAAGAAAATAGATAGTCCTTGTAAAAAACAGTAACCATAAAATGACGAATCTCGTACACATACCACAAAAAATAAAAACTTACTTTTAGAATGTGTTACTATATTTAGAAACACAGGTAAACCGCATATGTGACAAGCAAGCAAAACCTATCATCCACCATTTTATATTGTAGATTAAAATATAGCTTCCATCCAAATGTGAACCCTTACTTCCAATCTGTATTTAATAACATTGTTTGAGCATAGTATGGTTGGACAGGAATATGCTTTCAAGGTATATAGAGCGCTCAATAGTAGAAATGTATTAATAGGAATTAATAACGAGGTAATACATGATCATCTAGAACCATATAGGAATGTATAGAAAAATGATTGATTATCGCACATGCATGAAGGAGATATACGGTTTATCTGCGTGCGTCTTATGGGACTAGAAAGAATTATACGGTCAAGTGAAATATGTAGCGCTTACACCGTGTATACTATATAGAGGACTAGCCTGGGTGCCCGGCGGCGTCCCGAGTGTTTGCAGGTGTATGTTGAGTAAAAATAGTTATATTAGGCTGGCAGGCTCAAACCCGTGACGCGAAAGCAGAAAAAAAGTGGAGGTGTGTGTAAGGTTGTTGGTTGAGAAAAAACAAAAAGGAAAATTGCGAGCACAAAAAAAAAATATAGGAGTAGTCAGCAGGCTTAACCCCATAACGCGCCAGAAGAAAAGGAGGTGAAAAAAAACGGTCTTACCGATGTGCCTACTGTGGTTGTGCCCTAACTGGACGTCTAAATAACGCTTTTTAAGCGACGTCGTGAACGCGAGCGTTGAATACCTTGTAAAAAATGACAGTGAAAAAGTCGACCCTCCCTGTACAAAAGTGCCCATTTGAGAGTGAAGGAATTAATGTTTTTGGCTAATTCTTCGAAGGGTCTAGCTTCAAAATGATACTGATCTCGTTAAAATCTATCAGATGTGTCGAAAGTTTTAGGCAGACATACAAACATACATACATACATTTATACATGCATACATTTAAATAGACAGGTGAGATTTATATAATAGATAATTAGGTTGGAACTTATAACTAATGAGTTCTTCATCCGAAAATAAATAAAATGTGAGTACTATTACAATCGTCGAAATCATCAAGAAAATCTTAGGAATTCTAACTCACGAAAAAGTATTAAGAAATATCGAACTAGCAAATAACTCTTTGAGATTTGCTAATGCATTGATATGTCCTGCTTAATGTACATGTCTGTAAAACTTCATAAGGACATTCATGATGTGACTATTTAGTTAAAGCTAAGTATTTTCGACTGGAGAGCCACAAACGAGTATTATTCGCTTATCATGAAACGACATTTTTTAATGAAAATCGGAAAAAGCATGGCATAAAGCCAGTTTATATAGTGGACTTAATAAATAATACTTAAAAAACTATCCAACATTAAGTGTTATGTGAACATATTTCCATTCGGAAAATAACAATTCTTATTTCTTTCACCTTTGACAGAAACATTCTGGGAGGAAAAGGGCAGAATAAAGAAGTAAAGAAGTGAGATGTACGGGTCGGTCGAAAATAAACCCAAGGTTACTCTTCTACACCCCTAAAATTAATAATGTTCCTTGACTATTGAACATAGTTTATATTTTATTAATAGAATTAATACTTAATCAATGGTATATATATATATATATATATATATATATATATATATATATATATATATATATATATATATATATATACAGGGTGGCCGAAAAGTCCCAGGACACTATACATGTATTTTTAATAAAACACAGTATTTTTTAATGAAACACACAGAAAACATATATATATTCAACAAAAAAGAGTGTCCTGGGACTTTTCGGCCACCCTGTATATATATATATATATATATATATATATATATATATATATATATATATATATATATATATATATATATATATATCATCATCATCATCATCAATTTGGGGACATTGCGTTTAATAGTACGATGTGTTTTCATGTATGGCCAAATCGAATTTTACCTTTGAGAATCTGCAGATGAAACGGCTCAATGTGCAAGACGAAGACAATTATGAAAGCTTGGAATTCAAATGGGTAGGAATAATAATGGACTCTTGTCGTCCGCTACTTGTGATTGAGGCTAGTCTTTTATTTTCAGTTTTATTTTGCTTTCTACGATTGAGTCGCTCGACTTAAAACGATTTCCATATAAACAGATCGATTAATCCAACACAATAGAATGATAGAAATAGCAATCATTCTTTCTTATTCTTTTTCAATACTGATTTCTATGGAATTGTTTAGCCGACAGTTAATACCTGTTCTCATAATTGCGCTCTCCGTGTGTATCATATGTTTTGTGCATTTTAAAATCTACGCAATACACTTTATCGATAGACACACGTACGTCTGTATTCTGTATAACTATATACGCATTAGCTTGTATTGCTTCTTACCTTACATATAAGTTCAATTATTAAGGTACACATTATAATAATATGTCGGTCTCAGTGTCAATGATATTAGTACCGCCATCTGCGTGGCTGCACCACCTTTATAAAAACCACACTCATCCACTGATCCACAGCATAATGGCGGTAGTCTTCATAAGTTCTGCTTGGTGCTAGAATTATCCGCTTGTGCAAGGTCACAATGTTGATTACATCGTTTAGGCATGAATCTCTTCTGAATCTCTTCGACTCTCTCTCTCTCTCTCTCTCTCTCTCTCTCTCTCTCTCTCTCTCTCTCTTTATGGATGCGGTACAAATTCTAGCATTGTTAAAGACGAAGACATTATTGAACCTTACGAGAAAATCTATGACTTGTGTCGTTTCACAATACTAACCCACGGTTGCTAAGATCAACTATTCCTCTGGCCATCGTCAGGTTGTTAACCCTGACGGGATAGGAATGCTGGATATTTTACTGTATCTTCAGTAATTACTGCCTTCCATAGTTGTTGTCGTCTCACCACGTTTTGGCCAGTTAATCTTCTGGCCGGCTTTAGGTAAGATCGAAACAGCTATCCTCAGACAATGCTCAACTGGAACTGTATTTTTACTTCATTTTTTTTTTTGTGTTCCTGTTTTTAAATTAATTTATTTTTTAATTATTGCTCAAGATTATATAAAAAATGTTACGTCGAAAGTTTCACATTTTTGATAGCAAGAAAATTATTAAAATCTTGCATATAAAAATTATGTGAAATCTGTAATTTAAAAAAACGAAAGATTTTTGATATCATCATTGTTTTATGAAAATATTAAATAAACAATACTTAATTTAATGGTAATATCGGTAGTTTGAGAATTTCATTTTTCTTCGAGTTATATGGAATTCATTAATACGGAATTTGAAGCTTTTTTTCGTAATGTTCCTGTAAAAATTGTTTTTGTTTTTTTTGTCATAAATTACGATGCTATATTTATATAAAAAAGGCAAAAATAAATTCTTGCGTGTTTTTTATTTACTACTGAAAATGTATTCCGTATTGTTTTTACTGGTCGCAATGTTTGTTTTCGCGCGTCATGCATTCAATTTTTTGCATGTTTATAGATTACTTATGTCCATTCACTATTCCATAGCTAGTTAACATATAATGGCCCAACACAGATATATATTATTTAATCATTAGAATTCTTTTGAGACTAGTTATTTGTATATTTTTATTTATGTATTTTCGGACTATTATAATCATTTTTATAGTTGTAATTCATGACGTTTCAGCCAACTATTCTTCTGGCTTCGTCAGGTTGTTAAACGTGACGGGATAGGAATGCTGTATTTTTAACTGTATCTTCAGTAATTACTGCCTTCCATAGTTGTTGTCGTCTCACCACGTCTTGGCCAGTTAATCTTCTGGCCGGCTTTAGGTAGGATTGAAACCGCTATCCTCAGACAATGCTCATCTGGAACTGTAGAAATTTAACATCTCTATCCATTGCGCCACAGGCCAGAGAAATCGTTGGGTAGGATTGAACCAGTTATTTTTAGATATCCTTAGGCAATGCTTACCTGGAACTGTGGAGGTTCAACGTCTCTATCCACTGTGCCACGGGCCCCGATGGGCGATAAAGGTTGCTTTTTTTTTTTGTTTTGTTTTGTTTTCATCTAGAAATCCAAGTTTTTTTTTGTATTTAAAAAAATGTTTTTTGTTATCTGATCTTCCATTGTCGCGTTCGTGCCGAATGGTATATAATATTTAATTATTGGATTTTTTTTAGATAAGAAACAACAACTATAGAGACACGGATCGTCTAGTATTATATTATATCATAGATTAAGATGTTTAAAAGAAAGCACTTGAAACAGGACCTTGATTTATTTTCCATATTGTAACTTGATAATCATTCAAAGTTCGATATCATATATTTAAAAGGCATGCACAAACACATATACATTCATCATTTCAAATTCTATATAAAAATTACCGTAGATGTTACAAGTACCCACATATTCATACAGATACATACATACACTCATATATATTCGTATATAAATACAAATATGTTTAATTCCATGCATATTCACACACACATATATATGCATACGCTAATGTATAATAAAATATATATATATATACATTTATGCGCGTATAATTTCAAACACACAGACATATATACAAAACATCTACAAGTTACATAGTAATGTACACCCGTATGTAAATACACATGTACACATACTTATATACAGAAATACAGAAATCTTTAACATACATAAATTGTACACACATGTATGTATATATATATATATATATATATATATATATATATATATATATATATATATACATAAACACGTACATATATCTACCACTCTGCATATGATGTTAAATGTGTCCAACTTCAATATCGCTATCCTAATATTAAAATTATTTTCCAATGGCATCGATGACAGGGGATATTACTCTAATACTAATTGTTAATATCTGGTGAATATACAGAAAATATTCTTTATTTAAAGTCATTGTTAATAGGCACGGGCAGAAAGGGGCGGATAAAGATAGAGGGACCTAGTTTTGAAAGCCGATTTATCATAATTTTTTAAAGTTTCCGACTGTTTTTTGATTGTATTTGAAAGATAAGAGACTAAAGTTAATTTCCTAAAGGAAAAAAATATTTGTACACGTGAAAAAAACATTTCTGAAAAATGTTTTCACGGCGAGCTAAATTCATTCAGCTAAATTTTGAAGTTAAATAAATTCATTGCAAAAATCCTTTAAAAGATAAATATTAGTTTTCTGGGTCTACTTCAAAAATAATTAGTAAAGTAAAGTCCTAAGATATTAAATTAAATCAAAAAACACCTTGTGTGTGTAAAATAACTTTATTAGCCCTCAAAAAGCAAGTAATTCTACCGTTCGCCAAAAACGCAACAAATAAAGGTTTGTAAACACGATTATACGAAAGCTTAAAATTACAGCCAATCGAAACGCTCTTTCCCCAGACGTACATCCGTACATTCCTATTCTGAACGTTTGTATCAATTTTTTATCATTTTTACTTCATTTTTTTGTGTTCCTGTTTTAAATTGATTTATTTTTTAATTATTATTCAAGATTATATAAAAAATGTTACGCCGAAAGTTTCACATTCTTGCGAGCAATGAAATTATTAAAATCTTGCATATAAAAATTATGCGAAATCTGTAATTCAAAAAAAAAGAAAGATTTTTGATATCATCATTGTTTTATGAAAATATTAAATAAACAATACTTAATTTAATGGTAATATCGGTAGTTTGAGAATTTCATTTTTCTTCGAGTTATATCGAATTCATTAATACGGAATTTGAAGCCTTTTTTCGTAATGTTGCTGTAAAAATTGTTTTTTTTTTATAAATTACGATGCTATATCTATATAAAAAAAGCAAAAATAAATTCTTGCGTGTTTTTTATTTACTACTGAAAATGTATTCCGTATTGTTTTTACTGGTCGCAATGTTTGTTTTCGCGCGGCATGCATTCAATTTTTTGCATGTTTATAGATTACTTATGTCCATTCACTATTCCATAGCTAGTTAACATATAATGGCCCAACACAGATATATATTATTTAATTATTAGAATTCTTTTGAGATGAGTTATTTGTATATTTTTATTTATGTATTTTCGGACTATTATAATCATTTTTATAGTTGTAATTCACGACGTTTCAGCCAACTATTCCTCTGGCCATCGTCAGGTTGTTAAACGTGACGGGATAAGAATGCTGGATATTTTACTGTATCTTCAGTAATTACTGCCTTCCATAGTTGTTGTCGTCTCACCACGCTTTGGCCAACTAATCCTCTGACCGGCTTTAGGTAGGATTGAAACCGCTATCCTCAGACAATGCTCACCTGGAACTGTGGAGATTCAACGTCTCTATCCACTGCGCCATTGATTAAGTAAGTACTATCCAGTCTTTAATGTAAATCTAATATATAAACGGCTATATGTCTGTCTGTCTGTCTGTCTGTCTGCCTCCATATTTTCAAACTCTATCTCCTCCGAAACTAAAAGTAGCAGAGCGGCGCAAAGGGCCTCAGATGATTGGAGCCGTTATTTTATGAACCTTTTGGCCGGTTAAAATTGTTTTTTAAGTGGCTAAAAATGGGTTCAAATAAAAATGAATCGTTAAACATTTTGTTCATTTATCTCAATTTATTTTTGATTTTAAATTTTTAATCAGCTTATATGCGTGCCACATTGGTACAGTGGTAAAGTCACTAGCGTTTGAATGCTACCTAAATATATATGTTTTTACTTTTTAAATCACGACTTTACAATTATATATACGAAATCTGTAAAAATTAAAATATCATATTTAAGCATGTTTTACGCCCGGGCAAAGCAGTAATTTTTATATAGCCCAAGATCAGATACAAATATTGAATTATCGGATCTTGTGATGACTATGTTTAACTCATAACTTATTCATAAAATTAAAGAGAACCTTGTCATTTTTGTTTAATAGGTTGCCACCTTGTCTAAATATCGATAATTATTACTCTACGCAAAATCCAAAATAAAACATCTAAAGGCATATATACTGTAACTTATCTGCATGAATAAAAAATTAGATATATGTAATGTGTGTGAAAATATTTAACCGATAAACTCTGAAACTACTAATCGCATAACACTGAAATTAACAGGAAGTAGTTATCATACACTAATGATGTTTTATAATTGAGTAAAATATTTCTTTAGGTGGATGAATAACCCCTACAAAATATGTCGGCAAGTTGAAATGCAAAATGTTCATTTCAATTTGCGGACATGTTTTATTACTTTTGCGCCTGCGCAAATTCATTCATAGTTGAAAATTGTTTAATTTCAAACATATTTTATCTATCTGTTGACAGCGTAAACGATAGGCAACGCTGTCGATTCACTAACGAATTTGGTTTCGATTCTAGTCGTCCGGGACTGAATGATGGTCAACAGATACTTCACACTCCTTTATTTTTATTGCCATCGAAATCCGTGAAATCGCCTGGGAGGAAGCTTCACATGTTTCTATGAAGTAACTTAGTCCAAAATATATTATTCTACATTGCACTCTAGAGAACATTCTGTTTTTTATAAATTATTTTATATAAACTTCTTTCCAGTTAACAAAAAAAAAACATTAAGAAATTTTACGTGCAGGGTTTGAACCTGCAGACCACATCATACAAAAAAAAAAACAATAAAATCACACTATCAACTACCACAGAACGACGCCATGGAAAAAGCTATACTGATGATAGATAAATTAAAATAACGGTTTCGGTTATAGATTATCGGTAATTATCGAGGTATTCTGAGACAAAACTTAATTCAGATTACTCCCAAACTTATAAACTAAAGTTCTGTAAATTTTAAAGAAAATCTGTTCAGTCGCTTCGGAGTCTATGAGAAACGAACTCTCTCACACACACAGACAAAATTGCATTTATATATATATATATATATATATATATATATATATATATATATATATATATATATAAATATATATATATATATATATATATACGGTAATAAAAAATAAAACGCATATTTGCTCTACAACAGTATTGAGCACTTTCTTCAGTTTTTATTAATTACCATTTCTACTAACTAACTAACTAACTATATATATATATATATATATATATAGAGAGAGAGAGAGAGAGAGAGAGAGAGAGAGAGAGAGTGTGTCATGTGAAACTTGTAATTGTCCGTTGCTTTTATTTCATGGTCCTCAGTGTGTTGTGTGTGGCTGCGTCACTTCGAATTACTCTTTTCCGCTGATCCACGACACAATAAACAGCTCCAGTATTCTTATCTTATATATATTCGTATTCTGATAAGATTATTTATATCTTATCTTATGACTGACGGGCTAATGGTTTAGAAACGTCGACTATATGTAAGGTAGATTGAGGTCCGATAATCGAAGTTGGTTTAGGTATGTTTAAGCTACACTGAAGATTTCCGATAGAATGAAACTAAATCATTGTAAATAGCTGCACGATCTTCTTTTTTGGGCTGAGCATTGTGGTAAGTGAAATCACCTATAGCTATTGCCGGTTATGGAATGCTCTTTGTGTAAACAAACGGAAAACT
Organism: Euprymna scolopes; assembly: GCF_053919585.1. NCBI lineage: Eukaryota > Metazoa > Mollusca > Cephalopoda > Sepiida > Sepiolidae > Euprymna > Euprymna scolopes. Next base: position 63,082,084 of record NC_136495.1, on the reverse strand, counting down.
CTTCGATAGATGACAGTATTTGTATAAACCTAATATTCCAGTTATGTTACTGAAAACCTGATACAATCTGAAAATCTAATATATAAAAGGCTGTATGTCTGTCGGCCTGTCTCCATATTTTCAAACTTTATCTCTCTTAAACTAAAAGTCCCAGTGCAGCGCTAGAGGCCTCATATTATTGGATTTTTTTACGGGCCGTTCTTTTGTGTCTGTGGTCGGTTTTAATGGTTTTTAGGTCAAATTGAAAAAATCATAATCATTTTGTACATTCATCTTAGTTTACTTTTTATATTTGATTTTTTATCAATTCATATGCGTATCACGTTGATACGGTGGTAACGTCACCAGCTTTGAATGCTAGAGTTTTGCTTTCTGTTTTGATTCACACTAATGGCAATCAAATACTTTTTTTTTACTTTTTAAATACGAAATTTGGACAAACTTTTTCTGTGTGTATCTATCTGTGTGAGTTCGTTCTGCATGAACTCAGAAACCACTGGGCCGATATTTATATTTATGAAATTTCACACGTATTGATATATATATATATATATATATATATATATATATATATATATATATATATATATATATATAAAGCTGAATGTGTGTTTGTTTGTGTGTGTGTGTGTGTCTGGTCACAAAGAGGCTCCTATATGGTTGACTATTTTAAAAAACTGATTACATATAATGATAGAAGATATATCAAGACACAGGAATGGGTATGTTTGATCTGGCAGAACGGTGGTTCATAAAAATTGTGGGGTCTGCGTTCGCGCCTGGTCCACAAAGTATGGAAATAATAATTAAAAAAAAAACGTTTACAAGTGTTTTTGATATAGATGTACATAATAATAATTTGATAAGTATGTTTTAACTTAAATAGGGATGATATAATTAAATTGTGGGGTCTGCGTTCGCGCCTGGCCTCCATAGAATGGTACAAACTTTAATAAAGACTTTTCATATCTATCTGCATAAGTATACTTTGATGATTATGTTTCTGTTTGAAGAAATATGGTATAATAAAATTATGGGGTGTTCGTTCGCACCTGACTTCCATAGAATGGAAATATGTCAAAAAGTTTAACAAGTTTTTTTTAATATAGATCCACAGAATATTGTGATCAGTGTTTCAGTGTGAACAGGTATGGTATAATAAATTATGGGGGTTATCTATTTTATTTTTACTTTCATCATATTTTGCTTTGGTTTTGATACCCCCAAATTCAACCCAAATTGACAACCCTTCCTTTTCATAACCTATCATACTTTCATAAATCAGAGTCAATTTTCTGTAGGTTGTTTTTGAACCCAGTCAACGCCGGGTACTTTTGCTAGTATATATATATATATATATATATATATATATATATATATATATATATATATATACAAACATATATATATAGTGGAGATGGTAAATAATAAAAACTGAAGAAAGTGCTCAATACTGTTGTAGAGCAAATATGCGTTTTATTTTTTATTTCCGTATCTTTCTGTTAAGTTACATTATTGTTTCGGCTACACGGCCGTTTTTTTGCCGTCTGTTGCGTCCTCAAACTTTTACAGAAATGTTCGCTATTTTGGGATAAAAGAGTGGAAGAGTGAATGAGGTCAGGGGGGTTGCGAGGAGGGTGGAAGAGGAAGAAAGGAAGGGAACAAGGAGGGAAGGTGGGGGAGGGGCGTTTGGTATGTCGATAATGTTTTAGTTTTGGGGTTTAAGGAACTTGTGCGGAGGGTCTGGGAAGTTCATTTCTGGTGTGGCTGAGGGCATAGGGATACATGAGGGGAAGGGGAATATGTGGGGGTGGGAGGAGGGGGTGTTACTTTAAAATTCTAGTCTTAGTGTTAAAGTTTTTAGCGTCTCGTTGGTGAGGTTATTTCTTGGTAAGTATGTCTTGAGCTGTTGGGTGTTCGCTTACTAACATGAACAGAAAGATACGGTAATAAAAAATAAAACGTATATATATATATATATATATATATATATATATATATATATATATATATATATATATTAACGGCCGCATCATGAGCAACGAAAACAACAAGACATAAATATGTGTATTACATAAAATGTTCAAAAACACATGATACATGATCACAAACGAAATTTTTACCAAATAAAGATTAGAGTGTCCTGGATCAATATTATGAAAAAAGTTACAAAATATTGCTAGTAGATACTTTTTAAAATAATTATTTAATGAAAAATAAATAAGCAACGATACAAAAGTTAAGAAACAATTTATTTAATACTTAGTTGTGAAAAAAATTCAACAAGTTCAATATTTTGTAAAACCCCTTTATTCCCAATGACTTTAATGCACCGCAAACGTCAACAGTAATTACAAACTTTTTGTCTTTTCATAAGTTTTATAGGTAATTTTTTTTTTGGGGGGGGGGCTTTTCTGACCGTTTTCTTGAATTTTCTTCCAAACATTTTCTTGGACTCAGGTCGTTCCTTCTTCTCCAAATACAGTCATAACATAATTAGTTTTATGGCAAGGTGTAGAGTCCTGTATAAAATAAGAGATCCATAAAAAAATGGTTCAATATTTTGTAAAATCCTTTTATTCCGAATGAACAGTAACAGTAATTACAAACTGTTTGTATCTTCATAAGTTTTACAGGTAATTTTTTATTGGGTTCCTTTCTGACCCTCTTCTTGAATTTTCTTCCAAACATTTTCAGTCGTAACCTTATTAGTTTCATGGCAAGGTCTAGACTCCTGCATAAAATAAGAGATTCATAAAGAGTATAGTGTAATATTGGTGTCACATGCTATTGAACAAGATTCTTTTGTAGATCTTAGCCTTGATATTGCCATGTATGCGGATGACAGCTAACTCCTGCAGAGAAAGCCATTCTCCACACCATCACATTGCCTTCCCTAAACCTTACAGTTTTCTTTGAAACCATGTAGAAGCCAGCCTTTCGACTGCTCCATGGCGAACGTAAGTTCTGCTCTCAGAACCAAATATATTAAGCTTGGACTCGTCATTGAAATGAACTCTATCGCTTTGTGCATCAGTCCAAACAAGATGTTCTCTTGCATACCTCGATCGTTCTTTTTATAGTATTTCGTATTGAAATGAGGGACTTCGAAACTGAATAAACTTTATTATCTATATCTATTGAATTGATAAAGCTATTTCAAAACAGCTTTTGTAGACATTCTAAGAATTCTTAAAACTTCTTTTCGATTTTTTTTTTTTAGTTTTTCATCGAACATATTATCGATGTTATACCTGGTAATGACTCGATCAATGACACTTTTAGACCTATGAGCAATATGAGAAATTTCTGAATTTGACTTTTTCTTTATAGTTAGCCATAATGAATGAATGTTGTTTCTTTAAAGGAAAGTGTTTTGCATGTAAGAGTTTCCATATTTTTTCAAATAAATTTTAATAATAAACGAACTTTTACTTATTGTTGAAACGCTCCGTCAAGATGTTTTAACCTGTGGTAATAAGTGGTAATGTCACCAGCATGAATGCTACAGCTTTCCTTTCGGTTTCGATTTTAGCTGATGGCAGCCAAATACTTTTTTTTTAACTTTTGAAATCATGACTCTATAATGATATATACGAAATCTGAACAAATTAAAATATGATATTTAAGCGTATTTTATGAACAGGCAAAGCCGAATGTTCCCTGCCCCCGCTAGTCTAAGTTATAAAACTCACTATGCTGGTCTGTTAGTCTGTTTGGTTCTTTTTTTGGGGGGGTCATATTTTCATACTTAATCTCCTACGAAACTAAAAATCACGGAGCAGCGCTAGGTGCCTCAAAGATTTGATGTTTATGGACCGTTTTTATAGATCTTTATCCGGTTAAAATAGTTTTAAGGGGTCAAAACGGTGTCAAAATTTTTAAAAAAATCGTTATACATTTTTTACATTCCTCTTAGTTTATTTTCAATCTGTTCACATGCGCGTCACGTTGGTAACGTCACTAGCTTCGAATGCTACAGTTTATCTTTCGGTTTCGATTCTAGCTGATGGCACCGAAATACGTTTTTTTTTTTTAATCACGACTTTATTATTATACATACGAAACTTGGACAAATCAAAATATCATATTTAAGCGTGTATTACGACCGGGCAAAGCCGCCTGCCAACTCGCTAGTTATAGAGTCTTTGTCTTCTTGTTTTACAAGTTCTACGTAATTTATGTTTACCTTAGTTAACGAATGTAGTTGTGCTTATAATATAAAATGTTATATATCATCTTATATTGCGTTTAGTGAACGCTAAAATGAAACATGCCTATAGTTATACATGAAACATTACTGTAGTTCAAATATTATAAAATATAGATTACGAAGAAGAAAATACAGTTAATAAAGAAATCATTTGACTACAGATATAACTCATTACGTTGTAATTATTTTCGCAACTCGTCTGTGTTTGTTCGATCTAATTAGAAGTGGAGAATGCCAAGTACTTTGTTACAAATGAGGTAAAATTCATTGGAATAAAAAAAATGACTATATAGTATAAAAAATAAAGAAATTCTAATTGGTTAAAATTTGGAATGGACACTGTTAAACAAATATTGAGCACTTTTGGGATAATTTCGTTAGGACGCAGACAATTAAGTAATAATAAAAGATCGATATTCCCTTTATATATCTACCATATCTACTAGCGATAACCATGTTCTGGTGTCGTATGAGACAATTGAAGAGATCAAGAATGCCAAAATGCTCGGACCTAAATTGGCAGAAAAGTTTATGAAAAATTCATTGACATATTATTTTTATTTAAAATTGAGTATTAACGATATGGTTTGCCTGGTTGGCGGATATATGTACGCGTTCTTAGAAAGATTTTGAATTTAATTTAAAAGTTAACAGAAGGATGTAATGTCTGACTTGTTTCTACTTAAACAAATATTCATAATTGTGAATTTTAATTTTATAACGAAATTAACATGGAGAAAATAAATGAATTGTTTGTTTTTCAGTGTTTTAGTTTAAAAGTGATTGTACCTATTTATAATGCCTCCCCACGGGACAGAGTTGGACACCAGGGACGTTTCTTAACGTGGAGAAAAGGTAAAAAAATAAAAATTGTCCCAGTCGTGAAGGATGTCTCCTCCACTGAAAGAGAACGAGAAATGGAAGTGCCGCATCTGAAGAAAGTGATTGTAGATCAAATGGACTGTCGAACAAACATTACAGACGATGGAAATGAATTCACTTGAAAATAGCTGAAATGACGTGTTTCATCTTTAATGCTAATTTTATATTCATGATATAAAAGCATGTATAAATTGAACGTAACACCAAAATCAAAATTAATTAGACAACAATAATAACAATTATGATTAAATGAGATAGTATTTAATAAATCAATACGCAAATTACTTACGTCGATTACGTTGGTCTTGTGTACATGTTTAGTATACTAGAAATGAGATATTATATTAATCTCTATATGACAATAGGATTTTAATGTCACTGATTTTGCAATAAACGTCTCAACTTAATAAATACATATGCCTATAATATATATGATTCCATATTGCAATTTACTAAAATCGATTTATATAATATAAAGAATATATTGATAGAAATGACCAAATGTCAAAATTGGATTCGATAATGTCTCATTATGATTTTAATTTATAATTAGCTAAATAATCAATAACTCTCAGCTAATGAGAAAGTTACCGTTTGATATAAAGATTGTGTTTTCATAATACTTAAAAGTTTATTATGCGGGTGATTATATAAAAAATGAAACGTTGCGTAATTGCGTTATAACAATTAAATAGGAAAAATGCTATTAAAACCTGCTTTAAAATTGGAAATCTAGTAAAATGACTATAGCAGAAAAATCTTTAAGAATGTCCATTTTTATTCATTCTTGGTATCATTCAAGGGTCGCTGTTTGTAAATAAACGGTTTGAGCATTATGAAAATGGTGGACCAATTTTTGTTTAAAATAGACATTTGTGGAGGTTATTTGTGGGTAGAACTGCCAACTGTCAACGCGATGGTCCTAGGTTCAATCCCCGGATTGGGACAGGTGCTGATCCAGCGGCACTGATGAGCTGTAATACAACGAAATAGTACTGTATATCGATGACTACAAATATATATATATATATATATATATATATATATATATATATATATATATATATATATATGTGTGTGTGTGTGTTTATTGTGGTCTCTTTCTTTCTCAACTGTCAATGAATATTTTCTTAAAGAATCTCTGTTCTATGAAGAGTTTAGAGCTAAGTAAAACATTTTTAATCATCAACCGAATTCACTTTCCACTTCGCATTTCGTCAATTATATCAACATTTAGTGATTTATGTGTGACAGCTTGAGTGTTTATATGCTAGTTTATATTTTTATTAAATTGTTGAAGATTTATGGAAATGGTGTAGCAAGACTGCCATAGACTGAATTACATGTCAGCAACATCTAATAATACATTCGTGCGAAATAAAACATTCATTCGATCGTTTTTAAAATATTGTATAAAACTAAATCAAAGCATGAAAGTCTCATAAAATGTGTTTAACAGTCTGTAAAACAGATTTTTCTCCGTTGCAGTCTAATAAATACATATAGAGGAAACTCATACGTTCATTGTATCACGAAAACAAAACGATAAATTTATTTGAATTCTTTAGGACTTTAAGATGTTAACTTGCTTCTTAAATGCAAAAAAAAAAATGATGGCAAAACTAGATAATCGCTTTTAAGTGAAACGAGCATTACCTCTAAGTAATTACTTTTTTTGAAATCGAAATAAAGTGATCTACATTTAAAGGTTATTACTGCAAATTATAATTTTTGTAAGTACTATCAGCACAGTTTTGTCATACAAAAATAACGATTTTTTTTACACAGTGATCACCACTTATCAAGGCCCGGAAGCCACTCAGGGTTATTGCAAGTACATTACGTCAGTGTGGAGATTTGATGAAGTGTTTACTTAAGGGGGCGGTTCATTAGGAATTTGTTAACATTGGACTTGAAGACATCCAAGTTGTAGTCCGGAGGGAAGCAGGCAGACGGAACAGAGTTCCACAGGCGTGCAGTTCTAAGAAAGAAGCTTTGTTCATGGAATCCGCGTTTTGATTTAGGCACAGATATAGAGTGGGGGAAATTTTTAACAGTGGATTCAGCTAGACGGGTGTTTTTCGTGAAAGATTGGCGAGGGGGGGACCAGAGATTGGAGTTCAGATAAGCACCTGCCATGGAAATAACGATAAAACAAGGATAGGCTCGCAACGTCTCTTCTGTGGGAGAGAGGTTGCAGGGTAGAGAAAAGGGCATCCCCCACTAAGCCACGAAGTCTATTTTGTACTCTGTCAAGGCAGGATAGGCTGTTTTTAGCAGCTCCTACCCAGATATGGCAACAGTATTCCATCCTTGATTTGAATGAGACCATTATAAAGCAAACTATTAACTGAATGCAGTTCTGAATTTTTGAGATGAGGTTTGAATGTTCGTATTGTTTTGATTGTTTGGACAATTGTTCTCGTCTTGAGTGTTATTGGTATAACGTTTCGGTCGTTGAAATTTATGACTTTCGTCGGATGTCAAATCTATGTTTTCTCAACTAAGGAAATGGGGTTAGCTGTATTGTAAGAAATCGGATAGTGGGTTTTAGGATGTGTCCGTAATTAATTTTAAAAAGTCAATCTTCAGGAATCACTAGGTCATTCCTTGACTAGTTTCCGAATATTCTGTTGAAGTTTAAATAAAATGGATTGTAAGAGAAACAAACAGGAGTTGTCTCTCCTCTCCAATGAAACGTACATAAATGAGAAAATGCTGCCCAACTATGCTAATTATACATATGATTAATTTGTTAATAATTGTAAGTCGAGCATATTATATAATATTGATATTTGAATTGGCTCAGTTTTTGCCTATGCCTGTATACAACTCTATGTTCACTTTGCCGAATATATACAATTGATGCGACCATTGTTTAAAGCGTGTTATTGTTTAAGCTTACGCATCTGTTTTATTTCCTATTGGACACATTATTGTATCTTTCCGTGCACTGATATTAATAGTAGGAAAATTGCAAATCGAACTCAATGGCTTCAATTGACATAGCTTTCCTGGCTATCTCATCTTCGTTGTTACATCTTCAGTGGAGAAGTCGCTTTAATGACATTTAATAGTGGGAAATTAAGACCTGTCACAGCATTCTCGGGTTTCCGCTGGATTGTCCAAATCATAGAGGTGACCGTCATTTAACGCCACTTGTAATTTGGCGTCCACTTCGATTCTCAAACTGCTTCTGCTGCCAGGTGTCACAGCTGACTAGATAACGGAAAAGGTAATACTTTGCCATGCCATTAGGACTGGAATTAAACTACATGCATATACGTATATAGACGGATGCTAGCAACATCAACATAAGCAGCTGTTTAATAAATGCAATGCTCTACTCCATTTAAGAAAATATCAGGATATTAAAGAGCAACGTTTCTCTTTGAACTGGACGTTATATTCCATCGATCTTAGGAACTGCGACAACGCAGAACACGTTTAGTAGTTTTGGCGTTTATGTTTACTGGAGTGATATTTATGACTAGTATTAACTTACACCTAACTGCTGACTTTAAAATTACATCAGTCATAGTATAGACATCATTTCTCTACTGTTTCGAGCCTTTATTAGGCACCCAGAATAATACGGCAATAAGACGTTCTCCCCTTGGCGTTTAGTACTATATTATTCTAGGCACCTCCATAAAGTCTCGAAACAGTAAAAATATTTAACCTTCCATATAATAAAAAGTCGTATATATTTTATATGATTGTTCGTCTGGTATTAATTTTTAGACGACAATTAGAACCGGTAAAGTAAGGCATATAAATGCACACACACACACACACACACACACTCATATACATGTATATATAATATATGTATATATATATATATATATATATATATTATACATATATATATATATAATATTTTCTCAAAATTCAAGCCAAAAATATAAAGTGTGAACATCATATTGCGTATTTTCTTATGCGTTACAATAGTTTCAATAATGTTTGGACAATTTTAAATATTACAGTATTTAAAAATATTCCAAAATAGCTAATTTTCATACGACAAAATAACGTAGTTATATATATATCATTACATTGATAATCGCTATTTAAAAAAGGGGAAAAAAGTTGACCTACCTCTACCCCACTCTTATATTTTCTTTTTTTGTTGTTTTTTGTTTTTTGATAACCTTTGAATTTATTAATTGCCCAATTTTCTTATGTCTACTTTTTAAATGACATTTCAACTAATTACCTATTTTAATATTAATTTAATCTTTTTATGTTTTTTATTTGAATAATAATTTTTCTTCCACAATTTATTTTTTTTAATTGATTTATTTCCCAAATACTAATGTACACATTCAAATTCTTGTTTTTATTATTTAGATGTTCCGCATTTCAATCTATCATAATTTCGTATAGACTTTGTTTACATGTTACGATATACCGATTAATTTTGCTTAACGTATTATTTTTAAGAATGAACGGTAATTTAATGGTCAATTTAAATGGTATGAAATAAAATGTATTTTCATCCAATATTGGTTATGTTAATAATTAAAATTTTAAATGTATCTTTTCAATTCTTCTAATTATCTAAGTATCTTAAATTTTTATATTTCCTCTCCATTGTCATTCGTAATATGTTTACGTTTTAAATATTTACCAATTTATCAAAATACCATGCATTCATATTTTAATATTTTTACTTTAGTATTTATTAATCATCTATTTTTATTTTTAACTTATAGTTCCAACATAACATTATTTATAACAATCTCAGTTACATTTCAAGAAAAAATATTATTAAGATAAAAATACAAAAATTTAATAAATATTAAAATGAGTAATTGATTGAAATATCATTTAAAAAGTAGAAATACTAAAATAGGGCGAATACTAAATTTGAAGGCTATCGAAAATTAAAAACAAAAAGAAACTATAAGAGTGGTATAGAGATAGGCCCAATTGCTTGATCTCAAAAATAGAGATTATGAATGTAATCATATATGCATAACTAATGTATTTTGCCGTCTGAAGAGTAGCTATTTTTAAATATTTTTAAATGATATAATATTTAAAATGGTCCAAACGTTTATGAAACAATTGTAACGCATAAGAAAATACACAATATGATGTTTTGATTTTATATTATGTTGCCTGGATTTTTGCTCGATTATGAAATCTGATATGAAGTTTGAATAATTGAGTCAATTAATTCAGATATTGATTTGATTGATGTATTATATATGAACATTACCGGAAATTTATTTTATTAAGATTTTTGTTAAAAAAGATATTAATAAGGTATATATATATATATATATATATATATATATATATATATATGGGGGGTTGCGTGTGTGTGTGTGCGCGCATATATATATATGATTACTTCATTGAACCACTTAAATTAATATACAAAAGTATAGATTTATGCGTAAACTTTTAGTATTTACTTCAATAGTACTCAATACCTAGGTAGTAAGTTATAAAATATATATAGCGATTAAGCTACACAGATTATTCCGCGATTCATCCACGCTAGGATTCATCAGGCTTATGTATTCTCCTTCTCGAACATCAAGGGTCTAAGCCTGATGAATCATAGCGTGGATGAAACGTGGAATATTCTGTGTAGCTTTATCGCCATATGTATTTTATAACAGACTATATATATATATATATATATATATATATATATATATATATATATATATATATATATACATGATTGTGTAAGCATAAAACACTAGTATTTCTAGGTATACGGATAAATATTAATGTTTATTTACTAATATATATATATATATATATATATATATATATATATATATATATATATGCGAAATATATTGCGGTCTGAAGACAATTGACTAACAGAAGGAAACATTTCTAAAAAATCTTGCGCGTTTCATACTGGATAGTGCATAGACATGAATTTAAATAAGACTAAAGTATTAAAAAATGGCTGCTATTTCGTAGCTAAGAATATAATGATCGATGAAATTGACATATAGTTTACATAGTAACTTTAACTTTGAAAAACCGAAGAGGCAGTGATCGAAGCTATAAAAAGATGAATTCCGAAGATAATGACAAAATATTTAAGTGAATAGTCATATTTGAAAATGAACCTGGTAAAATGATTTTGAAACGGATACATCTACTTAATGAAAGTAAACGCCCTATTATTGCTGTGGTATCTGGACCAGCCGTGGACAACGCATACCTATTGTAAGTACATCAGACACATAAATTCACAGCAGGATTATTCAGGACACGCTATCCTTATTTGTTTATTAATTCGTCTGTAAAGAAGCACACAATGCTGCATGTAACATCTATTCAAGATTGCCAGCCGTACCGTAACAAAACGTTTCTTAATATATCTACACACATGTGCTCGTTAAGTGTAAAAATAGTCAATACTTGAATTGAATCTGTTCTCAGCTTGTATTTTATTGATTTGTTCGTTACACGACAATCAGTTTTTGTTCGTATCATTAATTTGAACGGTGAAAAATGTCGGTATTCTTTACAGCAGACGGTCCTCTGGATATGAAACCTATGCCAGCATATACCAGAAGAAGATGGCAAGAAAAACATTTGACCTAATAAGCATACAGGTATTCATCATCTTTTTTATACCCACGCGTACGTACATACATACATACACGCACACATACATACATACATACATACATACATACATAAATAATGATTTGCCATCTCTTCCTTAAGTGTTATTGCGTCGGTGTGCACGTAGATAACTTTTTAATTTAGCTTTAATACTTTTTTTACACAGGAATTACCACTTATCAAGGCTCGGAGTCCACGAGCGGATAACGGTTAATAGCTACACATTAGTCAATGTGATTATGGCGTCGTAAAAAATAAATAGTGGGAATTTTGTAAATTGGATTACTTAGGAGGACGGTTCATCAAGAACTTGTCTACGTTGGACTTGAAGACAATCATATTGTGGTCAGCTGGAAAGCAGGCAATCGGAAGAGAGTTCCACTGGCGTGCAGTTCTTAGAAAGACGTTTTTTCATGGAATCTACATTTAGGTTTAGGCACAGATAAGGAGTGTGGGAAATTATTGATAGTGGTTTTGCTTGACGAGTGTTTTTCCTGAAACTTTGGCGAGGGGGTTACCATAAGTTGAAGCTTAGCTGAGGACTTGCTATGAAAATAACGATAAAGCAGAGACAGGCTCACAACGTCTCTTCTGTGGGAAAGAGGTTGCAGGGAAGAGAAAGGGGCATTCCCCACTAAGCTATGAAGTCTATTTTGAACTCTGTCAAGGCAGGATAAGCTGCTTCTAACAGCTACTGCCATGATGTCGTTAGCAATATCTGGCTTTTATATAGATAGAGAATTGCATCAGGAGTGAGATATTTACCGAAGCGGTAAAAGGATCCCACCATTATTCCAGCGACCTTGACAATGGATTTGATATACGTTTTCCATTTCAGGTCAGGAGTAAAGGTCAAGTCCAGAAGCTTGTCAAAACATGAAACCTCCCCAAGACGAGAGCCATTCATTTCAACCGTTGCCAAATTGACATTAGAGCGTAGATGGTGTAGAGATAGAAGCTTGGTTTTAGATGCATTAAAAGTAACCAGCCACATCTTTCCCCATTGTATCACATGCTCAAAATCAGAGGGGAGAGAATCAGAGAGAACTTGATCGTTTACGGTCTTCGATGTACTACCAGAGATTGGAGTGTTGTCAGCATGGAAATTCACAAATGTGGCATAAAAACGTTCCTTCTTGTAAATGGTGATCGCATGATAATATTGTGAATCCTCGAATGCCGTATGTACGTTTGTATACATGAATATATACATACATATGTATATATATGTGTGTGTGTGTGTGTGTGTGAGTGTGTGTGTGTTTGTGTGTGTGTTATTTAGGGGAATTAAGACATATTTCTAATATACGAAATAAGAGTAATTTTTGTTTATTTTAGATCTATAAAATTTTCATTGAGTGAATTCTAATGCACTAGAAATTTTAGGCAGTATCATACACATACACACACACACACACACACATATATATATATATATGTATGTATACATACTTATGTAAATAAAGATATTTATGTGAATGCGTTTGTATATTTATATGATTATTCTAAATAAATGTATCGATCATTATCAATTTGGGAACACAACTTCTAGTCAAAGTCTTAATACCTAATTTAATATTCTGTCTTCTCTTCTTTATAATAATTTGACTTGAGAAATTCACCTCTGTACCAAAGTATCGTAGTTTTGCACCACCAGATGTCACATACAAATTCAATACATCTAGCCTATCAATCGCTATTATATGTAGCGTTCGACCACCATCACAGACACATTAAACCGTTATATTAAAATGCTACATTCCATCCGATGAGCATCACGATCACAATCGCAACATCGTAAGAGGAAGCACTCCTTACTGTTCTCTCTAGATATTTAGTCCTACCACTACTACCAATTATCATCGGGTCCTATTCTACATTTTTCAACTATAGTGTGATTACACCCTCCGTAACTGGCTAAGGCAAACATAAACACACCATATTTTTTCCGATTTCCGAATACTAAATAATAACGGATTCCTTGCAATGAGTAGAATTTATTTTTTATAACAAGTGTTTTTTTTTGTTTTTGTGTGTGTGTGTGTGTGTGTGTGTGTGTGTGTGTGTGTGTGTGTGTGTGTGTGTGTGTGTGTGTTTATTTTTCTTTCAATTTTATAACATTCGAGAGTTTATGTTTGTGGTTTCGCCAAAATGAAACTCGATTTCTTATAATTTTAATTGTTTAACATTGCCAAACATAATAATAATAATAATAATAATAATAATAATAATAATAATAATAATAATAATAATAATAGTTATTTACTGGCAAAGAACAAAGTGATACACAGGTACCGTTTTTAGATATAGGGGAAATCCAGTTCTCTCAGAAGGGGTACACTGCATTAGGAAAAAACGTTTTTCTTTAAGAAGTTTTCTATTAATAAAATAGTGAATTTCTATTTATTGTGTTTACTTTCTGGCTTCAGAGAAAATATTTAAAATATTTTTTTTTAATATCTTTGGATATTTGCTAAACACAACCTTAAATGAAACTTGAGTAAATTCGCTTTATTGTTTATTTTCATAATAATTTTAGTAAACCCACGTATGTACGATCAAAATTCGACACGACTAAATGTCCGATTCGGCTCCTGATGATTCAAGCAACTTTTACACGTTGTTTCTATATGACAAACAGCAGGAGCAGTCAGTTTTACATTGATCGGGAATAATTTTGATTGTACATATTTAGTAAAACTGATGTTTTTCTTTGCTTTTTTTCATACTGGGAGGGGGGTAATTTTTACATTAGGTCAACCTACACAATTTTCTTTAGAATGACGATTTTTCTACTATGCTGATTAAGAAAACACCTTTCTAATTTGGTTGAAACAAGTACTTTAGAGGTCACTGGCTGCCGCGTACGAACACGCGAAAAAAAATCTACTTCTTTCTTACCGACACTGCCACCCCTAATTCTTTTTTAGCATTTGCGGTTGGTATACTGACAACGTTTATCACGGTTAAATTTGGGAGTGTCATTTCCCCTCCCCAAATAAGGTGGCTGTCTACTCTGACAGCCGTTTTTCAAATGGGTATGTTGCGGGTGTCTATTCCTAACGACGTTCTTTACATGGAAAAGTTGGTGGTGTTTATTCCTAAAGCCATTTTTTACATGAGGAGTTTTTGTCCGCAACTGTTCAGGGACGGCAATGGCCACCAACAACAACCGTAGTTAACTTTTTTTGCGAGGACAGCACGCTTCTAGCGGGCAACGTCGGTTAACGGGTACTTCTAGTTTTATATAAATAGGAAATACGAAGTTATGTACTTTCAAATAAAAGTTTTAGAATTTAACCGTTTACGATTTTTTTAATGGATTCTTATAAAGTGTAAGCTTGGCAAAACTTAACTAGGTTAGATCTTATTTAAAGTGTTGTTCGGTTTATATAATTTAGATGATTAAAGGAGACAAATTGTGTGTGTGTGTGTGTGTATCTATAATATAAAGCTGAACGTCTGTGTGTGTGTGTGTGTGTGTGTGTGCGTGTGTGTGGTCAGGAATAGGCTCCTATATGGTTGACTACTATAGAAAACTGATTACATATAATGATAGAAGATTATCGAGACACAGGAATGGGTATGTTTGATCTGGAAGAACGGTGGTTCATAAAAATTGTGGGGTCCGCGTTCGTGCCTGGTCCACAAAGTATGGAAATAATAAATTTAAAAATGAAAAAAAAACGTTTACAAGTGTTTTTGATATAGATGTACATAATAATACTTTGATAAGTATGTTTTAACTTAAATAGGGATGGTATAAAAAAATTGTGGGTTCTGCATTCGCGCCTGGCCTCTATAGAATAGAAATAGGCACAAACTTTAATAAAGACTTGTCATATCTATCTGCCTAAGTATACTTTGATAATTATGTTTCAGTTTGAAGAAATATGGTATAATAAAATTATGGAGGTGTTCGTTCGCGCCTGATCTCCATAAAATGGAAATATATCACAAAGTTTAACAAGGTTTTTTTAATATAGATCCACAGAATATTGTGAGCAGTGTGAGCAGGTATGGTATAATAAATTATAGGGTTTATCTATTTTATTTTTACCTTCATCATATTTTGCTTTGGTTTTGATACCCCCAAATGCGAAGCTATCTCTTTACACCCCTTCATTTTCATAATGTATCATACTTTCATAAATCAGAGTCCATTTTCTGTAGGCTGTTTTTGAACCCAGTCAACGCCGGGTAATTCTTTCTAGTATATATATATATATATATATATATATATATATATATATATATATATATATATAAATAACCCAGATTTGCAAAGTAGAGTTATACAAACGGTTTTTATTGTTCGGTGGAATAGTCCAAAGACGAGTGCTTCTTAATCCGCGGAGTTTCAAAGAATGCTACTTCTTCTCATTAAAGGAAATTATTATTTGCATTTGCTGGTAGATATATTATATTTGCTTTATTACGTTGCTCTTCAGAGATGTTCAAATATAATAAATTAAAAAAAAACCATAGTATTCCAAAACAAAACTAAAACGAAGCAGAAAAATATAATTTTCAATGACAAAACAAACCTATCAGGATACAAAAAAAGCTCTACCCGATTAAGAGGAGCAAAAATTAGATTATGTTAAAAGAATAAAGCATAGTTGAAAAAGAAACGTGAAAAAAAACCCTGACGTGTTTGCTGTTGCGTCTATCGTCAAACTGGAAGTGACGTAGGTTAGACTATCGAAAAGATTGAATTACTTTCGAAAATATCGGCGAAAAAAGCGACCCCTCCCGAAAGAATTAATGTTTTGGGCCAGTCTTTCGATATTTGTCATTCGAAGTTTCGATCTTCAAAATGATTCCGATCTCGTAAAAATCTGTCGCCTCTGTCGAAAGTTTTAGGCAGAAATACATATATACATTTAAACAGACAAATGTGGTTTATATTATAGGTTAGTCTGCTAGTCCGGCGTTGCCAGGGTGTTTGAAGGTGTGTATTGAGCAAAAATAAAAAAGTGGTAGTAGGTAGGCGGGCTCGAATCCGTACCGAGAAGGAGGACAAGTACGTGAAAAACAGAACGTTGATGTGTTTGCTGTTGCGTCTATCGCAAAACCGGAAGTGATGTAGGTTTAAATTAAGGCTGGACAATCGAAAAGAGGAGATTACTTTTGAAAATATCGGCGAAAAAAGCGACCCCTCCCTGTAGAAAAGTGCTCAGTTGAGGGTAAGTGAATTATTTTTTTTAGCCAATTTTACAGTATTTGTCGTCCGATCTTCAAAATGATAGCAATCTCGTGAAATAATGCCGCCCCTATCGAAAGATTTCGGCAGACATACAAACGAACATACATACGTACGTTCATATATTAAACAGACAGGTGAGATTAATATTATAGATATTGATACAGACTATTCGAATTCTAACGGCTATGGTCCGCCCGAAAAACAATTATCACTATATAATCTAACAATATATTCGGAATTTTTACGACTACGCTTTTTTTTTCGAAGAAAATCAAACGCGCCACATATTTTATATGAATCATCTAGAGAACATCTAGAAATATAGACGAAATATTGGTGAATATAAATGTAGTTTCTTCTTACTACTTTTTAATTTCCATCACTTTGGCAGATTATTTCTATAATTCCTATTATATATATATATATATATATATATATATATATATATATATATATATATATATATATACACGCAATAATATTTTAATAAATAGTAATCATTATTTTTACCATACAGATATATGTATTTCAAACGTATGTTAATATCATTTTAAGGGAATTAATACTGATTAGGCGAACATAAACAGCAAACCGTGAGATAGCATTAAATGAAAGACTTCGGAATATTGCAGTGTTTTAAGGTTGACCGTTTATTGTTAATTTCGTATATATACATATGCACACATATACACAATATATATATATATATATATACACACATATATATATATATATTAGTGATGGGACGATTCCAATATTTTTCCCTATTCCGATAAATTACCGATTCCACACTAAATTCCGGATTCCGATACAATTACCGATTTCGATAAATCTCTTAATAATTTACTATAATTTGATATTTTCCACGATTACGGTAAAATACATGTTAAATTTGCAATCTCAAACATAAAAATGCACTTGCAAGCGAGGTGATCTATAGATTTTAGCGTTACTGTTAGATTAAAATCAATAAATATTCATTATATTATTATTATTATTATTATTATTATTATTATTAATTGTGAAAATTTTGTTTTAAACATGAACAAATAAAAAAAGATAATTAATAAATCGTTTTGGGATCGGAAAATATCAAAAATTTCTTGCGATTCCAATACCGATTCTGATTAATCGTCTCAACTCTAATATATATATATATATATATATATATATATATATATATATATATATATATATATATATATATATATATATACTTTCATTTGGGTGGTCTAGTTTCGATCTTGGCTTGAGGCAGTTGCCTGTTTAGCCGCACTGATGAGCGATAAAACAGCGAAACAGTACACTATGTTGATGAGTATATATATATATATATATATATATATATATATATATATATATATATATATGTAGTCAGTTATAGTTTCAGAATTATAATTTACTATTATAAATGCGGTACTTTGACATTTCTGCTTCACCAGCAACCAGATGTAAACTCTCAGCGATACCTCCTTGTCCTTTTTACATATGCGTAGTGCGCGTTCTTCACAGGGAATTCTTTGCAGGATCCCTCGGCGCAGTAGCACTCGTTGATAGGTTTAGTCGGAGTCGATCTCATCTTCAGGTTTATATGTCGCTGTCGAGCTGGAAGTGAATATATTTTCATGCACGCAAAAGAAAGCAGACTCAGATATTTCTATTCTACTTGGTTAATTCAGGTTAGATATACAAAATATGATATACACTTATATATAATTGTTCAGTTGTTTATTTTTAACAAACACTATTGAGTCCCAATTAGATCTAATTACTCTCTGTTTTGCGGTGGTGAGGTCGGGACGAGAGGGGTAGCGACGACTCTTCGATTAGGATTAGATTCGCTCAGAACTCAGCAACTACTAGACTAATCGCCAATATACGTCGTTCAAGGGGAATTCCCGATTCCCTGCATCCACCTTCGAATCTGCAAACGCTCTCAGTTGTGTTTCTCACGATCGGAAAAGGTTAACCCCATGAACCCTCGTCTAGCTTTGTGCTCAGAGGCCAGCCGTCCCTGAGTTGGGGCTCGCTGCCATCGGAAACGAAATTATATTTCGTTAAGTCTCTCAAAGTGACATTAAATTGTCACTTTCACCAAACAATCAGATTTATATGTCGGTTTCATAAAAAATAATAAAAGTCATAACATAACTCTTCCTTTCAGTAGGGTCGGCCGCTGCTGTCCGGGCATACAGTAATACTTAACAAATAACACAAATATAGTTGTCCGGCCTTCTTCAAAGTTTCAAGAGTCTCAACATCCCCCAAAAAGGGAGCCCTATCGTTCCTTGGGACATGCACATTACAGAACAACCAACCTCTAGTTTACTGTTAATTGTAACTGTTTTTAACCGACGGTTTTATTCTTTAGAGTAAGAGTCACAAAGAACAATGTCCATACGTGTAGATGTATATATTTTTTACTTTTTTTTTGTAATTACTATATCTTTAATTGTTAATGTTCTAATCTTATATTTATAAATATACGCCCAATATGGTATTTATTTTTTTTTAATTCTATGTATCGTATATTGTTGTCTAATTTAGTTACAATAGACTTCGTGGCTTAGTGGGGGATGCCCTTTTCTCTACCCTTCAACCTCTCTGCCACAGAAGAGACGTTGCGAGCCCATCCTTGTTTTATCGTTATTTCCATGACAGGTGCCCGTCTGAACTCCAATCTCTGGCCCCCCTCGCCAATGTTTCACGAAAAACACCCGTCTAGCCGAATCCACTATGAAAAATTTCCCCCACTCTTTATCTGTGCCTAAATCAAAACGTGTATTCCATGAATAAAGCTTCTTTCTTAGAACTGCACGCCAGTGGAACTCTGTTCCGTCTGCCTGCTTCCCACCGGACTACAACTTGGATGTCTTCAAGTCGAACGTTAACAAATTCCTAATGAACCGCCCCCTTAAGTAAACACTTCATCAATTCTCCATACTAACGTACTGTACTTGCAATAACCCTTATCCCTGAGTGGCTTCCGGGCCTTGATAAGTGGTGACCACTGTGTAAAAAAAAAAAAAAAGAACATCGTGTTTGGACTTAATTTATAAAATATAAACTTAATTCTTCTTCCCGGTATCTAAATGCATCTACAAATTTCCATATATATGTTATATGGTTCATTTACTTGCTATGTTTGTTTCGGTTGCAAAACACAGAGATTTAATTGACTCGTCACATGAATAGTTGGTCTTATTACTCTACTAAACTACAAAACTATCTTATGGTATGCCATTAAGTTGTAATCACGTTAATTGCATCCTTACGCTGACGTAATTCATTATGCATGAGAAACTTTGGTTCTACGATTTCGGATTTTCTGGTTATTTTTGATTTTCCTGTGAATGTGGCATCATATCAGATATCGGATATTAACCTGCTCTTTCAGTCAAACCGAAAGATATTTTTTTAATATTCGAACCTCCCTTTTAACAACAAGTTTTGTATACATCTTTCACTTGATAAAAAAAATGTATTGGTGATGTAATTTCTAAGGATATTTTCCTGCGTCGAGTTGCCTCAATAATTACTGCATAAATAGGCATTTTCTTAAGGTTTCAATTTTATTTTCATGTCGTACATAGGATATTGATATTGATATTTCGTTATCTGTTGTATTTTACCTCTGTTTAAATTAGCATAATTAGAGACACTGATTTCTACTAGGGTGAACACTTTCTTTTGTCCTTGTAAGGTTAACAAGCTACGTTTAGTATGTAATCAGCTGTAGAAATTGCACTCCTCTCTATCAGATATAAAAGTCGGTTAACTTTTTATCGATAATGTTTTGTGATTCACGCAATTAAAAACAATGTGTAGCGTTTTTTTTCCTGGGTTTTATTATTGAAATAATATGTACGGAAATGAAATATTCAACCAGTTATGTGAATTTGAATCCCAAAAAGATGCATGATTATTATCATTTATTATTATTTCCGAAGTTATGCTATTTGATCAACTTCTCTTTTAAACTTTCTTTTTTTTAAGACACTAGCATGGGTGCCCGGCATTGCTCGGGTATTTGGAGGTGTATGTTCAGCAAAAAAAAAAAGAAAGCGGTCAACCTTTTAACTTTGACCTCTATTATGACCCCTTTTCGGGCTCAAATCAAGTTATTAAGTTAGATCCATGTCCAAGGAACTTATACCTAAAATTTCAAGTGTTTAAACCCAAAATTGTCGGAGGATTTTGGTAGAGTTCTCAAAGATCAAATCGTTGAACTTTGACCCCTTAATCACCAAATTTCTGACCGAAAACCGATCACATCGATTTTCCCAAATCTCAGTACCCTGTATATCAAATTTCGAGCCTGTAGACTTAAAATTGACAGAGTTATTGTGTAGGGAAATGTACACAGACAGACAGATACACAGACACACAGACAGGCACACAGACGCATTCACTTTTATAGATATATAGATTGCACAGAACGTTTAAACTCTATACGATATATGTGCTATTCATATTTATAACCTGATCTACAGCTTTGTTCCAAAATATGTATTATTTTATTCATTAAAAATTCAGTCAGTTCATAATTCTTGCTTGAGAAATATTTTTAGACAACAGAGTTCAAAATCCAAAAAAAACATTTTGAAAATATCCACCAGAATTAAAAATTACATGAATTATAATGAAAGTGTCAATGAAATAACTTCTCGCTTTTCTGCCTATATAAAAAAAATTACTATTAATCTGGCCTTCCCCATGTGATCATTAATACAAAAATACTTTTAAAAACTTTATAATTATTTTAATTAAGGACAAGTCTATATGATAACTCGTGTTCATTGCATCGTTTCAAGTTAATCCTTTTCAGTAAGTATTGCGTTTATACATGAAATGATCACCGGGCACTTATAATACTTTAATTATTATGATCGCATATATAGTAAACATATTACAAAATAATAGTTTTGATTTTATCAAGTATGGATAAATACTGTATGATCGTAAAAAGTGCATGTCTCATTAATTTAATACAATTTTATAGCATTAGACTTGAACGCGTCTGGCTTAAATAATCGAGTATACTGTCCATCAGAAATATGTTTAATTGGATTATAACGTCCAGGATTAATGCTTTTTATTATTTAATTTTTATACTTTTATCCAATAGAACATTATGAACGTCCGGGATATACTTTTTTCAATCGGTTAGATTCACATTTTGTAAGGTTATTTATTTTTATATTATGTATATACAGGGTGACACAAAAAAAAGCTAAATGGAGGTCATCTAGAACATATGCTGTAAAACGGAGAAAAAGGGTCAAATACCCTAGTGTTTGATGTGATGTTTTGAATATAATAAACTAGTTACGACTAGTTTCATTTCATGGGGACAAAACACTAAGAAACGGGGTCTAATTAAAGTTGGGGTGGCGTTTCTTTTGGGTCACCCTGAACGAATAGAAACCGTTTTAATATTACCCGGAAAATAGTAGGTAACCCATGGAAAAACTGCATATTGCTATGATTATTTGATAATGCCTATTACTACTAGCAAATTATAACTGACTTCGATGCTTTTCAATTCTGTCCGAGTGAATTATTGGAAACAAATGACTGAGTAGGACATTAACACATCATAGTGACAATTTTCCCCAATTCTGTTGTGTCGAAAGTTAAATAACTTTTGGAAATAGAAAATAAGTAACCGTTTAATACGTAAAAGACAACCCCATGCGTACACTGGCTGCATTGATTCGTATTCCCGGTGTAGACTATTATTATGATCCTTTATTTTCTGTCTGATATACATCTTTTTTGTTATGTTCATTTATTTTGTGTAGACCTTCTAGTGTATATATAATAAAAGGATAAAAGAAGTATATAGGAGGATTACGTGAACAAAGACTTTATAAAGTTAAAGCAGGTGTTTCGTTATATTCACTCATATCGGCTAATTAATTTGAAAAAGAAGAATGAGAATATTCTGAATCGTTGAATATGAAATAATTAGGTGCTTATACTTGGACGTGCTTTCATGTCTATAAGCGGACTGGCGTGGGAATTGAAGACGATATTTCGTTACTGCGATAGTTAGGGCATGTGCAAAATGTCAATGTTTAAATAATTAGAGTTCATTGGAAGAAAGGTAGTATAAAGCTATATGACGCCAATTCTGTGTCGATAAAAACACTTTAAACAAGGATAGATAAACGGAAAAGTAAAGCCGACGCTGGGCATGAAGTGAATTGAGGTGGAAAGTTAAAGCGTCGTTTCTTAAGCCAACATTGAAAAGCTAAATAGTGCCGAAATGTAAAGTACGTGGTATACTATGTAGTACATCAGCTTATATGTCATTAAATTGCTAAATGAAATAAAAATCTAGTGGATTTAAAATAGGGATTTATGTATATACACGGGATTTTAGATTTAGAATAGAACGAATGTGTAAACAAAACGGATATGGAAAGGAATTACCATGAAGGCATTTTGAGAAAATGGAAAGAAAAATGTGTTAAAAGTATTTTGAAAAGATGTAAAATGGAAATGTGTTAAAGAGCGAAGGGCTTTTTGAATGAAAATGTCTAGGTGGTGCCCTAAAAGTTGACAGAGACCTAAAACACACGTCAATGACATCGCTTGATTAGAGGATTAACGCACGTGTGTTAATGACTAACATGGCTTCAGAATAAAACTCGAGTGTATAGCTGTTTATATACGCAATTGTTTGGCGTAATATAGCACAGGGATTTCATAAGCAAAATACAAAAATAATTCGATTCTTCTTCATCATATTTGGAATTAGTTATCTATCGTGGAATGTGGCTCGATTTTATTTGGGTAGAAACTTATGATTAGAGTTGAGACAGCAGCATCTTCTTTTCATTGTTTTGATTCTTGAGTAATATATCTGTTAATATCTTATATGTTTTTAGATAGACGGATGTAGTTCTTAGTTGATTAAGTGTGTCGGATATATATCCGAGAGTCAAAAAAATGAAAAGAACATGCTGTTGTCACAGCCCTACTTATAATGTCCATGTTATGAAAGGCAGTTTTGGCATAGCATCGTTATTAATGCTTTGCATATTATGCTCGAAGACGAATATATGCTCTTTAAAGTAATAAATGTACGTTTCATCATGGGAAAAATTACTAAGTTATCGGTAATATATATATATATATATATATATATATATATATATATATATATATATATATATATATATATATATATAGCAGGAGTGCCCGACCTTGCCGATGGTAAAATATTCTTAAATATTTTTTATACATATTTCGTATTTATTATTTCAGAGTCAATAATATATATATATATATATATATATATATATATATATATATATATATATATATATATATGGGGGGGGGTCTGATTTCAAAAGTTAAAAAAAAACCCGTCTAGATGCTATCAGCTAGAATCGAAACCAAAACAGTTAGCCCCCAACCATGCCCCCTTTCCTTTCAACTCGCCCATCAGATACATACGGAGAAATATGTTAAATATTTAAAATTAAAAGACTTCCAGCTAGAATCTGATTGAATTTTTGCATGTGAAAAACTTACAAAAATATGTCGGCAAGTTTAAATGAATATTTTGCTTTTTACTTGCCGACATATTTCTCTACACGTTATTAATCCATCCAAACTAAGAGTTTACTTGTTATAAGCCATTATTATTCTATCATTACTAGGGCTCTGACAACAGAATATTATTTTTATTCTTTTGACACTGTTCATTAAAAATTCAGTCAGTTAATAATCCTTGATGGGAAATATTTTTCGACAATAGAGTTCAAAATCCAAATCATCATTTTGAAAATATCCACCAGAATAAGACAAGGGCTCCTTCAGTCTTTAACAGACTATGGATACTCACGAAGGGGTTCCTGCGCCTGAATTTTTTTAGGCAGGAGGTGCGCAATAGCCAGCACTTCTTCTGGGTCGACATTGTTAAATACCAATGGCAATAAATGAAGTGTGTGTACAAGATGACTGGAAACAAGTGCCGAGATAAGCGGAGAGCACATACAGCGTCTCGAATTCCTAAATGGTCACCCATCTGGTACTAACAAGGCTCAACGTTGCTTAACTTCAGTGATCTGATGAGAAACGGTGTGTCAACGCGATTATGCTGTATACCAGAATTAGAAATTACATGAATTATATTGAAAGTGGCAATGAAATAACTTCCCGCTTTTCTGCTTATATAAAAATATTTTTTTATAAATTTGACCTTCCTCCTGTTTCATTAATACAAAAATACTTTTAAAAACTTATAATTATTTTAATTAAGGACAAGACTATAGGAAAACTAGTGTTCATTTAATCGTTTCAAGTTAATCCTTTTCAGTAAGTATTGTGTTTATACATGGGATGATCATCGTGTTAGGATCGCATATATAGTAAACATATTACAAAATAATAGCTTTGATTTTATCAAGTATGGATAAATACTGTATGGTCGTAAGAAGTGCACGTCTCATCAATTTAACACAATTTTATGGCATTAGACTTGAACGTGTCTGGCTTAAATAATCGAGTATACTGTCCATCAGAAATAGGCTTCGTTGGATCATAACATCCAAAGTTAATCCTAGACGTTATATATTAGTGCAATAATGCGTAATAATGTATATATACGAATGTATAAATGAAACGCACGTTACATACTAGTGCACTTCAGATAATGCCATGGAAATGCAACTAAATGCCAAGGAAAATGATCTGAAACTGCAACTAATTTTTTTATATTATTTAATGCTGTATACTATTATCCAATAGAACATCATGTAACTTCCGGTATATACTTTTTTCAATCGGTTATATTCACATTTTGTAAGGTTGTGTATTCTTATATAATGTATATATATATATATATACATATATACATATATATATATATATATATATATATATATATATATGCGAATGTGTAAATGAAACGCACGTTTAAAATTAAATAGCATGAAGAAAATGGAAAAGGAAATGTGGTAAATTAGCGATGGACTTTTTGAATGAAAAGGTCTGAGTGGTGTCCTAAACGTTGACTGAGACCAAACAGCAGAAGTCGATGACATCGCTTGATTTCCGACAGAAAAGATCTCGTCTTTTTTTTAGCAGACGATTGTTTTCTGCTTTTGTTTAAATAATTAAAAAATAAACAATAAATATATGGGGATAAAGTGCTGGCCTGTCTCACGACTGTTGATGATGGTGGTAACGTAGGAGATTTACGACTGTGAGTGGAGGATTAACGCATGTGTGTTAATGACTAACATGGCTTCAGTATAAAACTCGAGTGTATAGCTGTTTATATACTCAATTATTAGGCGTAATATAGCACACGGATTTCATAAGTAAAATACAAAGATAATTCGATTCTTCTTCATCTTATATGGAATTAGTTATCTATCGTGGAATGTGGTTCGATATTATTCGGGTAGAAACATATGTCCATGTTATGAAAGGAGGTCTTGCACAGAGTCCTTATTAATGCTTTGCAGATTATGCTTGAAGACGAATACGTATGTCTGTATTACACATGAATGACAGAAAGTTGTGGAAGAAATGAGGATTCTCACAGTTTACTTAACGTAGACATTTTGTTTAGAAATCAGCACATAGAATGAAACTAATTCAGTTTATGAGTCTCATTCGATAGTACTTGAGTTTGTATGTCACAACTATCACGGAAAGAATATATTTTCACATTAATTTACTCATTTCAAATACCCTTTTTAGTAATTTATAATTGCTTTTTGTTAGATAAATTATCAGTGGTCTTATCATTTTGACCAGGTGAACATGTTTGTTTTTTAAAAAAAATAATTATTAGATCAGGGTTAAGGTTTAACAATAAATGTTAAGAGGTAATAATTGGGGTAAAAAATTTTTTTTTTAAATTAACCTCTCGCCTCCTACCAAATTACTGAGCCAATTTTTGGTCTAAACATTTGAAATTTTATATAAAGTGTACTCAGACATAGGGCAATCTTTGTAATTGTTTTTGCTGAAAATTTGAGTTCCAATGGGTCGAAGTTCCAAAGATTTTACCTTTGCGGTCTCTATCAAACTATTAAGACAATTTTTGGTCTAAACATTTGAAATTTTACATAAAGGGTATTCAGACATGAAGCAAGCTTTTTAACCAGGTCGTGGGCGAAAATATGGCTGGCAAGAGGTAAAAGTTTACAGAGTTGACCTTTGCAGACTCTACAAATCTCCTCCGCCGATTTTGGGTCTAAAGACTTGAAATTTTAGATGTAGTTAACTTGGACATGGGTCAAACATTTTCATTTAATTTGATTCCAAAACAATAAATGCTAAGAGGTAAAAATTGGGATTAAAATCTTTAAAAATTTGACGTCTGCTTTCTCTGCCAACTTTTCTCTATGGTAGTTAAGGAAGCCTATTATATACAAAGGCAGTACACACACACACACACACACACACACACACACACACACACACACACACACATATATATATATATATATATATATATATATATATATATATATATGTATGTATATACTTCAGAAGAATATAATGCAATACATCTACTGGTATGGAAATCCAGTGATTATTCATCTTACAAAATAGTATTGGCTGTAATATTTTATAAAAGCAATCCCAGTTCAATAACATTTTCTTTTTCTGTTTCTTTTTTTATTTTTAGTTTTCTTTACTTCTTCTTTTTGTCCCTCCCACCACTTCCTTTTTTAATTTCAGAATAAAATTTCAATTGGATCCATTTTTCACTTGTGCTAATTTGCAAGTAAAATGTATAAGTAGTTTCTTTTCTTTTCTTTTATTTATTTCATTTCATTTTGCTTTTTCTGTTTGTAGAAACTGTAGAAACTGTTTTCATTCACTAATTGAAAGTAATTAAGAGTGGACTTTGAAACACATATATTATAATTTTTAAAGAATATATAGAAAAACGATGGTCGCTTTGACTGCCTGTCGCCGCCGAATTATTGTTATTAAGTCTCGGTAAGTAATATAGAGCTGGAAATTCATCAAGATCAAATAACTGGCGCAAAAGGGTTTTTTTTTCTATCACGAATTCATTAATATTTAAAAACGTCGCAAGTTTATCACACATTTTGCGACTCCTTGTTAATATTTGCCGGAGCTAGCTGGCGGGGAAAAAAAACAACCATAGAAAAAGAATTCAGACAAAATCCCAAGAGTATAACATACATAAATCAAAACACGTAATCTTGAATAGTATCTTTATTGACAAAAATATTGTATTCAAATTTTTAAATTTGTTGAAACCTTGTAAATCAAGTGCATTTTTTAAACGTTACCTTACGAATTTATGCAAAGTTTCGAAACACTATACACTATATAAGTTTCGAAACACTATATATATATATACATATATATATACATATATATATACATATGCATATATATATATATATATATATATATATATATAATATGTCCCCGAAACAGTGTTTCATGGTAAACAACTGATGATCCCTTAAAAAATATAAAAAATATAAAAATTGGTATTATAGTAAATTTGAGAGTTGATGCAGTGATTGCAGGTGATTAAATGACTTACTGACTAGATGTTTTTTTAATGAATGATAAAAAATAATTTTTTGTGTGGTTTCAAATGTTAAAAACTTCAAAGACTATATATATATATATATATATATATATATATATATATATATATATATATATATATATACTAGCATTTCAGCCTGGTGTTGTCTGGGTGTTTGCATGTAAATGTTGACAAAAAAGTGGTACTAGGAAGAAAGGCCCGAACTCGTACCGCGACGGAGGAAAAGAACGGGGGGGGGGAACTGACGTCATTGATGTTACGACCACCGTCAAACCGGAAGTGACTTATGTTTAAATTAGGTTAGACAATTGAAAGTAGAGGATGACTTTCAAAAATATCGGCGAAAACAGCGATCCATCCCCTGTAGAAAAGTGCCCAGTTGAAGGTGAAGATATTAATGTTTTTAGCCAATTTTTCGGTATTTGTCTTATGAAGGTTGAAACTTCGAAACAGTACTAATCTTGCTAAAATTTGGCGCCTCTCTCGGAAGTTTTAGGCAGACATGCAAACATACATATATACATACTTACATACATACATTTATATATTGGTAACTAAACATTTTCGACCCATACCGATTAAAAAGCTTGTTCTTCCTCTGAATAGCCTTTATGTCAAAATTCACATGTTTAAACCAGAAATTGTCTGAGTAATATGGTAGAGACCGCAGAGGTCACTTTTTTTGTTTTTTACTTTGATCCTATCATGACCCTTTAACGTTTATTGTTTTGGGTTCAAATCAAGTTATTAAGTTAGATTCATGTCCAAGGAACCTATATCTAAAATTTCAAGTGCTTAGACCCAAATTTGGTGGAGGAGTTTGCTATAGTTCTCAAATGTCCAATCCCTTAACTTTAACCCCTTAACAGCCAAATTTCTTGCTGAAAATTGTTTAGAAAGATTTTCCCAAATCTCAGTACCCTGTATATCAAATTTCGAGTATGTAGACTGAAAATTGACAGAGTTATTGCATAGGGAAATGTACACAGACACACAGACAGACACGTTCACTTTTATGTATATACTAGCATTTCAGCCCGGCGTCGCCCGGGTGTTTGGAGGTGTATGTTGAGCCAAAGAAAAAAAAACAGAAACGCGGTCAATTTTTTTTAACTTTGACCCCTATTATGACTCCATTACATTTATTGTTTTGGGTTCAAATCAAGTTATTAAGTTAGATTCATGCCCAAGGAACCTATATCTAAAATGTCAAATGTTTGGACCCAAAATTGTCGGAAGAGTTTGGTAGAGTTCTCAAAGGTCAAATCATTAAACTTTGACCCCTTAACCTATCATAAAGATTTTCCCAAATCTCAGTACCCTGTATATCAAATTTCGAGTTTATAGACTTAAAATTGATAGAGTTATTGCGTAGGGAAATGTACACATACAAACACACACACACACACGCACGTTCACTTTTATAGATATACTAGAAGTTCCTCCCGGCTTTGCTCGGACCCTATGTACTGTTCATAAGATTATGTACATATGTATATATTAAAAGTGTGAATATGTAAAGTAATGCCTTTCTGTATAATAGTTTTCCTTAACTACCATAGAGAAAAGACAGACAGACTTTTCCACTTTGATAGGTATATAAATAGATATATAGGTAGATACACAGAGAGACAGATTGGATGCAGTTTTTAGTAATGATTTAAAAAGTATATAAAAAAAGACTCATGCGTCAGCACCGAGAATCGAAACCAAAACGTTCAGCTTACGACTTATTTTGCCTTTGCCGTTAATTACTGGGCTATGAAGACATGTTTGCTGCAAGGCTAAAAATTAAAACATGAACCAATAGCTATTACGTTATGCATGCTTAAGGGCGGCGGTCGACCTTCACCTGGAAAACTTGATTTTTTTTTCACACGTTTGCACAGCTTTTTCCGGGTTAAACCCCAAATATAAAGTTTCGCGTGGATTCAAATACCTTATATATCAAGTTTAATGTCTGTAGACTAAAAACTCTAGGAGAAGGTAGGCAAAATTTGTAAAACAAAAATATATACGTATACGTATATATATGGAAACAATTTTGTGTTTACTATAAACTTTTTACGCAAATATTATGCAAGTATAAATCATTTAGAATATATGCATGAATATAATTAAACGTAATAGTTAACTAAAGATGATCATCCCATCCGAAAACCGAAGCAACTAATAGGGAAAATGAATGTCTAAAAGAATATGAAAATTAGCTAGATCTTTTGCTAGTAAATGCAATTCCACGACCCATATATAAGAACATTGTATTTTCTTTTTAAATAATTAGAGAAGAGGGTTTTCAATATGAATGTCAATACACACAAAATAAAAACGTATTTATAGGAGTATAGATAGATACATAGACTAGCATTTCAGCCCGGCCTTGCCCGGGTGATTGTTGTGCAAAAATAAGTGATAGTAGGAAGGAAGGCTCGAACCTGTACCGCGAAGGAGGAAAAGAACGGGGTAAAAACCTGACGTCTTTGCGGTTACGACCACCGCCAAACCTGAAGTGAGTCATGTTTACATTAGGCTAGACAATCTAAAGCAGAGAATAACTTTCAAAAAATCGGCTAAAAAAGCGACCCATCCCTGTAGAAAAGTGCCTAGTTGAAGGCGAATATAATGTTTTTAGCCAATTTTTCGATATTTGTCGTATGAAAGGTCGAACTTTAAAACGATACTGATCTTGATAAAATCTGTCGCCACTGTCAAAAGTTTTAGGCAGACATGCAAACATACATATATACATACATTTATATATTGGTAATTAAAAATTTTCTATCCAAACTGATGAAAAAGCTTGCCCTATCTCTGAATACCCTTCATGTAAAATTTCAAATATTAGACCAGAAATTGTCTGAGCAATATGGTAGAAAGCGCAGAGGTCAATCTTTTTTAACTTTGACCCCTATTATGACCCATTAAAATCATTGTTTTGGATTATAATCAAGTTATTAAGTTAGATCCATGTCCAAGGAACCTATATCTAAAATTTCAAGTGTTTAGACCCAAAATTGGCGGAGGAGTTTGGTAGAGTTCTCAATGATCCAATCCTTGAACTTTAACCCCTTAACAGCTAATTTTCTTGCCGAAAGTGTTTTAGAAAATTTTCCCAAATTTCAGTACCCCGTATATCAAATTTCCAGTCTGTAGACTTAAAATTAACAAAGTTATTGCGTAGGGAAATGTACACAGACACACACACACAATACACACATACACACGACTACGTTTACTTTTATAGATATACATATATATATATGTATATATAAGTATTTAATACCTACAGACACCAGTGTTTCATGCTTCCGACATCATCAGTGCAAGATGTTTGTGATTACTTTTGTCATGGAATTTGAACCCCGCGACGATGTCAACTCTATCTCTATGTGCAATGATTATAAGAACAGGACCGCCATCAACCTCAATGATATTCTAGTGAATTTAAACAGTTATGGACGCATAAATGATATTGAATGTCGATGTAATGTGAATGACCGATTTATCATTCACAAATAGACCTCAACAGTTAGGAAACATGTTACTTAAAGAGGCACATATATATATATATATATATATATATATATATATATATATATATATATTATGCATCCTATAACGATTAGATCACTGTCTAACTGACGTAAAAGACATTTAGGATGAAACGCTTGTATCTGTGGTAATTAATTATTATAGTAAAAAATAATTATGACACCCCCTTAAAGAAACTCGTTTCTTATCGTTGAGAACATTCAGTTGAATTAAAAAGTCGGTCAATTTAGCTCCAAGGCATAGATCATCGTATAACCTTTAGATCACTGCCTGACTGACGTAAAGAACATTTAAAATTAAAATGTTTAAATTCAACGTTATTTTACGCGGTTAATCGTAGCCGAATTGATACGGTCTTTGCTAATCGAGCCAGAGATAGCTCGTGTTTTTTATTGTAATTTGTTTTTCTTTTTTTTATTGTAATTTGTTTTTGTTTTTATTGTAATTTGTTTTTGTTTTTTTTGTAATTTGTTTTTGTTTTTATTGTAATTTTTTGTTCTTTATTGTAATTTTTTATTGTAATTTGTTTTTGTTTTTTTTTGTAATTTGTTTTTTTGTAATTTGTTTTTGTTTTTATTGTAATTTGTTTTTGTTTTTATTGTAATTTGTTTTTGTTTTTTATTGTAATTTGTTTTTGTTTTTTATTTTAATTTGTCTTTTGTTATTATTGTAATTTGTTTTTCTTTTCTTATTGTAATTTGTTTTTTTTTATTGTAATTTCTTTTTTGTTATTATTGTAATTTGTTTTTGTTTTTTTTTTGTAATTTGCTTTTATTTTAATTTGTTTTTTCTTTTTTATTGTAATTTTTTGTATTTATTGTAATTTTTTTGTTTTTATTGTAATTTGTTTTTGTTTTTATATTGTAACTTGTTTTTGTTTTTATTGTAATTTTTTTTGTTTTTATTGTAATTCTTTTTGTTTTTATTGTAATTTGTTTTTGTTTTTATATTGTAACTTGTTTTTGTTTTTATTGTAATGTGTTTTTTGTAATTTGTTTTTGTTTTTTTTTTGTAACTTTTTTGTTTTTATTGTAATTTGTTTTTTTATAATTTATATCTTTTTTAATTTGTTTTTGTTTTTTATTGTAATTTGTTTTTGTTTTTATTGTAATTTGTTTTTGTTTTTTATTGTATTTTTTTGTTTTTTATTGTAATTTGTTTTGCCTTTTTGTGATTTTTTTGCTTTTATTATAATTTGTTTTTTGTTTTTTATTGTACTTTGTTTTTGTTTTTTATTGTAATTTGTTTTTTTTGTATTTTTTTTTTGTTTTTTTGTGTTTTTATTGTATTTTTTGTTTGTTTTTTTGTAATTTGTATTTGTTTTTTTTGTAATTTGTGTTGGTTTCTTTTGTCATTTGTTTTTATTGTAGTTTGGTCTAGTTTTATATTGTAATTTGTTTTTTTTTGTAATTTGTTTTTGTTTTTTGACCAACGAAAAATTCCAAACTAAGCACATGAGAACGTTTTTTTTTTTTTTTTGTAACATTGGAAAGGTTTGGGAGAGGTGCCTATTCCGATAGCCGTTCTTAACATGTGACGTTGGGAGTGTTCACTCCAAAAGCCGTTGTTTAGGGTGGTTGATTTCGACAGCCGTTCTTAACATGGGAAGGTCGGCGGTGCATTGCGTTCGCGTGCATCTCGACGCACATCCACACTTCTCAGATCTTCTTTTGGCAATGATGCAAGTCTTGCCACAGAAAAAAAAATTATTTTATTTTTTTACAGCAATTAATTTTTTTTCTTGACAATATCAGATCACTTTTTCCGGCGTCATCAAATATTTTTCCACACTGGAGATATTCATTTCTTTGTTTACAATTTTCAGAAAAGGGCTGTTACAGGTGTGTGATGCTTAATGAATTTAATGATTTTTTTTTATTTCATTCCAATTTTCGTTTCGAAAAGTTCGTTTGCTACTTTGCAGTGCATTGATTGGCTGATCGACGTCTTATGTCACATTACAATCAAATTCGAACGCATGACATCATGTTCCGAGCAAAGCCGATCGGACGCTGAATTACGTCTGGTTCAAATTATGCACAAGTACCTAATTCACAATGACTAAAATTAAAAGTGTTGGGTAATTATTTCTAAAAAAACATACAATAACGATCCAAAATAAAAAATATATGTTATCTTTGTCCTAACATATAAGTTACCTTTAACGTTGGCTTAATTGTACATCCATTAACGCGTTTTCGAGCTCGGTAACGACCGAGAGTGAGAGAGAGAGAGAGAGAGAGAGAGAGAGAGAGAGAGAGAGAGAGACAAAGAGACAGACAGACAGACAGACAGACAGAGAAAGACACTTATATCTGCTTTGGTTTTTATTCGAACACATTTGTCATTTAAGTTAGACACAATTAACAATTTCATAAAAAAACATGAATATTGTATAACTTGAATTTAACTTGCAAATATTTATTTAAAAAATGGCGCAGTACTATAAGTGCAGAAGCATCACTTTATTTTGTATATTTTATTTCCTAAGGACAATTTGAATAAATTCACAACGATTGAAATTTTTTTAAAAATACAAAAAGAAATGTTACCATGACTAAAAGTTCATTATTTTTAGTACTCATTTTTATAGAAATCATTACACAACACCATAAATTTAAAGCATTGTGAATTCATGCAAAGATTCCTTTGGAAATGAAATATGTAAAATAAAATGGTGCTTATGTACTTGAGTTACCATGCTATTTTTTGAAAATAGTATTTTTAAGTTAAATTCAAGGTTTGCATTTCTTTTTTATCAAATTGTTAGGTGAAAGTACAGAGTTGTCACAATACACCCGCCGGTTCGGTAACATAAGTGCACGCACGCTAAGTCAATCCTCCCTTCAAAACCTGATGATTATATAAATTTAAGCTTTACGATATCTTTTTTGTTTATTACATTGTTAGGTGAAAGTACAGATTAGTTACATAACACCCGCTAGCTCGGTAACACAAATGCATAAGTGCATAAGTACTAAAAAAGTGATTTGTAATATCGTATTCAGCTATATTCATAATAAACGGAACTTGATTAAATGGTTTCTTTTATTGTCGCTACACCGTAATCGCGTGACTCAAATTTTACCACACGAAAAATTGGGAGGCAAAAGTCACGAGAACCAAGATCGTATTTACATCGTTTGCAAATGCGCAGTTTTTCGAATAAAAAAAATCATTATCGATTACCTACGTTATTTGTGAACTATTCGGGTTTACATAAAAACCCCATCATCGTATGCGAATAGGTAGTTTTCAGAATATTAACCAACATAACTCTATTTTTACTATTAGAATAAAAATGCCCTTGGGTTAAATCAAGGTGATTAAGCACAAAGTTATTTCATAGAAACTACTGTTGCGAACTTATTAAAAAACTAAAAAAAAAATGGCTTGCATACATATTTATTACCTATTTGCGTTATAAAAAGGTTATTATTTAATAGAAGTTTTCGAGCAATGTACTCACCGACGTTCTCTTCTCTTTCTTTTTTTTTTACAGTTGTTTTTTGTTTTGTTTTGTTTTTTACGACGCCCTATAACTAAAAGGGGATCTTAAAAGTCAACAGGGATATCTTACAAACACGGATTACTTAAAAAGCACACTCCGCTAACATTTTCAGAATGGCTTTCAAAATAATAACATTATTTCAGTAGGGTAACAAGAATTACATAGGTACCCAACATTTACATTTTTTCGACCGACATTTCACACCTAAAATATTTATATTTTTCCCGACCAACACTGCACACCCAAAATTAAAAGATTGGTTCATAGTATTTGTGCGTGGGGATGATGACAACAATTATGAAGATTAAATTTGGGGCATATATTTCGACAACCCGCCCCTCACAAAATGGAGTGTTTATTCCGACATCCGTTCCTAACAGGGGTAGGATGGGGTGTCCATTCCATCAGCCATTCTTAACATGAGGATGTAGAGAGTGTCTACTCCAAAAGCCGTTCTTAACATGACCTTTGGGTGATAGGTGTTGGTCAATACCAACAACAGCTGTGCTTAAACTTTTTACGAGGTTGTGGCATGCTTCCACGGGGCAACGCCGGTTAACGGCTCATGCTAGTAAAATATAAAGACATTGTAGTTATTTTACTTTATTTTGAATGAGAAACTGAGAAAAAAGTCACGCAATCTATTATCCCCTTACCTCATCGGAAGAAATAGAAGCTGTCAATCCACTAAAACGAAATAAAATGCGTTTAGACATGATTAAAAAATCCGAAAATTGAAAGAGAAATATAACTCCAAGAAAGTTAATTGAGTTTCCATTTGCATTTTTTTTTTTTTTTTGCTCTATATTTTCTTCACGCCTTTTAACATCCTTTTTGTCTGGGTCATTTTGACATTTTTTTTTCTATCTTATATTTAATTCTATCACCATTTAATTTTTTTCTCTTCTTCTTCCCGGACATTTCTTATTATGTCTCGGCAGTCGTGTGAAAAGCATATCTTATTTTTCTTTTATTAATATTATTGGAATTTCCCCCTTTTCTTTTCTTTGTACATATTTGTGAATTATTCCATGGATTTCGGCCTTTTGGATTATTTTGGACCATCTTCCAATTACGTGATTTCCTTGGATTTTACTTGTGCAAATGGAAACTCAATTAACTTTATTGGAGTTATATTTTTGGATTATACCGTCATTGGAGTATTTACCTTTCACCAGACTATCCATTCACGTGTAATCACCTTTTTATTCACCATATACCCTCTGCTCCACTTTTAGTTATCAAGTAAGACCATTGACTTACTTGTTGTTTCATCAAATACTTTTGTATGCAAAATCCGATCCCGCATTTTACTAATTCCTACCCTCTGATGAGAAGGAACTTATTTCTTCGAAACTCCGCAGATTAAGAACTATCCACTAATCAAGTGTTTCCTTTTCAGATTAAATATGTTTTTAACTCTTTTTCAAAGTGTCTTTTTACATGTTTTATTAACTGTTTGCTCCTACTATAAACTCTATCTCCTATTTGGTTTTACCGAGCTTTTACATCTGGTTGAGATTACTTTTTAAATATTAATTCTTTAATATTTATAATATACTTTAATTTTACCATCTTGGATCATTTTGGTAAATGTAATTGTAATTGTTATATATATATATATATATATATATATATATATATATATATATATATATATATATATATATATATATATATATATATTGTGCTCTGAAGTTATATTATCCTGAATCTATTGAAAACCATTTTGGACTATATTTTCTCATGGTAAATTTGATTTTGTAGCGTAAGCATAAACTTAAACCGGCATCATTTTCTCAAGAAATATTGCACAATAGACTGAGGAAGATATCTTAATAGAGTAGTAAATATATTTTCCATTTCTTAATTCCTCATTCTTCGACATATATCTAATACTTACAGAATGTATTTTTAAGTGACAATTTTCAATTCTGCTATTAGGTACGTCCATGAATGTAATTATTTCTACACACATATATAAAATAGAACCAAATCCTCGTAATTTGCAGCAATTTCCTCTTTTACCTAAAATTTTGGCTTGAGGATAATGAACTATTGGATCTTTTATACATCTTGAAAAGTTAAAGTTCACTAGTCTGACAAACGCAGGTAAGTACATTTAATAATGTTGGCTTTCTGGCACCTTCAATTCTTTTGCAGAAAGAAATCTACATTTTTCTTATTGTTCTTTCGAGGGATGCAGGTTAGATCATGCCCATTAGTGTTGGCTAAGAATTCCAATTTTCGTTTTCCCTTTATCCTTACTAGTTACTTAGTGATAACGACTCGATTTGGCAGAGAATAAATCGCAAGTGCATTATTGATCTCTCAGGTTAAAGCATTTGGAAAAAAATCAGATAAAGAATTCTGCCATCGAATAATGGACAACCCCGTCCTTTAGAACGATGCTGATAGCAGAATTTATAGAAATTCGAATTTATAAGATCGGAGGCGGGTGAAGTAAAACTCTATTAGGGAAAAAGAATTATTGACATTGAAATACACATATTGAATCTGTGTAGAACGATTTTTTCTTACATATATAATGGTTTTTTAACCGGACTGGTTTCTTCAAATAAAAGAAACAAAAAGAAAAATTAAAAATAATGAAGTAAAAATATGGCGTTACTATACATGCTAACGTTTAGTTGCAACGAAAATTGATTAGGACATTGACAGAGAGCGGCTAAAAATTGGTATGGAATAGTTAATCAAGATTTAACTTCAAATTTTGTTCTGGCATTTGATTTTGACGATTAGAAGGGATAGGAGTAGAAATTATATCGTTGTTTAATAGAATTCGAGTTTATGAAAAGTGAGGATTAAGGAAGTGTTCGTTGAGGTTGATTTAAAATGAATTAAATTAATTAAATCTGTTCAAAATTAAAAGTATGGTCGTTTTTTGAAAGGGGGGTGTTTATCCAGGGAGTTCTTGTTTTTTATATCTCTTCTGTGCTTAAAAATGTTTATCTTTATTTGACGCTGCACTCGTATTTACCGCCATTGCATTGGACAGTATATATGACCGTTGAGAGTGTACTTCATTGTCCCTTATATTTGTCTTAAAGCTAGTTATGTTGTGCGCTTCATTGGTGCTACTATTTTGTTAAGAGTGTTATAGATTACTGTGTTAATAGTGTCGGCGTGCACACGAAAAAGTCGTTATCCTATTGCTATAGTGTGAGTGAAAGTGTATATATTGTTTTTGTATATGTTTTTTAGATATACGCTAAAGGAGATATTTTGATTTTATTTCATTATTTGTGAGTCTAAGAAATGACAATCAGTTGTGTTGTTCTATCGGTGAGAGGATTTGTTTATTTTGTTTTTAACACAGATATGAACAGTGGAAACAAGACGAATAATATATCGAATATTTTATCATCGATTTTCTAATTCTGAAAACGGAATTACATTTATCAATGCAAACTAATCGATTATTGGTTTTCATTAGTTGTCCACTGCGTATATTTATTTTCCAGAGAAAATAAAAGGCGTACCATACTTTGCGGTAACTTCGCCAAATCCGGGGGTAATTGGGCCAACTAAAAAAAAAGAAGTTCTTTTTATATGCGTGGTTGCCAAAAGAGCACTTTTAGCTAGTTGGAGCAATAACTCCGGACTTGGCACAATTACCCCAAAGTACGGTTATTATTTCTTACAATTGGATACACAATTGAAGATTCAAATTTATTTAAGAGATAATCAGTAGGTTTACAGATAATAATGAAAGAGAGTAAATAATAAACAGATTTAACTTTTCCTAGAAGTATTTCTTAATTAATAATCACGCAAGTACTAATAATTCTTATCAATGTAAATTCTTTCATATCTAATAACAGTGTGTAAAATTTTTGCTGCAAAAATAATCTCTCTATATATCTATATAAATAACACAGCGCCTATGTAATTATTTAACACGTTTGTAAAATCTATACTTCTATCTGTAAAACATTCACAACCAAACCAGCAACTGTCAATAATTTCTCTCTCCTCTCCCTCTCTCTACCTCTCTCTCTCTCTCTCTTTCTCTCTCTCCTCGTGTCCCGAATGAAACAAAATTCAATGAGAAATGCGTCTAGGAAAAGATTAAACCTGTCTATTTTTATCCTCTTGTATTATCATCTCTGAACATACTGATTACCTCTTAAATAAGTTACAATCTTCAATGAGCACATTTTTTACTTTTTACGTTTTTGCAATGTCTACCTCTGCGATACTTTTAAGCTGACTATAACATTGTCATTTCAAGACTAATGTAAACAGTTTTAGTTATGTCATCATTTTTAATAATCAAATTCTGTCCAATCACTAATATTACCAATCACCACGGTGTTCTTTCACTAGTCACCTGACACTCATTAACCTATATCCTCTAGTAATACTTGAGCCTTGATAAATGATGACGCCTTAAGAAAATAATAATAAAAATTACCCTAGTGTTGTAGAACATGGCTGCGGAAACAATGCATGTTAAAATAGCTATATCTTAATGCGAGTCCTCGCAAAGAATGTAACAGGAAAAAGGGCTGTCCCTTTCCACGTAAATATGAAGAACGCAAGATAAGTGAAAATGAGATTAGGATAAGCCGAGACTCGAACCTTGTAAGCAAGGTTAAGAAATAGAATGTTAGAAATCGGAATGTTAAAAAGGTCTATTGTTTAGTTCTATTATAAATAGTTAGATATTGTTTATATTTAAAAAAGAATTGATTGTTTTTTTCTTTTACAGAACTGAATATTAAAAATGTTAGCTAAAAAGAATGGACACAAATCAAAAATACATTGTTAAAAAATAGGTTAGTTGAGAATTTTTTGTTGTCAAAAGTGTGTTTGAAAAAACGTGTGCATAGCCACGTGAATTGGTAACGTTGGGAAACACACTTATGACGTCATGGCAAAAGGAGGATTCTCAATATAGGAGCTAGAGTTAGTTAGATCAGGGCAGTTGAGGCAGAACAGTAGAGTTTGCCAGTAATAGAGAGAGAGAGAGAGAGAGAGAGAGAGAGAGTTAAGAGTCCTTTGGATGCGAAAGGAAGAACAGTAAACTATGTAGATCCCAAATTTGAATTCCTGACGGCATCAGCA
The DNA here is from genome assembly GCF_053919585.1 of Euprymna scolopes. NCBI lineage: Eukaryota > Metazoa > Mollusca > Cephalopoda > Sepiida > Sepiolidae > Euprymna > Euprymna scolopes. Next base: position 63,041,448 of record NC_136495.1, on the reverse strand, counting down.
TTCGACCGGTTCAATGAATAAAGTACCATCTTTCGGTTTTTGTAAAACTGATGTCATATGTCATCATTCAACACCTAAAAAGTAATGTGTTGAACATCTTAAATGAACATTGTGTAACCCTTCCAAGAATATGTATCTCTGCTCCTTCTCAGTATGTCTTATAAGAAATATAAGAACTGTGCATCTATCACCCTATCACCATATCACCCTCAGTACATATATATGAAATCCCAAGCATCTCAGAACAGAACTGTATATATGTAAATGTCCTCTCTCCCTCTCATCATCAGAATCGTGACCGCCATCATAAATGTAACCGTTATATGTATTGGCCCAACATGAATCTCCCGTCATATAACTTAAGCATGACCATTCCACAATACACCAGGAATACATTTCATTAAACAGTACTATTGCAAAGGTTCATAATTATTTTTACTGGGAAGATATATTTTTTATGTATACGTTAGATAAAATACTCTTTGATTTTCATATTCGCCTATTCATTGTTTATTATTTTAGAGCGTAGTATACCTCATTAGAATTTATTTACAGCAAATATATAATTCTTTACTGTGCTAATAAATCAAAACCTCTCACTTGTAAACAATTATATTTTAACTTGAACTCCAACAAAGAATATATTCCATTAAACATTGCCCCAAAACATGAAGGTTCAAGAACGTGAAAGACACGTTCATGCATTAGTTTGTAATGTGAATCGAGAGCAGAATTCCTGACTCCGTAGACAACATCGAGTACAATGGGAAAATGGAGAAATCGTATGTAGCAACTTACAACAACTCAAGCAATTTAGGTTGCCGCAAGAATTGCACAGCGGAACTAATCGATATCGAGCAAGCGGACATTTAACACAGTGCGAAACATATTCCGTCCGAGAATGGACTTTAAGCTTCGCGCCCATCATCGAGAAAGTTCTGGTTCCAGCAAGATGAAATCAAAATTTGACATCTACAAACTACTGCCCATATTTGTTCAAAGACTGTGCCAACAGCATATTCTTTTTATTTTTTTGACTCTTAAGTTTATATCCGACACAGTTAGACACAGTTAATCAACCGAGAACCACATCAGTCTATATAAAAACATATGATATAAACGGACTTATACTCAAGAGTCAAAAACATAAATAGAATATTCTGTTGTCACAGACCTAGTGATCCCCCTCAACTCTTTTTTATAATGTATTTCTACAACAAAGACGTTAATCCCCATAGTTTATTTTCTTGCAGTTTAAAGACAGACAAATAGAAGAAAATCAAATAAACTAAGGAATTCATTTAAAATAATACAGCAGCATTCCTCAGTTTGTTTATAAAGACTAATGGAAGACTTTCTGCTGCATCACAAGAATATAAAGAACTGCATGAACTTTATCCCGATCATATGAATTGGAATAAAGAAGAATAATAAAAAATATTCGCATGTAGTTATGTAGCAATTTCAACAAATTTTATTTTAATTCTTAAAATGATGAACACTGTTGAGAATCAGTGTTGATTTTGGAGATCACTTGTAATAAAGTAAAAAATACAATGAGTTTTATTCTTTTCGCTCCTCCTTTTTCGAATTTCTTTTTATTCGCTTTTTTTTTCTTATCCCGTTTTCTCAAGTATATAACAAGCACACGAACAGGCAAACTACACTTATAAACAGTTGTCTTAGCAAAAGTAAATATTGCAATAGGTAATTTCAAGTTAGGTAAATGACTTGCTATACTAGTATTCCAATTACTAGTCATTGATATGCTACTCGCATTGTATAAGGATATGCTGTCTGTATTTTATGTATAATAGTACGCGTTTTTCGTTTTAAATTTAGTGGACAATTTTTTCTAAAATGTATTTCCAAAATAATAACGTCTTTATAACTCTATGTCGATATTACTGGCGTGTTACATTTAATTATTGAAAATCCATTTCCTTGTTCAATTAACATATATTTTAACTTTTAAAAGAAAATACAAAGCCTCTCTCCAAATGGTTCGTGTTTTAATGAGCATTATAATTTTCATTAAATAACTTTTGTGCGCCGTTCTCTTACCTCTTTCGATAGGTTTCTGATATTTAATGAATGCTTTCGTTTGAAAAACAATATTTCCATGTTACGTTTTCACAAACCTTCATATAACCGTCTCTTAATTGCGAAGCCAGATCCTTGATCATCTGCATATAAGACATTCTGGCGTGTTTATACGAAAGTTTTATTTGAAAAGGAGAGAAAATCACAAGAAATTTAAGAGCGGCAGCCCGATTGTGCACTCTCTAGAGAAAAAGAGATGAAGATAGTTAGATAGAGAGAAAGATAGTTAGATAGAGAGAAAGACGGACAGCCAGATCGCGTATTATTTTACACATATCAATACTATTAGTGACCGCCTCTTCAATCAACAGGATTCCATGAGACGCACACAATAGCCCTAGCTTGCTTAAGTTATCAGCCAAAATAAAAAGTACTTCCCCCGTTTCGACTGGAAGTCATATAATTTCATTACTCTCGATTTGAGGTGCCAAATCTGTTATATGTTACACAGACCACTTCTTTTATAACACCGCATTCGCTATCTAGAGTATTGATGTCTTACAAATTCTAAATAATCCTGCTACATTTACGTTAAATATCATTTCAATCGTAAAACACATAAAATGCATGCATGAAATATTCGTTCCGGTTAAAATGTGTGCAACTATATGCAAATAAGTGCGTCTAGAATTCAAAGTAGGAACCATTTAATACATCTCTACTCTGCTACAAAAGACATAATTTTTTATCTGAAATGCTTTAAACTTTTGATGGTCTAACAGCACAAAGCAATTTAAGTAACGGAAATAAAATTACGATAATAAAATCAATAAAACATCATAAGCTGAAAGCACATTGTAGAATAACTGTTTCAGGAATGCATTCATGATAAGACCTTTAACATGACATAAGCATTTTATTAAAAAAAGGTTGCAGACTACGTGTAAAAAGAGATTAATACTCTTAGGGCAAATTTTATTTAATCAATAAAATGTATTTATGTTATTGTATGAGCAATCAGAATATTACTTCGTTTCGAGACTTATTCAAACCATTACATTTTGATCTATTTGTTACTAATAGTAAACATTTATTATATTATGTGCATATCGTGTACACAGAAAATCACGTACATTGAGAGAGAAAAATATAAATGTGATTTATGTGCAACATTGTGAGTTATATGTTGGATAAAAATACAATAAATCAATACTTGTAGAGAAAATAGTATTATATCAGCAATATAGACTATATATTTAAGTCGTTAAAGACAGTCATAAGATAGTGTCCGTATATTTAGAATGAACGTTGTATGCAAAGTCGATACTTACTCATTTTTTTGCATTGAATACTAATGTCTATTAATCCCTATTTTATCTCTAATTGTATGTTGATGGGATTATCTCGTGGTTGTTACACGGACCCGACATTGAGTATGAAAGTCTCACAATGAAATATATATATAAAAAATTCGACACGATTTTTTTTCAGTCGAAAATAAGACATTTATTACCGGTCGTTTCTATACCAAGCTTCCTGTCATATATTTTCCAAGACAGTGACAATACGGTCGTATTTCTGCTTTTTCCATCGGTGTCAATTAACAGGCTCTTTATCTGCATCTATAACCATCTGTTGTGTCTTTAATTCGTTCCAATGTATCCGGTCTTCAGAAAATTTTGTTAAATGTTCGGAGGTTATATGAGTCATGCATCTTGTTTAAAAGTTTCTGTTCTCCTGCAACGTAGTAAAAAAAAACTCTGCCGTGTCGAAACGTGCTTAAAAGATTCGTTTTGCCACGTGCTTATTTTCCTCTGTTTCTAATTTCTTCCTCCTTTCCGACCCCACTTTGACGTCACGCTTGCGCCATGGTTTGGTAATTTGCATACGTGTCAGTGGCTTCATTATAGGATACCATAGTTCTTAGCTCGCTACACGTTATCCTAAAAAGGGTCAAAACATTTTACTAGATCGATCAATTAGTTTGGTGGAACAGAATACAGTATATACAAAAATTAAGAGATTAAAATATAGAAAGTAAAGTGTTTTACCTTTATATTTTAATCGATTTTATTAATATTTCAAGGTAATGATCATGTTTTCAAAATTTATTTTTACAATTAGTGGAAATTCCGTCAATTTTTGATATTTAAAAACGGCTAATACTTAGTAATTTAATCAGCGTCGTGTAACGTGTGTCTATTAGGGAAACTATAGTCTATGTGGGGGTCTCATCAGTGATGCCCCATGGGGAAATATCTCCCAGCTGAACAGTGCGCAAATGAGACCACTAAATGGTTCAAAACTGCAATTGAAGCACATGTTCCCGCATGGAAATTCTATAGCAAGCCCTACTCTCCCCAATGGTTTACTTTTACTTGTGCAGCTGTCATTGCTTAAAGGCAGCATGCGTAAGTAGACTTAACCGACATGTCCAGTTCAAAAAGCCAGAAGTATATAGAAGCTAGAATAATTGTAAGAGAGAAATAGCCAAAGCTAAGACAAAATACACTAAAACCACCAGAAAACGCATTGAAGCACAGAAATCAGGAAATCTTTTGGAAATTATTTTTGGAAAATCTACAACAGTGTAGTAAATAACGGGCAGTCAATGATTCCCCCACTATCAAACGAACAGGAGATTGTTTGGACGGCAACCGAGATGGCTAAACTGCTCGCCAGTTGGTTGGCCTCAACCTCCACATTGAACCCGACACACCACTCCCTCCCACACTTTCCTTTGCTGACAGACGCCACACTAGATGACTTGAAAAATAACACCTTCCCAGGTGCATGATATCATAAAAAACTTAGACACCTCAAAAGCATGTGGACTCGATCTCATCCGGACTGTGCTATTAAAAAATGCTTCGCTGAGATTTCTCCAGTTCTCTCAAAACTTTACAACAAAAGCCTTAACGAATCTTTATTTCCTGACTGCTGGAAAACGGCTTGTGTGGTACCAGTTTTCAAGAATTCTGGCGTAAGAACTGACCCATAAAATTTTCGTCCTATTAACCTTCTCCCACTTTTCGCTAAAATATTAGAATCCTTAATTAATCAAGCACTAGTCCATCAGCTAACTGCTGATAAACTCCTGGCCGACAATCAATATGAATTTAGGCAAGCCCATTCACAGCATATATCCTAACTGTAATCTCTGAACGTATATATCGTTCAATGGACAAAACAGGGGAGGGTAGAGCAGTAGCCCTCGATATATCTAAGTCTTTTGACAGGGTATAGCACGATGGTCTTTTAAGGATAATTAGATCATATGGTATCACTGGAAGAATACATAATGTAATCAAATCCTTCTTAAGTAAGAGAAAAATCCAGGTTGTCCTTAGCGGTCGTACATCTAAAAAATATGATATAAATGCGGGAGTGCCTCAGGGGTCTATGCTCGGACCTTTATTAGTCTTGATATTCATGAATGACATCCATGATAAAATTATTTCTGAGATGGGTATATTTGCTGATGACACCACTCTGTACAACAGCCACGGGGGAAAACAAATGAACACATATCTAAGGAAATGGCAGAAACACTAGAGGATGACCTCCAATCTGTAGTGGAGTACTGGAATGTTGACAAAAATAGATGGTCACATTCAATGCTGCCAAGACTAAGCTTGTTTTCTTCAATAATTACAAGAAACCTTCACTACCCCATCTTAGCAATGGCCAAGAATACATTACTCGAAAGTACTTCCTTTAAACTCCTCGGTCTAACGTTTACAGGGAACATGAACTTGAATAGATACATTGAGAGCATTACCAATGTTGCTGCGAAGAAGGTGGGATCTCTCTACCGTGCTAGTACGCTACTTACGCCTGAAAGTATCCTGTACCTCTATAAGGCCACAATTCGCTCATGTATGGAGTACTGTTGTCACATTTGGTCTTGTGCATCTGCTGCTTGTCTCTCACTCCTTGACAGGGTTCAAAAGAAAGTCGTCATCCTGATAGGTTCTGAGCTGTCATCTAAGCTTCATCCTCTGTCCCATCGACGAAATGCTGCATCCCTCTGCCTGTTCTACAAGTATTTTAATGGTGAATGCTCTGACGAACTACAAGCACTTGTACCCCTCGACGTGAACACCCCCGACAAACCCGACGACCAGCTAAATCCCACCCCTTCACAGTAGAGATCCCTATGTGAAGAAAGCATTCTACTACAATAGTTTCTTCCCCAGAACTGCTAGACTTTGGGACTCCCTTTCGGGATTCTGCTTTCCCAACTATACTGACATGCAGAAGTTCAAGTGTAATGTGAACAGACATCTTGCTACTCATCTCCCTTTATAATACTCCTGCAAATTATGTCCTCGATAGTAACCAACTACATCAAGGTGGCACTGCGACTTGTTTTGGGTGAAAATAGATTTTTTTTTTAAAGATTTGCTATTTATGATCAGATTCATCTTTTTTTATCATTAACATATTTCGTTTCATTGCTCCCATGACAACTAGGACGTCACACATTTCAAGGCGTTGTTTTACTGAAAAAAAATGCAGACACATTTCCGTTCTTGGTTGGTTGGTTGGTTGGTTGGTTGGTTGGTTGTTTTTGTTTTACGACATATCAACTCTTTCCAGGTTATTTAATGCCGTATCCAGTGATTTTGAAGAACCATTTTTTAATAGAGTACATTTGTTGTTTTTTTTTTTAAGTCGGTTTCTATTTAATCCATAGTTGGGACCCTAACATGTACTACCACTCCGGGTCAGAGTGGACCTGGGAGTAATGGCAATTAAAGGGTGTCTCCACACTCCCCAAAGACATAACCTGGGACCTCACCATCGGATATAGTTTAAGGTCATATCTAGGACCATTTCCTTTCTTGGAACTTTCCGGCTGTTACGCTAATGCAAGGACTTCCGGTTTGGTTATGGGCGCAACAGCAAAGTCGTTAGGGTTTTTTTCATGTTCTTTCCTCCTTCACGATACGGGTTAGAGCATGCTTGCCTACTGCCACTTATTTTTCGGTCAACACATACCTCCAAACACGCAAGCAACACCAAGCGCCCAGGAGGGTCTATAATATAAATCTCGCCTGTCTGCTTAAATGTATTTATGTATGTTTGTATGTCTCGCAAGAACTTTCGACAGATGCGAAGGATCCTGACAAGATCGGTATCATTTTGAAGCTAAACGTCTCGGACGATAAATATCGGAAAATTGGCCAAAAAACATTAATTCCTCAACCCTAAACTTGGCCGTTTTGTATAAGGGGGTGATTTTTTTCGTCGACATTTTAACAAGTCCTTGTCACCGATGAATTGACTTCAATTAATTTTAACGCTTTTGACTTCCGGTCGCGTCATGGATACATCGGCTAAGATGTCAGATTTTCTTTCACTTTCTCTTCCGCCATCGTATCGCGGATTCGAGACTGCCTACCTATTACCACTTTTTTAAACATCTCTCTTCATCCTGGTTGCCTACTGTTGTTTTGATTCCCTCCCCCATGCTACTACCATTTTTTTTTACACCTCTTACCACATTCATGGGTTCGACTCTGCCTGCCTACTACCACTTTTTTTGGCTCAACACCCAGCTCCAAAGAGCCGGGCAACGCCAGGAACCCAGTCTTGTCCTTTGATATTTTGTAATCATCGTCTGTATACTTTACGCATCTAATTTAATTTGCTTCTTGTAAAACACTATTAAATCTGTCGCTAATTTCATTGAGATCATACTGCTTTTAATTCAATATTTCAGTGGATCTCTTTAAGAATATGTTAGTGTTCTCTTTTATATATTGCTGGAAGCTATATGAGTTTTAATTATATGAGAAGCCTAACGAATATATAATTTTAGTGTTCGATGCGATTTCAGGTTTTACTCACGTAATGTTCATTTTTAAGAACAGTATTCTTTAAGATCTTCGCGTATTTAATTGTGACATTTATGATTATACAGCAATTGTTTCTACACAGATGAATAGAATATGTGCAAAATCCAGGTAATATGAATAACGCTGTAATTATTACTGTTTAGTATAAAACAATCTTAATAGGAAAAAGGGACATGATATAATTTTATACCACTAGGCATCTTCTATATATTTTTAAAAGAAGTTTTAACATTGTTCGCTTATTCTTTATTTTGCATCACGTTCAGTGTTATTCATTCATTGATTTATTGGTATAATATTTAAACAGGTTGTTACGTTCACTTGTTCTTCATTTTCCATTTTGTTTAGATTTACCCCCCCACACACACACACACCTCACCACACCCGGTTAACGCCGGGTACCTTCGCTAGTCTATAATATAAATATCACCGGTCTGTTTAAATGTATGTATGTGTGCATGTATGTCTCGACAGAGGCGATGGATTTTCACGAGATCGGTATCGTTTTAAAGCTCGACCCTTCGGACGCCAATATCGAAAAATTGGACAAAAACATTAATTCCTTCACTACAATTTTCTACGCGGAGGGGTTGCTTTTTTCGCCGATATTTTCGATAGTCATCGCCTCTTTTCAATTCACTAGCCTTAATTTAAACCTTTGCCACTTCCGATTTGACGATGGACGCAACAGCAAGACGTCACGTCTTTTTTTTACGTTCTTTTCCTCCTTCGCGGTACTTTCTTAACATATAGTAAATCAAATAGTTTAAATCTTGTGGGTTGTTAATTGGCTGTCATCTGTAGTGCCTCAAATTGTACGGAAATTTTATAATAGTTAAACTAGTTATAGTAGATACTGTGAGTACGCCCTCAATTTTCTTCATTGTTTGTTAAGTAATTAGCATTAGCTTTTGCAATATCAGAATAGGTTTATATATTGAAATCATTATGCAAATGCAAATAATGCAATCATTATTTAGATGTAATAAATAAGAAGCACAATGTCTTTAGTATATAATTATGGTAATGAAAAACACTGGGAAAATCAACAAAACAGAAAATAAAGAGATAAAGAATAAGACAAAAAGATGGAAAGAGAAACAACTACGCGGAAGATTCGTAAGTATTACAAAAGATGAGAATAACGAAAACACTTGGTGTGGCACAATGGAGAGCGCCCCTTTTGAGGGAGCTGGAGGCTTCTACATTAATAAACCTAATTCCTAACTTGGTCAACACTTGTATGGAGGAAAACACATACACATTTCAGTGAGGACACATTTTTTAAAGGTTGAGCCGTCGGCACACGAAGATTGAAAGGTGTTTATGAATTCAGTGCACAATAAAAGTTAAGCTATGGTGACATTATAATTTGAAAAGTAAAATAATGGCGATGAAGCATATCTCTCTGTTTCTTTCTCTCGCACTATTCCTCTCTTTCTCTATTTCTCCCTTTCATTCTCTTTCTCTCCCTTTCTTCATTGAAAGAGAGAATTAAATATAATTCTATTGTTTTAAAACAGTTGAAACTTGCATTCTGGGGTCGGCGAACGCGACATAGCAGTTGTAACTGCATGCGCCTGGTTTCAACTGGTCTTTATAAAAATATGCTCGTCATTGTTAAATCTTAAATAAATTATATATATATATATATATATATATATATATATATATATATATATATATATATATGTATATGTATATTAAGGTTTGTTTTTGAAATGTCGTTACTTTCAATGTATACCGTTTTCGTGCACAGAAACAAATATTTAATTTCACGTACTAGAGCAGATTAGGAAAAAATGCAAGGGAAGTAATCCTAGATCAAATAATTATAACAGGAGAGTGACCTCCCCCGCATCGGGTAATATAATACGAATTCAAACACTAAGCAAAAAAAAAAAAAACAATATTAAAATAAACACGCATAAATATAGGAATAAAATTATAAAAAATTATATGATAATTGAAAAACAAAACAAATAGGAAAAACAGGAAAAATTAAAACAAAAATGAATAATTAATAAATAAAAAAATGAAAATACGAAAGTACGAGTTATAACGGAGAACTATCTTTACATAACACCAAAAGATGGAGGAAGTGAGGAAGCATGGCTTTGGAAATCTTTTTACCCGAATACGATGTCCAGCATGTTAAAAATATACCATTTGTTGTAAAAATCTAATGGATAAACATCTGAAGACTTGGTGGGGACAGGATATTTTTACGGAAACATAAATCGTAAAATTGCCACTCATTAATGAAACAGCTATAATGTAAAAATCCAGTAAATGAACGAAGGTTATAAAAAAGAAAACGTGAGTCTTTGAACTTTTAACCAAACTGTACACTATATATATATATATTTATATATATATATATATATATAAATATATATATATATATATATATATATATATATATATATATATATATATATATATATATATATATATATATGAAAAATAGATTGGAGGTGGAAGGACCTGAACGCTCAAGGTTTCGCCCGATTTATGCGGGCTTTTTCAAGAGGGATAAAATAGCCCGCATAAATCGTCGGATTTCATCCATCTTAACAATCATATATTTTTATAAAAATGCATTTGTTCTCTAGCATACGCATAAAATTCTAGCATGACATTAATGCCGACGATGGAAAGTTTCCTGTAACGACGCAATGAAGGCAAAAAGCAACCAATCCCAGCCGGTTATCACCGATGACATCTCGAACCGTTGATGTTTCCATGTGCCTATCGTTTGATATCGTTTATTCCCCTGGGGAGCTGGTTGCGTTCCCAGGACGTTCCTCGAGTAATTAACTCTCCCCAGGAAACGATAGTGTCATATTTGACACGGAAGCGAAAAGTACACATAAGCCAAGAAACTGAATCCCTAATAACCGCAACACAACATAACTCGATATTAACCAATCACATCAAAGCACTGATCGATAAAACACAAGAAAACAGCAAATAATTACTCTATGGACAAAGAGACGAAACGGAAAACAATAAAGTAAGTGAATGTAACAAACTAGCTCCAAAACAATACAGGCACGGGCAAGTGGGAAGAGCAGTACATTGGGAATTGTGCAAACAACTGCCTCTCGAACTCGCAGACAAATGGTACAGCATTTGAAAACGAGAATTACAAAATCCTATGGGACATGGACATACAACCGGTTAAATCCATCCAAGCAAGAAGACCGGATGTCATAATAATTAACAAGAAGCGAAAGTCCTGCCAAATCGTAAACTTTGCAGTTTCTGCTGACCACTGGATATCTAAGAAAAAGAGAAACAGAACAAATGCACATAGCTAGCCAGAGAACTGAAAAGGGATATGGATGAGAAAAAAAAATTAAGATAGTACTTATAATAGTAGGAGCACTATTAAGAAGCGTTACATGGAACCAAACACATGGAAGATGCATATCTATAAGTTCTCTATCCCCTCCACATCCCCTTCTATTACCCAATCACTCCCGCCCGTCCCCCAAAAATCGATGATGAAAAATAGCCAAGAAGTGTCGAGGATGATGGAAAGACCGAGGAGAGAGTACTGACGAGACCTCCGCTGGCAAAGAGAACTGGGACATTGAAGAGGCTTATTGCCACTCAAGATTTCACTGGAGAACAATGGCCGCTGCTAGTAAGAAATCGATGGTAAGCGACTGTTGGGATTATACAAATTCATGTGCAAATGTTATCAGAAGAGATGGAGAGCACTGAAAACCTGGGGAGACTTGTTGTAACTCAGCTTCCAGGGAATACCACAAGCTGTTTTCAAGGAGAGATCGTTTATGACCTGTGTGAAAGCTCTTTGTGAGCCAATAATAATAAACTATATTATTTTTGATTATTCGGACTACTGTGATCACATTGAAAATTTCATTAGTTTATATTCTATAATTACTCGAATTGTACCTCGTGAACTTCAATTTCATCATTTCATTTTTCTAATGTGTTGACTTGATGATTTCGGGTCTCAATTTGCGACTAAATGTTCTTTGAATAAATGAGTTTGAATTATTATTTGTTTTGTTTTGTTTTCTTACAATATCGTAGTTTTGATAAATTTTCTTATTTTGTCTTATCAGTCGAGATTAATATCGATATTCATCAGTGTCTGTCAGTGTAGGTGACCTTGGTTGTGCCAGAGGTCTTTTAACGTCAAAAGGGGAAATACTTTTCATTTTATTCATCTGAAAGTTCAAACATGTTACCCTTTTGTTATTTGTCGTATTTTGTATATATTATTTTAGAGAATTGATTCCGCACACTCGTGCATAGTGAATTAACAAACAAATAGTTATATATATATTTGTGTGTGTGCGTGTGTCTGTGTGTGTGTGTGTGTATTGTTTTAATATATAGAATACGGATATTTTTTTATTGATCATATTCCTTTATTTTTCAATACGTTTATTTGTATCAAAATAAAAGACAAATATTTTTTTTAACGCGAATCATTAATCTTCACATTCTTTAGAAATAAATCAATGACTCGTCTTATATAATTGTTGTAAATAGAAATTTCAAGAACATTATATTGTGCGTTTACAGTCGTATTTTAGCCATGGCAAATAAAATAGATTTTTGTACGGAGCAAATAAAATCGAAAATATTGCACAACAGTATTTGTCAATGACAACATTATATTTATGTACCATTCAGGGCAAATACTTGTTTACGGCCTTAATGAAAACGAATTTTCTGCCTATTTTGAACCAATATCCAACCAATTTTGATTGTTTTGGGTGTTTTTTTTTCAAATAGTGTAAAGATTAAGCTTTTTTCATATAAAGCAATGAATAATGGTAATCCTTCCTTCAGTCTTGACAAACTATGGATACCCACTGTAAAGGTGCCTGTGCGTGACATTTTTGTGGCAAGAGTTGCGCAATCTTCAACCCCATCTCTCTTGAGTCGACATCGTTGAATACTAGTGGCAAGTGGAGCTTCAGGACGACTAAAAACAATACCGAAATAAGAGATGATTGTAATACTGGTAATTTAGATAGCACATTAAAACGCACCATATTCGTCAAATAAAACCAGAGCTATTACAGAGTCCATAATGCAAAGATCCAAATCAATAAATACGACTCCATGTATATACACTTAATATAAAACTATTTTTCATACTAGAAAGGTCTGTGCCCTGACGTTCCTCGCGGAAAATATAAAATAATAATTTAATTGAAAACAAGTATTAGAGTATCAATTTTTAGAAAAATCAGAAAAAATATAACTGTAAGTACATTGGGTAATTAAAATAGGATTTACTCATATTTTATATAAATAAATATTGAGGTAGTTTTTATTTGTTTAACACCCTTTTCTAGAGAAGAAGTGTTTCTCCCCATACTAAAAAGTGATCGTAAACTTAAACCCCTCCCGTTTATGAAGCCATGGAATCTACATTTATTTATTCATTTTAAAAAAATACAATGAAAAGATACTGAAAAAATGTTAAAATCGAAAAGATAGTTTAAAAGTAGGAAAAGTCCGGATAAAGTACTTGTATTTATTTCTCCTAACAGCCGTCGTTTTGCTTCCTCGTAGACGTTAACCGTGAAAACATCGAACATATTTGCGTTTATATAAACTATGCAATTGAACGATTCTAACAAAATCTACTCATGTTAGTCCCACCGCGAGTCGTGAGATGTTTATAAGACGAACAATTCAGGAGATGATTTGATTCCAATCTAAATCGAAGCAAATTTCAAAATTCTTGGTAAATCATTACTGCTAAAAATACAAATTCCTAAATTTATTTTTAAAAATAAATAGTGTGTATGAAATTAGAAAAAATATATAGTAGAGAAAAAAAATCTGAGAACGAACCGATATCACTATAAATATTTTTTTACAAAGTGTCACGACTTATCAAGGCCTGTGGGCCACTCGAGGATAAGGGTTAATGGGTATACCTTAGTTATGGGATTATAGCGTAGTAATCATCAGTGATGAAAATTTTGTAAATTGTATTACTTAGGGGGACGATTCATCAAGAACTTTTTTACGTTGGACTTGAAGAAAATCAAATTGTAGTCAGCTGAGAAAGCAGGCAAACGGAAGAGAGTTCCACAGGCGTGCAGTTCTAAGAAAGGAATTTTGTTCATGGAATCTACGTTTAGGTTTAGGCATAGATAAAGAGTGTGGGAAATTATTGATAGTGGTTTTGGCTATATGAGTGTTTTTCGTGAAAGTTTGGCGAGAGGGGGTGGCATAGATTGAAGCTTAGACAAGAGCTTGCCATGAAAATAACGATAAAGCAGAGACAGGCTCGCAGTGTTTCTTTTGTGGGAAAGAGGGTGTAGGAGAGAGAAAAAAGCATCCCCCACTAAACTATGAAGTCTATTTTGAACTCTGTCAAGGCAGGATAAGCTGCTTCTAGTAGCTCCTGCCCAGCTGTGGCAACAGTACTCCATCTTGTCAGCATCAGGCAAAGCCAGACTCTTTCCCAAGAACTTTGCAGCTAATTTTACTCTATGCAGCTAACGGTTTGGAGATGCCTTGAGGAATTTAAGTGATTAAAATAAGATTTAACATGTGCCGATACTGTGTTTGTAATCAATGATCTTAGTTCGTTTGTATATACTTTTTAAATATTTTATAATAAAAATATTGTTAATAACGTAGTTAATATAGAATATATCCAACACAATTCTGTTAGACTTTAGTAATATTCATTTAAAGAACACGATTTTCCACTAAAATAAATAATTTAATCGGTTCTTTCATAATAGCAATAAAAAAATAAGGGGCAATGTAGGTACATCCAACGCGCGCCACAGTGTTACACCCCCGCCTGTACGTAACACGATGTAACTGTAATTTAATTTAATATTATCATACTAACTTTTTACCATTTAAAAGGAAGAAGCTTTAAATCAACTGCTATTATTTTTTTTAATTTTTACTACAAAAATTGTATTCACATTATCGACACTTTAATACAACGTTCCAATGTAGTGAAGTTTTTTAGCCGTAGACGTACCCATGTTTAAAAAAATCTATCAAAAATGAAATAATAGTCATTTTTTCTGAAATATTCGATATTTATGCATTATTTAATAAACTTACATAATAAATGTAGGCTTCGTTAAATATATTATAGGAAATATTTTGTTAGATGTTCTACCCATCCATATTTCATGTTACGAAAACTAAACAAAATAAATGTAGGTCAATAAAATTTCAACATTTTTTAAATCTGAAAGGATCAAATGATTAAAAATTAATTATATATATAAAAGGGATTATATATATATAAATATATATGTATGTATGTATGTATTTCACTTACCTTAAAGTTGTAAATAAAATTTGACATAAAATAAATATTATGTTAAAAAAATAATTTTTCTCGGTACTATAATTATTTGAATTACAACAAAAAAAATGAATTCTAAGAAATAATTATTTTTAAAAAGCTTTAAATTATATTATAACGCGATGTAAGGTTTAAACAGATGTTTTATATAACAAGTTTGAAATAATAAAAATATACATTCATATAATAGAATATATGATCCTTGAGATAAAAAAAATTGCAAAAGCAAAATCGACTAAAAAAATTGTGTTCCTATTGAAAATAAATTCTGCATTGTTTATATGCCGTTTATATGGTTGATATGAATGTATGTTAAAATAAAAGAGTGTTTTTATTAAAATCCAAAATCTTTATTCTATTAATATTGCATACATAATACCATGTATTATGTATGCAATATTAATATGACAACTGACTATATCCCTTAATATATATTAAAAGAGAGAGAGAAAGACAGGCAGACAGACAGACAGACAGACAGGCAGTTATGATGTAGTTAAATGTTATATCTCTTCCTTGTTTATTGTAAAATCTATTATCATATTAAAAGAAACTTTATTAGTGCTTTTTCTTTGTTTAATATTACGTCTATTATCATAATAACAAAATGTTATTAGTGCTTTTGCTTTGTTTAATAGTATGTCTATTATCATAATAACAAAATGTTATTAGTGCTTTTGCTTTGTTTTATTATAATACTAGTAAATCTTTATTAGTGTGTTTACTTTGTTTAATATTATGTCTATGATTACAATGATTACGATGAGTGTTTTGTTATATAATCTATCCCAACCATCATCAATGGACCTGAGGTCATCTCGTCAACATCAGACAAGGCCAAACTATTTGCCAATAACTTTGCAGCTAATTCTACTCTATGCGACGAAGGCCATCAACTCCCCGTATTTCCTCCTATAACAGACAACACTCTATGCAACATACAAATATCTCTGCGTGAGGTCACCAAGCTAATATATATATAGCCAATAAAGAACCTTGATTCCAGTAAAGCAACTGGCCATGACGGCATTCCAATTATAATGTTGAGAAAGCTTCAACCATAACTTTCCCCCCATACTTACAAAGCCTTTTAAGCGTTGCCTTAAGGAGAAGTGCTTCCCAACACCCGTGAAAACCTCATTAGTATGTCCTGTATTTAAGAATTCAGGTGATAAGTCATCTTCCTCTCAGTACAGACCAATAAGCCTCGTCTGTGTCATGAGTAAGTTGCTGGAATCCATATTAAATAAAGAAGTAGTCAACCACCTCAGCAGAAATACTCTTCTTAGTTGCATGCAATATGGTTTCCGTTCTGCCAGATCTACAGCAGATATGCTAACGGTTATATCTAATAGGACAAGTAAATCTCTCGACAAAGGCTTCCTTCCTACGGAAATTGCTCTTGACATATCAAAGTCCTTCGATAAGGTATAGCATAAAGGCCTACTTCACAAGATTGCCAGCTACGGTATAACTGGAAATGTTTTCTCAATCATTAAATCAATTTTCTCTGATAGGCTCATAAGAGTAGCGGTTGATGGGCAGAAATCAGTGGCCCAAAATATTAATACTGGAGTCCCTCAGGGGTCAATCCTGGGCCCAACTCTCTTCCTGATCTACATCAATGATCTTCCAAAACACATCATAATCATTAATTAAATCATTCATTGACACCTATGCTGATGATACGACCATATATGGCAACACATCTAAGGCCACAAATGACAAAGTTCTCTCTGACTCTCTCTCTCTTCCTCTCTCTCTCTCTCTCTCTATCTCTCTCTTTCTTTTGATCTTGAGCGCATGGTGCAGTGGGGGAAGAGGTGGCTGGTTATTTTAATGCATCTAAAACCAAGCTCCTATCTTTACATCATCAACGCTCTGATCCCCATCTGGCATCAGTTGAAATGGATGGCTCTCGTCTAGGGGAGGCTCCATGTTTTGATGAGTTTCTGGGATTGACCTTTACTCCTGACCTGAAATGGAACACGTACATCATATCTGTTTCCAAGGTCGCTGGAAAAATAGTAGGATCTTTCTACTGCTCCAGAAGATATCTCACTGCTGATGCAATTATCTATCTATATAAAAGCCAAGTACGCCCAAGGATGGAGTACTGTTGCCACATCTGGGCAGGAGCTGCTAAAAACAGCCTATCTTGCCTTGGCAGAGTACAAAATAGACTTCGTGGCTTAGTGGAGGACGTTATTTTCTCTTCCCTGCAACCTCTCTCCCACAGAATAGTCGTTGCGAGCCTGTCTTTGTTTTATCGTTATTTTCATGGCCATTGCTTGTCTGAGCTCCAATCTCTGGACCCCCCCGCCAATCTTTCGTTGAAAACACCCATCTAGCTGAAACCACTGTCAATAATTTTCCCCATTTTTTATCTGTGACTAAATCGAAACGTAGATTCCATGAACAAAGCTTCTTTCTTAGAAGTGCATGCCTATGGAACTCTTTTCCGTTTGCCTGTTTCCCACCTAACTACAACTTGAATGTCTTCAAGTCCAACATAAACAAATTCCTGATAAACCGCCCCCTTAAATAAGATAATTTATCAAATCTCCATTACTAACGATTACTATGATTTTATTCCATTGACTACTGTACACGTAATAACACTTATCCCCGAGTGGCTTCCGGGCCTTGATAAGTGGTGACTCCCATTTAAAAAATATATATAATGGTATACCAAAAACAGCACCAAAATGAATCATGTTACGTTATCTACCATGAACGGAACCCATGTAAACGGGTGTATACGTTTCGAGTTTGTTTGTGACGTGTCCTAAATGTGTCACTAAATGTCTATTAGTGTTTCTTTATTTTCTGAACCCGTTTTACGTTTCGCGATCGTCTAATGTTTATATGCGTGCGTGTGTGAGTCACATGTGTAACTTCGACATACCTTTATCTTCTCTGCTCACTGAACCTGGTCCATCCTTACTTCATCTTGTTCTTGGAGAGGGCTGAGACCTTTTGGAAGTAACACATTGACTCCAAAACGATGATTGGTTTTCATATTAGTTTTTATTTCACTTTCCAGGATGTCGCGCATATGAAAATGGAAAGTCAGTTTCTTTGCTTGTGTTTTAACAGTCTACATTGAGAGACATGTCACTCCCTCCGAAGATGGGAGGATAGACAACAGTAAAGCCCAAGTGCTCTGCTTCAATTCCAAGTTTCAACTTTTCGATCATCTAATCCAGCTAATCTGATCACGTGACTTACACGTAACATATACGTAGATCCGATCAGCTGACCAGACCTTCCGGTAAGCTTCGTCTATGACCAAGCTTTCTATATTTTGACAGGTTTTATAAATATTAATCATATCCATCCCTTGTCTACCTCTCCAGTTAGATAGATAGATAGATAGATATATAGATAGATAGATAGATAGATAGATAGATTGATAGAGACAGACAGATAGCTAGATCGATATAAGATAATTTATTCTGTTCTACCTATTTCGTAACAGTTATTCTATTTCAGAGCAAGTGATATTTCTTAAAAAAAAAACAAGACTTCGCCACACACACTATTTATTTATGTGTACCTTCGTATTAAATACGCACATACGACTCTTTGCTTTTCGTTTTCAATTCTTTTCTGCTAGTCACGTTTTTATACTTTGCTTTTAATAAATCTGAATGTGACTTTAATCTGATTTCTTAAAAGTCTTCTGTCCAGATTTTCTTCGTTCAATTAATTTGTGTTTATTTTTAGCCATCTGTGCTTCTGTTTATTTATTGATCTAGAAATGATTAGCATAATTGTTTCGTAAGAATTCCTTGATATAAATCATTAGGTTAATGATGTTCCCAGTGAAGAAAAGACAAAAATTGCTTTGCGTGGCTTATCTTCTATGATTTAATTATTATTATTTAATTACCACACATATTATATATTATATATATATATTTATATATTATATATATATATTTATATATTATATATATATATTTATATATATACCTTATATTTAAATAAATTCAAATTATAACTATATATGAGTAAAAGTAAAATAAAAATACAAACGATGGTTGGTGCTATGTTATTTGAGAAGAAATCCCGAGAATTAATAAAATAGTAATCAACGAATGAGAAGGATTTTAGGATTTATTTCTTTTTCTCTTGCAAATCATTCTACATATTTCCTACGAAATTCTGAGGATGTCCCCTGAAATAAGGACGAACCGTTGATTAGGATTTTATCCATTCTCGGTTTTCCTTCTCAAATAACATAACTATATGTATGTATATATGTATGTATGTATGTATGTATGCATGTAATGTCAAGTCATGTCATATGCTACTGGTACCATGTAACCCAGTACTACTAGCTTCATGGTCGGGTCACCGGCGACTAAACTGGTTCCCCCACCAAACTTGCTTGGTGAGGAGGGTGGCTAATCTTCCTGAAGGATCAAAAACAAGACCTTTCAAAGGGCGAATGAACTCTTTTTCTGGGTCAACGGCCAACTAGCACCATGTGTGTTTGTGTGTATTTATGTGCGTTTTGGGGTGGAGAGGGCTCCCGTAAGCCATGGTGAAGGCAACCTTTCTAGAAGAATCAAATCTCTGATTTAAAAAAAAACATATAGCGGGAGACCAGTACCCGTATTAACCTTGTCTGCAGTTTAACTTGTTGCTGGCTATCTTGCTCTTGCTTGTTGCTGGATGTCAATATTTTGAACCGAGAGAGAGACTTAGCTGTTGTACAAAGCTAAGACTCTGCAACATCATCTTTGTATAGATGCTCCCTCAGGCATTTGTCTATTAAAATTGTGCCTGTGACGATGGAAGTCATTTTTGGGCTCAGGGGCTTTAAGTGTGTTAGGGAGTAACACTCGTCTGACAAGATGTTGCAATCATATATATATATATATATATATATATATATAACGGGAATGGAAAAAGGGAAGATTATATATTTTACAACAATATATACTATACTTTTTGAAAAGTATCCAATCAGTACCAACCCTAAATAAACTTGGAGAGATTATATGAACAAAACAGTGACTTGCAGCGATTAGTAATTAAATGGCTATTTATGATTTATTTCCAAAAATAGTAGAAGAATTCGTGCAGAATTATGATAAAATGTACTTTTAAAACTACATGAATGAAAATTATCCATGCAAGAAGAAAAAAAAACTGCTTACGCCAATTTTTAAACAAGCGGAACGTGGTTCATGCTCGTATTTTTATAATGACGTCATATCGTTACTATTTCTCGTAATCTGATATTTGATCAAAAAGGCTACAGGAGTTACCGAAAATATCAGATCCAAAAATAAATAAATAAATAAATAAATAAACTGCATTGATGGTTTAAACAAATTAAATTTATGTAAACTATTGGTACATTTTACCTAATGTGTATCCTCTCACGAATACAACATATATTTGGAATCTTTAGATTTGGAATGTTCTATTATTATAATTCTTTGTTTACGGTTATTAAATCAATAAATCTATGCTTTGCAATTTTATCTTCATCATCTATTTCCGTATAATTCAACTGTTCTATCTAAATATTGAGCTTTTAATTATCTTGATACGTTAAAGATTTAAAAGTAATAGTTATATTCATCTTAACAATTATATATATGTATATATATATATATATATATATATATATACTAGCAGTTCATCCCGGCTTTACTCGGGCCCTATGTACTGTTCATAACTTTATGCGCATATATATATATATATATATATATATATATATATATATATATTAAAAACTTTAACTTATGTCAAGGTAACGTACATCTTAAATTTCAACGCCAAATTTGCGGAGGAGTTTGGTAGAGTCTGTAAAGATTAACTATTTAAAATTATGACCTCTTGGCAGTCAAATTTTCGCAGAAAACTGATTAAAAACCTTGCTTCATTTCTGGATATGCTTTATGTAAAATTTTAAATGTTTAGAGCCAAAATAAAGAAAATTGTAAAATGGTGAGTTGCAGTGATTGATTTGTCTAAGATCTCTTATTCCAATAACATAAGACGTATTCGTAGAAAAGCATTATGATGTAATATGCATGTGTGTATGTATATATATATATATAGATATATATGTGTGTGTGTGTGCAGAGTGAGAGAGAGAGAGAGAAACAGATAGATAGATAGATAGATAGATAGATAGATATAGACAGAGAGACAAAGAGAATATCTTGTATGTCTATTCAGCGTTATTAATTGAATGGGAATGAAATGTATATTCCATTAGACTTGCAAGCGCTTTTCTTATTTTTAATAAAATAATGGAACCATCGAATGTAATAGTTTCAAAATTTTGGCACCAAATATCTTATCCGCTTGTTTGCTATTATTTTGCTACGTTTGTTTTTCCTCCTTTGTGTGTTTGACGTTTGTTTTTGTAGGGAGCTCAAACCTCTGGAAAGTCACTGAAGAAAAAAATAATCGGACAGGGAGATAAAAATATCGACAGCAGAAAATTCATCAAAGGAAACGTTTTATCTGTTGTAACCATTTCTTGTCGGTCGATATCCGAGTCTAAGGGAAGTTGGGCTGAAATCCAAAAAGGAAAAGCCGAGATCAAGTTTGATAATAAAAGGTTATCCGAAGCGACTAAACGACCGAGCCGGAGCAAACAAAAATGACGGGCCGAACACAATATATTGCGATAGCAGAGCGGGGTGTCTGTCTGCCGATTAATAATATATATATTTCCCCTCCAAGATAATATCCGGTGGGCCCCACGGCGGACTTTCAGATAGATGTAAAACTATTAAAAACAACGACAACGAAGATCGCTGGAGTCGCTTCTAGATTACCTCGATCGGAAAGTGGAGCTTTATGAAAACAAATACCCGAATGGGGATAAACAGAATATAAAAACGAGCGAATAAACGGTTACATTCGTTTTTGCATACGTACACATCTTTCAATTAATAAGCATATTATTAGGTTTGATATGAAAGTGTACTCATATATAAATAGCCTGGGTGCTCGGTATTGCCCGGGTATTTGGAGGTGTGTGTTAAGCAAAAAAAAAAAAAAGTGGTAGTAGGCAGGTAAGCAGGCAGGCTCACACCCGTACCGCGAAAGAGGAAAACAATGTAAAAAAAAATGTAATGTCTTTGCCGTTGCGTTCATCACCAAAACGGAAGAGGCAAAGGTTTTAATTTAGGCTAGTCTATCGAAAAGAGGGGATGACTTTAGAAAATATCGGCGAATAAAGCGACCCCTCCTTGTAGATAAGTGCCCAGTTGAAGATGAAGGAATTAATGTTTTTAGCAAATTTTCGATATTTGTCGTCCGAAGTGCTGAACTTCAAAACGATACTGATCTTGTGAAAATCTGTTGCTTCTGTCGAAAGGTTCAGGTAGCTATACATACATACATACATCTGAACAGAGAGGTGAGATTTATATTATAGATTTAGGAAATGTTTAACTTTAGTCGGTATAAAGATCCGATGTAAGTACATTAGAGCAGGTTTACTAATTTCCTTGTTACTATAATTTAATATTCTACTTTGACCTGAAATGCTGTTTCTATTTCTGACATGGCCGTTGCAAAACTGCAGCCAGCATTGATGTCATAATTCAAAGAGTGCGGAATCATCCCTTAAATATCATTACTTCGAGATCTGATACGGTGTAGTAATATCTCTCACCATCTAATCTATGAGTTAAACATAGAAAGTGTACTTACAAACTCTATGTATACGTGCAAATATTAAGAAATTAAACCTTTACAAAAATAACTGAATTTGATATGAAACAATAACAATATTAAGAACAATGCATTATCGCCGAGAATAGCTTTCCAAAAACATAGTTTTGTCAGTTGTGGTCTCCCGATAAAAGGAGAGTGGACCTGTAACTTCTCCCTTGTCCGTTCGTCCGTTCGTCTGTCCGCACTTTTCTCAATAACTATGCCTTAGGATTTTTTTTTAAAATTTTGCACAACAATTAAATATGATATGAGTAAAACTGCAACAGTATGGATTTTAAGGGAAAACTCCGGTTGCACCCCCAAGGGTGCCTTTCGGGTTAAAATGGTTAAAATTGACACTTTTTTGCTCGTAAAAAAAGTGATGCCTTGAATTTTTATAAAACTTTCTGAAAAGTTGTAACTAATTGATTTCTATATAATTGTGTGTCTATACTTCGCGATAACTCTTGGGTGTGCCCCAGGGGCTCTTTTAGGGCTAATAAAAACACTTCATTATGGGGGACTATTTTACCATATTTGTCCAAAATTTTCTGTGTATGTCTATTTAGCAGTTTTGAATGATGCTGAACTCAAATATAAATATGTTAAATCCTTGAGTAATTTCGGGGCTAAATGGGTGGAGGGCAAACGATGAACTTAGTCATTTCTTTTTTTTTTTTTAACATGGTGCAGAACTCAAGTTTACATGTCAAGGCCTAAAACTGCACCGTTTGTTCATTTTCACCAAGAGTTGACGTCTCCTGGGGAGACTCTTGGGGCTAAATGGGAAGGGGCAATGCTGAACTTAGTCATTTTTATGCCTCGTTTACTGTGCACTCACGGAGGACGATGCATGCTTCACTTATTCTTGTAATCAATTCGAGTAAACGTTCATAGTTAACTATGCAGTAAAAGGCAACAGAAAATTGAGTTTTGTATATCATTTTTATAACCTATCGATTTAATTTATAATATAAACATAATGTAAATTTACATTATTAACATGTGTTCAATGTTTGTTTTCTTTAAATATTTCATTGATATATACTCTTTTTTCAGTTAACTTGCATGGAGTTTTCATACATTAAAAAAAAAACCTTTACGACCCAAACAAGGCGTATTAACAAATGAAACAAAAGGGGCATACCAGTGTCATGTTATTTAGATGTACGACCATCGAGGCAACATGATTCTTTTCTTTTCTTTAAAAAAGATGAGATTATGTTAGCTATTCCTCCACAAATTTATAAGATTGTTAACTAGGACTTGATTGATTAACGACTCAAAAATGTTAGTGCAGAAGGGAAGAAAACGAATAGAAAAATAATTAAACGGATCAGTTTTTTCGCCAAAACTCTTGAATAGTTCTACCACGGAGAAAATTTTACCGATATCAAGAACGCAAGAATCGAGAAGGAATTTTATAACGGGGCATTTCTTAGTATAACAGGTATGAGATCAGGTCCGCGTATTTTGCAAGTTGCCTAAGTATTTATATTACGGACATGACAAGTTGTGACTTTCAGATCTACAAGTATGACTTCTGTGCGCAAAAGGAAATTTGAGAGGGAATTGTTTGTGAAGTCTAAGGCAGAGTTAAAAACGGCCTGCTGGGCAAGCAAGTAATCCTTCTCGTTTGTCGTGCAAGGAACTCTCAAGGTTGTTGGATAGAAATTGACTTTTTTTAATCTCAGTTATTCACCATATGACTATACAATTTCCAGAAATCGCAAGCTTCTAAATGCGACTTGATGCGTTTCCTGGTCACTTCCGTATGTTTTCTCTTGGCTGCAGCTATCTCGCTCTTACAATTATTTCTAGCTTCTATAAAGTTGTGTCTATTTGTAATTGATTTTTAATGGCTGAATCAGCGGAATGCACATGTGGTTCAATACGTGCTTTGCACCATTAAGTTGTCTCATTGGCGCACTGTATAACATTAACGAGAAAAGATATTAGTCCATCATATATGTTTCCTGAAGACTTCGCAATCAGCCTTTTGGAAGCATTGTTTCACTTAGAGCAGCGGCTCCTCAGCTTGCGGTGGAGAACTAAGGATAGTTTAGAATCACATTTTGAATCCATCGCATCATTCACATGTTTTGTCTCGCTATATCCTAAACACTGGCTGGCTAGGTTTCAGTTCACACCGCACGCACGTGTCTGATAAAGTCTTCACTTCATAGACATGGGTAATGCTCTGCTAGTTAGTAATGAAAGAAAGTCAGAGTTTTTTATATGGATTGCTAAACATATTTGTATATGTTCATCATGACTGTAAAATACTAAAGCTAAAATTAAATGAATGTTATTTTCTCTTCTGTTAAAAACTTTACGCATGGTAATTACGCATGGTTAATAGCTATACTGAAAACGCATGGTAATTTACGCATGGTTAATAGCTATACTGAAATTTACGCATGGTTAATAGCTATACTGAAATTTACGCATGGTTAATAGCTATACTGAAATTCTCTAAATAACGCAATATTAGGACTTTTAATTTCTGTATTATAAATAACAAGCAGGGGGTGACTCGGAATTGCCCGGTCATAAAATACGGTTAAATACGATATTTAAAAGGAAAGCGAGGCGTGGGTACAATTTTATTGTGTTATTAAAATAAATAAATATGCCGCGAAGTGGGCGTGCGTAATGAAGTTGAGAATTTTAAAAGATACGAGAGAGAAAACGATTTAAAAGAAAAAAAGCGGTGTGGTGTTCGTAAGTGAACACTCTATCGATCGGATGAAGACGACACTCAAGTTAACGCGTTGCAAATATAGCTCTAAAAAAAATGAAAGAACGAGACGACTGTTCACGTATGCGCTATTAACAGACAACGTCGAAAGCAACATTTTTACCTGACCCCCCAAACTACATTAATATATGAAATTAATGACTATTTTTTATAATTCTTTTGATATTATGTGACCGAGGGATCGCTCTTTCTAACGCTATTAGGTTCATGCTGGTTTCGATGCGAATAACAAAAGTTTTTGTAGTGGTCATACAAACACACACACGAACACATAAACACACACAGACGGTTGTGATTTATATAATAGATAATATATATAGACATAATAACGTTAACAGAAATTCTCGCAAAATCATCAGAATTAAGCAACGTTGAGTTTTATCAGTAACAGATGGGTAGCGATTTGAGAATACGAGATACTGCATGTGTTAAAGGAACTAACAACACCTGCCTTACACAGTTCCAGATCCACCTTAGAGAAAGTGTAGCATCTTATATTCCTGGTGGTTACTATCCGTTGGGTAGGTGGAGTTCTTCAGCCGTGATGTCAATATTTGTAGGAGAGGAAAACTCAGATGAAAATCCAAACCGGATAGAGGGAGCCCGTTAGGCTTGTAAAATATCTTTTAGCTATAATGCCACAAACAAAACATCCGCTTCTAATATGTTTAGAGCCAGCAAATAAGTGGTAAAAACTTTTTTAAAAGTCTGTTAGGAAAATGCTCATTTCAGTGCGCAATCTTGTAGACTGGAAATGGCGAAATATGAAAAATAATATAACAGTAAATGTAGCACCATGTACAGAGAGTATTTCTTCCCAGCACCATATACATAGAGTATTTCTTCATAACACCATGTGCATAGAGTATTTCTTCCCAGATGAGTAAATAGAAAACTTACAAGCCTTTTAAAATATATCTCTATTTATGTCAAAAATTAAATGCGTACTAATATACCCACAGTCCACTTATTCCACTTGTAATAGCATCATTCCGGTGTGGTTCAGCGGATTCAATCCATCCTGGCCACTTTATTTCTCATGAAGGTTGACAAAGATTGATTATTGCAAAGCAAGGATTGTGTGATCTGTAACCATTCGACCTAAAACAGCGAACTACATAGATTCGAGAGTTCAAGTTGCGTTCCCTGTCAGCTTTTATCGTCGTCGGTCAAGATTTTTATTTATTCGTCACTTCGCGTTTTCACACCCTGTAGGGAGCTGAGATAATTTCTTTATGCATGTATTCTCCTGGGTGACGACATAGCGAAGAAAACTCGTGAACGTGACTTTTCAGATAGAGGTAATTTTACAGGCGAAACCTACTGCGTTGTTTCCGAAATAAAATGACCACTCAGATGAAGAGGTGCGAATCAAATGTTACAGTGATTCTCGAAAGTATAGATGTTAACATAATTAACGTCTTTAAATCTTTTGATACAAGTAATCTTTAAAAGAATTTCATTCGCATCTTATAACCTTGTAAATATAGTAAAAACTTCTAAATTAAAACGAAAAATATTAAACCATATATTAACTCCTTCCAACAAACATATTACAAATATAGCTGCTTCCACTACATGAACTTTTACTCACCCTCTCCTCCAGTAACAATGAAATAACAATGTCCCTTAATCACTTTGAGGAGTGTAATTTTTCAGTAGATATATAACATATACATACTAACCCTGTAACATTAACTACCCACGCGGAGTTGCAGAAATACCTGGATTAGGACTCAGGCGCAGGGAAAACCCCCTCGGTGCTGATGGACCCGTAGATCTTCCCAGATCATCCGTATAGGAGAAGGAAAACTCTGAAGCTAAACCTAAGGGGAGGGAAGCCTCTCCAGTCTTGGATAACAACCTTCCTAGAACTGGTGACTCAAACAAATTACCGGTCTGCAAGCCTAAACTGCTTAAGGAGTAGATAGGCACTGTCTATCGCACGGCTTACATGCTCCTTCTTTGCCTATTAGCCAAGCCTAGAGGTCGAATCACAGGGATTCGGCAGAAACACTCAGTGGTCGATCTTGTTTCCTGACTAGGGCAATAAACGCCGTTTTCCCCTCTCCCGACATATCCCATCACTCTAAACTGGGAACTTGGGAGTGCTTGAATGCCATAATGCAAGTACAAGTAGATTGGATTGACCATCGTCTGATGGGTTGAGGGTACCGAATTGAAAATTCCTGACTGCTGTTTCCGGCTGGCAGTACAGGGGCCCAAACTCTTTGGTAGCGTTTAGAGCGGCTGCTCCATCAACAGTTGAATAATATCGTGATGTTTGTAGTGCCACGTCGTGCATGGAAAGGGGCCTTGCACTCATCCCCGGTGGGCTTTCCCGAGGCTACTTTTCGCCAAAATATTTGAGTCCGTAATTAACCAAACTCTAGTCACTCACCTTACAGATGCTAAACTTCTGACCAACCAACAATATGGATTTAGGCAAGCCCGTTCCACGGCAGACATCCTAACTGCAATCTCTAAGCGTATATACCATTCATTTGACAAAGCAGGGGAGGGTAGAGCGGTAGCTCTAGATATATCTAAGGCTTTTGACAGGGTATGGTATGAAGGGCTTCTCAGGAAAATCAGATCATACGGTATCACTGGAAGAATACTTAACATAATTAAATCCTTCTTAGATAAGAGAAAAATTCAGGTTGTCCTCGATGATCGTACATCTAAACAATATGATATAAATGCGGGAGTGTCTCAGGGGTCTATCCTTGAACATCTATTATTCCTAATATTCATAAATTACCTCCCTAAAAAAATTGTCTGTAAGATGGGTATATATGCTGATGACACCACGCTCTTTAACAGACACGACAGAAAAACAAATAAACACATAACTACAGAAATTGCAGAAACACTAGAGGACGACCTTCAATCTGTAGTGGAATGGGAACAAAAATGGATCGTCAAATTCAATGCTGCCAAGACTAAACTTGTTTCCTTCAATAACTACAAGAAAGCTCTACCACCAATAGCAATGGTCAAAGACTCTTTATCTGAAAGTACATCTTTTAAACTCCTTGGCCTAACGTTCACAAGAAAGATGAGTTGGAAACATTACATGGGGATCATTGCCAAGACCGCTGCGAAAAAGGTAGGCTCTCTCTCTTTCGCCCGAAAGTATCTTGTACCTCTATAAGGCCACCATTCGCCCATGTATGGAGTATTGTTGTCATATTTGGGCTGGTGGATCTTCTACTAGTCTCTCACTCCTAGACAGGGTTCAAAAGAGAGTCGCTAACCTGATAGGTCCTAAACTGTCATCTAAGCTTTGACCTCTGTCCCATCGACGAAATGTAGCATCCCTCTGTCTGTTCTACAAGTACTTTAACTGTGAATGCTCCGAAAAACTGTAAGCACTTTTGCCCCCTCGACGTAAATACCCCCGACAAACCCAACAAGCAGCAAATCCCACACCTTCAAAATTGAGATCCCTAAATGTAAGAGAGCCTTCTACTCCAGCAGTCTCTTCCCCAGAACCGCTAAACTTTGGAATTCCCTTTCGGGTTCCTGCTTTCCCAACTGTACTGACATGCAGAAGTTCAAGTGTAACGTGAACCGATATCTTGCTACCCAACTCCCCACATAGTACCCCTGTAGCCTATGTCCCTGAAAGTAACCCCTACATCAAAGTGGTAATGTGCCTTGTTTGGGGTGAAAATGTAATAAAAAATAAAACAAAACTAAGTAGGAGAACTTATTTCGTTCTGTAAATGAACGGCGCTAAAAGAAAAGTGATTAAATAAATTTTTATTTTTAATAAAATGAATCATTACAAAAATAGTATCGTTTATATATACATATATATATATGTATATATATATATATATATCTAAACTAGTACTAGTATATATATATATATATATATATATATATATATATATATATATATATATATATATATATATATTGACATTTTAGATATTATATATATATCTAAACGACAGAAAATGACATTATTTTTGCACCAACATAATATCTAAAATGTCAATATGGTCGAGTATTTCCCTGAATTTTTGTTCATTTTTCAATCAGGGATATATAAATTTGTTGAACAGGAATTGTATATACGTCTTGTGTTGTCATGTTGTAATGTACCGTACATTTTGCAGTATGCTGCTTGAGATTTCGTGTTTTCATATAAGATAATCGAGGGGCGTGCAATAAGTAATGCCCCTGACCCACTTCCCATAGTAGTAGAGCAACGAAACTTGGCAAAGTTATTAGCCTTTCTCTACATAAGAACCACCCATGATGCGGCTCTGGAGACCGTTTTTGTAGAACACCCCAGGTTGGTCCTCCAACCACGACGTGACTTCAGAAATCAAGGCTGCATCATCTGGTAAACGCTTTCCTTTCAATGAAGAAGGTAAAGTCAGAGGGTGCAAGGTCAGAAGAGCAGGGAGGATGGGGAAGGATTTCATAACCACACGCCCGTGCTTCTGATCTGGCGACATGCGAGTTGTGGACCGGAGCTTTGTCCTGAAGGAGGAGGGTACCTTTGCTGATCTTGCCCCGCCTCTTAATTCTGATAGCTTCTCTTAATTTCCTCAAAAGTGAAGCATAATAGTCTCCTGTAATTGTGGTACTCTTTGCCAGGAAATCTGTCATCACTACTCCGCCCTGGTCCTAGAAGACTGTGAGCATGATCTTGTCAGTGGGGGGCTGCACCCTTGCCTTCTTTGGAGGTGGTGAGTCCAAGCGCTTCCACTGCATTAACTGGGCTTTAGTCTCTGGATCATAGTGATGGACCCAGGTTTAATCCTGTGCAATCAGTCTTTTGAGAAAATTTGACTCATCTTCTTGGCACATCCCCAAATTCATCCTCGAGCACTTAACGCGTTCTCGCTTCTGGAATGGTGTGAGCAACCTGGGAATATATCTGGCAGACACCTTATGCATATGCAAATGGTCATAAATGATAATTCCCACAGACCTTGTACTAATCTTGACATCTTGGACTATTTGGCGAATAGTAATGCGCCGATCTTCCAAAATGGACGCCTCAACTTGACGGACAGATGCCTTATGCAGAAGGGGGGCGACCAGGTTTGGGAGCTGTTTCCACAGACTTCCGGCCATGTTTGAATTACCGATGTCAGCGTTTTACAAGGTTATATGATGGGGCATTATCACCATCAGTTTCTTTCATTTCATTAAAAGTCAAAAGACTTCAACCAGAACTAGCGCCCATACTTACAAAACTGTTTAAACGTTGTCTTAAGGAAAATTGCTTCCCATCACCCTGGAAAATCTCATCAGTATGCCCTGTATTTAAGAATTCAGGTGATCGTTCATCCCCCTCTCAGTACAGGCCAATAAGTCTCCTGTGCGTCATGAGTAAGTTGCTGGAATCTGTATAAAATAGAGAAGTAATCAACCATCTCAGCAAAAACAACCTTCTTAGTGACACACAATATGGTTTCCGTTCTGCTAGATCTACAGCAGATGTGCTTACAGTTATATCTCATAGGATTAGCGAATCTCTCGACAGAGGCAACCTTTCTAGGGCAATTGCTCTTGACATATCGAAGGCCTTTGATACGGGTATGGCATAAAGGTTTACTTCACAAGATCTCCAGTATGATATAGCTGGAAATGTCTTCTCAATTATTAAATCATTTCTCTCTGATAGGTTCATAAGAGTAGTAGTTGATGGGCAAAAATCAGAAGCTCACAGTATAAATGCTGGAGTCCCTCAGGGGTCCATCCTGGGCCCAACTCTTTTCCTGATCTACATTAATGATCTTCCAAATCACATCCTTACATCATTCGTAGACATTTTTGCTGACGACACTACCATCTATGGTAGCCCATCTAAGAGAGTAAACGACCAGGTTCTCTCCGATTCTCTCTCCTCTGATCTTGATCACGTTGTACAATGGGGAAAGGAGTGGCTGGTTACTTTTAATGCATCTAAAACCAAGCTTCTATCTTTACATCATCAATGTTCTGATCCCCATCTTGCATCAATTAAAATGAATGGCTCTCGTCTTGGGGAGGCCTCGAGTTTTGACAGGCTTCTGGGCTTGACCTTTACTCCTGATCTTAAATGGAATACGTACATCAAATCTGTTGCCAAGGCCGCTGGGAAAATGGTGGGATCCTTCTATCAATCCAGTAGATATCTCACTGCTGATGCAATTCTCTATCTATATAAGAGCCAGATACGTCCAAGGATGGAATACTGTTGCCACATATGGGCAGGAGCTGCTAGAAAAGACTTGCCCTGCCTTGATAGGGTTCAAAATAGACTTCGTGGCCTGGTGGGAGATGTCGTTTTCTCTTCGCTGCAACCTCTATCTCACAGAAGAGATGTTGCGAGTTTGTCTCTGCTTTATCGTTATTTTCATGGAAAATGTTCGACTGAGCTTCAATCTATGGTCCCCCCTCGCCAAACTTTCACAAGAAACACTAGACTAGCTGAAAACATTATCAATAATTTCCCCCACTCTTTATCTGTGCCTAAACCTAAACATAGGTTCCATGATCAAAGTTTCTTTCTTAGAACTGCACGCCTGTGGAATTGTCTTCCGTTTTCCTGCTTTCCAGCTGTCTATAATATGGTTGTCTTCAAGTCCAACGTGAACAAGTTTCTGATGAGCCGTTCCACTTCAGTTAACAAATTTACCGAACTTCCATTACTATCGATTACTATATTGTCCTTTTGACTACTCTACACTCTTTAATCCTTATCCTTGTGTGGCCGATCGGCCTTGATAAGTGGTGACGCCTATGTAAAAAAATTTTTTTTTTTTAAATAAAAAGGCTCTCGTGATGTGCGTCCTTTCAAATACAAAAACCGGATCACTGCTCGACATTTAACAGGCTCCATTTCACACCTGACTCAGTTCAAACACCTGTAAAACAGAAACCACAATTAGTTAAGAGCTGTAATTTGCACATAATCCGTAGAGATATAAATCATTGCACATGAAAAATTTCAGCTAGATCAGACAATTGGAAGTGGGTCAGGGGCATTACTTATTGCACGGCCCTCGTAATTGTATGTAGTGGTCTATTTTTTATAATCGATGTCTTTTATGCGTGTGTGTATGTGTGTATGTGCATGTGTGTGCGTACGGTGAGCACATTTGTCTAGATTTATGTATCAGTTTTGATTTCCTTTGTGTGTAAGTATATGTATATATATTTTTCTACACACACATTACTGTTAATTTAATACTTATATATGTGCGTGTTTTGTATATATGTGTGCCTGTCTGTGTTGCATTATTATTATTGTATGATTTATTCACTGCGGAGTGAATCTTATTATCAGTTTTTTTTTTTTCTTGGCGTTCAATTAAATTTAATTTAATTAGTGAGGGCTGTTTTTCTCACTAGACCTTTCTTTTTTGTATGCGTCTGTATGTATATATGTGTCTGTGTGTTGAGTGCGTGTTTCTGTTCTCGTCAATGTATCCGTTCTATTTTGTACGTATATGTGCGTATGTGTGCGTGGTTTTTGTCTAAAAACACTCGCAATTCACACTCGTTCATATGAATATATATATGTGTGTGTGTGTGTGTGTGTGTGTGTGTGTGTGTGTGTGTGTGTGTGTGTGTGTGTGATGCTTGTGTGCTGTGTTATTATTTGTTCAAAGCTGGTGTGAATTAGTTATAATGTTGTTTTCTTGTGTAAGAAGTAGACATAATATTCAGTTTGAAAAATGTGCATTATATATTTAATCTACCTCTGCTGAGAGTGTCTATATGATGTAAAACAAATAAATGTAAGTTTTTTTTTACATTTTTTATGATTTTTTTTTTAATAGAGAGCGACTCTGACTTATTTCTTTGCTATCATCAATATATGTTTTGTTGCATGATGTGCATATTAATATATATACCATTTACGACATAATCACGTTAACACAACGGTTCCCACTAAATCACTGAAGTTAAGCAACGTTCAACCGTGACAATACTACATGGGTGACCATTTGGAAACATCCAGGTGCTGTATATGCTCTCCGCTTATCTCGGCATTGTTTCCTGTGTCCAGTCGTCCTGAACTTCTAGCCACTGGATCAAAACAGTGCCGATTCAGGATAGGTGTCGTTAGTGATTGCGCAAACCTTGCCTCACAATTAAACGCGCAGCTACCCCTACAGGGGGTATTCTTTGTCTTTCGAGACTAAACGAAGGCATCGAATATTTTTGGAGACGCATTCAAAGCTATTTTTTAATATTTCTGTTGGTATTTTAAATATGCATAAGTTTCCCTCATAGATCGTTGTCTGTTATCTCTTGTGTTTGTTGATAGGTCCTTTATAAGCAGATTTACGGCATATTCATTTGCATACGTTCGAAGAAATCAACATAAACAGCACTTTCATGTTTGATCGTGTTTTAGACGATATCAATTTTTATTGATATCGCCTCTTCTCCTGCATAGGGTCAGCATATGGTCACTATAATATGTTTTCCCTCATGGGATAATATATGCGTGTCTAATCACCTTGACATTATGTTGTCCCTTCATGCTATATATATATATATATACTAGCATGGGTACCCGGCGTTGCATGAGTTGACATGAAGTTCCGTTTGAAACACGCCTGCTATACTAATCATTATCATCAGTGGTAACATGGATGCCCCCACAACAATTTCAAGAATAAAAGAACGAATAACAACATGTAAATGTAATCGCTCCCCAAAAGAAGTATATGATGCCCACCCCACCAGATAGTTCGGCAGAGTGGATCACTATCCTACGAAAACTCACGATTTTGTGAATCTAAAAAAAATTACGTTTATAAACATTAATGCGTGCATTTATTTTTTATTTTGTTAAATGTGTAGTTTAGCGGCGTAAATTATTTGCCACACAAAAAATATAAAAACTATTTATTTTTATATAAAACACATTGTTAGACCCAAAGGCTTAAATAAAACCAGAAAAAAAAATTCATTTTTATTATTTTATCATTTATATTTATTATTCGAGGCCGCTATATTGCTTTTAAAATTTGGCCTTTCTAAGGTTTGGAAGATTGGTCTTTTTAAGCCCTTTCATAAACTATGTTTTTGGCCGCCATATTTTTTTATGTAATGAAAGAGCGTAAAAATGCCAAATTTGGCCTTAAAAAAACAATATTCCAAACCTAAAAAAGGCCAAATTTTAAACGTCTGAGGCGTGCACATTTAGTCTAATAAAAAATGATAAAAAAAACATAAAAATGATTTTTTTTTGCTGTTGTTTTATTTCAGCCTTTGAGTCTAATAATGTTTTATATAAAAATAAATAGTTTTTGTAAATTTTGTCTGTGAAATAATTTACGCCGCTAAACTACACATTTACCTTTATTTTTTGTAAGGGCACTTTCTTACTGGCTTTTTTTGTAAATAAAGGAAATTTTATATTTGCTTTTTTAGGGGGGTCGATTTACTTTTTATTTGTCGTTTCATGTTTCTAATGTAATCCCCCCCCCAAATTGAATTTGTCATATTTTGGGCTTTGTTGTGTTTATTAAATTGTTAGGTGAAAGTAGAGAATAGTCTCATGAAAATAATTAAATTTATCGTTATTTTATGCTTCCAATGTTATTCCCAACACAGACCCCCCCCTGAATCGCCAAACTTAAAAAAAAAATGCTAGAGGTGACATGTCTCGTTAAACGCTTGGTGGCCAAAATGTGGGTGCTCATTTTACGTTAAATTTATATGGAAAAATGATCCCCCATGTTATTTTTTTCCAAATTTCTCATTTTTTTGCACTTATTTGCACTCCTGCAAAATAATAATATTTATAAAGGCTGTTTAAATGTATTAGGTTGAGAAAACGTAGATCTCAATTTTTTTAGGGGTCAAACGCCGCTGGGTCACGTCGGATAAAGTTACCCTTTTAATTAGAAAATTAAGTTTACAATCGATGAAATTAATGCGAAAAAAGAAAAAAAACGTATAAATTGGGGAATTTAGAGGGAGGTGAAGTAGATCTTTATTTTTTAGGTATTAAACGACGTTAAATTACGTGGTAAAAATGTACCGATTTCTGTATTGCTATAAGGAATAAAATAAAACAAACAAATTTAATCTTTTCAGTATTTTTCGTAAGTGTTTTTTTTTTAATATTTTAAAAAAAACAATAAAAACCAAACATACTTTCTATCTACACGGAATTGTTTTTCCAGCTTAGAAACTTAATGAAATTACGAAATGATATTTGTTAAATGTTTGTTTGTTTTTTTATGGATAGCATCTAGGGGCAAATAACTCCAGATTTTTTTTTTAAAAACATTTAAAAAAATAAATGTTTAAATTTTAACAGTATTTCTCGGGGTTAACGTTGGCCGAACAGATTTGGTCTTTGCTAATGGAGTCAGAGATGGTTTCGTTGCCGGGTTCCAATCTCTCGACCGGTGTTAATCGTGACACCCTCCACTGATGATTCCCAAAAAGGATGAAACACTAGTGTCTCTAGATATTTAATAATTATTATAGTAAATAATTATACACACACACACACACACATATATATATATTTATATATATTATGTTAAAGAAGTATTAAGGTTTCTTTAAATGTGTACCAGTCAAGATATGTAACGCTTGACAAGTACGGTGGATTTTAATAAAATATTAGCATTATAAACAAGGCAAAGCCATATATAGGTTTATATAGATTTATTTCTCGCTATAATAAGGAAAAGCTATAATTGGGGACGGTGTTATATGCTCTTTATACCTTGTTATTTTGAAGCCTAATTTTTCCCATCAAAAAAGGGTAACTTTTCCATCAAAAAAGTTGTAAACGTTTTAATGTGACATCTTGCTAAGAGGATAGTTAGGGGAATTTTAATGTAGTGCTGAACGATGGGTGTGCAGGATACCTGGGAAGATTAAGGTAATTTAGGTGAATTTATACTAACCAGGGCCTTAATAGATTATTTGGAGCTATAAGAAATAAGGGATATGAAAATAGGGGATGATATAATCTGGAAGGAATGGTAACGATTTGGAGAAAATATACAAGGAGGGAGAGGATTGTATAATGAGGTAAAATACATATTGATTGAACAAAGTGATTAGATAAAGATTGTTAAACATTATTTGATGCTTCCGTTCAGTCTCGAAAGACAAAGGATAGCCCCTGTAGGGGCAGCTGCGCATATAATTGTGAGGCAAGGGTTACGCAATTCTCTACTACACCTCTCATGAATCGGCACTGTTTTGAGTCCAGTGCACAGGGGAAGTCCATGACGACTGAAAACAATGCCGAGATAAGCGGAGAACACATACAGCACCTGGAAGTCCCAAATGGTCACCCATTTAATACTCTCACGGTTCAACGTTGCTAAATTTCGGTGATCCAGCTGGAACCGGTGCTTCAACGTGGTTATGCCGATGTTAAAAAGTAAGGAGATAGTTGAATAGAGTAAGCTGGGATAGACTAAATTGCATTAAAGAGTATAGTAAATAAATCCAGTACAGAAATATCGATACGAATAGATGTAAAACGTAAAAGAAAGAGGTAAAGAGATACAAACATAATATAGCGTATAGGTGAGATGAGGGAGGGATATGGATAAGGTAGAGTAAATTCAGCATCAGACAAGGCCAAACTATTCACCAAGAACCTTGCAGCTAATACTACCCTACACGACGAAGGCCATCAACTCCCCGTATTTCTTCCTATAACATACACAACGATATGCAACATACAAATATCTGTGCGTAAGGTCGCTAAGCTAATCAAGAACCGTGATTCCAGTAAAGCAACTGACCCTGACGGCATTCCAAATATAGTGCTGAAAAAGCTTCAACTAGAACTTGCCCCCATACTTACAAAACTATTTAAGCGTTGCCTTAAAGATAAGTGCTTCCCAACACCTTGGAAAACCTCATCAGTATGCCCTGTATTTAAGAATTCAGGTTATAAGTCGTCTGCCTCTCAGTACAGACAAATAAGTATCCTGTGTGTCATGAGTAAGTTGCTAGAATCCATATTAAATAGAGAAATAGTCAACCACCTCAGCAGAAATAACCTTCTTGGTGACATACAATACGGTTTCCGTTCTGCTAGATCTACAGCAGATGTGCTAACAGTTATATCTCATAGGATTAGTAAATGTCTTGACAAAGGCTTCTTTCCTAGGGAAATTTCTCTTGACATATCAAAAGCCTTCGATAAACTATGGCATAAGCGCCTACCTCGCAAGATTTCCAGCTACGGTATAACTGGAAATGTTTTCTTGATCATTAAATCATTTCTCTCTGATAGGCTCATAAGATTAGTAGTTGATGGGCAGAAATCAGAGGCCCTCATTATTAATGCTGGAGTCCCTCAGGGGTCCATCCTGGGCCCAACTCTCTTCGTGATCTACACCAATGATCTCCCAAAAAACATACTTTGATCATGCGTTGACATCTACGCTGATGACACGACCATCTATGGCAACACATCAAAGGCCGTAAATGACAAGGTTCTCTCTGATTCTCTCTCCTCTGATCCTGAGCGCGTTGTACAGTGGGGGAAGAGGTGGCTGGTTACTTTTAATGCATCTAAAACCAAGCTTTTATCTTTACATCATCAACGCTCTGATCCCCATCTGGCATCAATTGAAATGGATGACTCTCGACTAGGGAAAGCTCCATGTTTTGATAAGCTTCTGGGATTGACCTTTACTCCTGACCTTAAATGGAACATGCACATCAAGTTTATTGCCAAGGTCGTTTGAAAAATGGTAGGATCCTTCTACCGCTCCAGAAGATATTTCACTGCTGATGCAAATCTCTACTTATATAAAAGCCAAGTACGTCCAAGGTTTGAGTACTGTTGCCACATCTGGGTAGGAGTTGCTTAAAACAGCCTATCCTGCCTTGACAGAGTACAAACTAGGCTTCGTGGTTCAGTGGAGGATGCCCTTTTCTCTTCCCTGCAACCTCTCTCCCACAGGAGAGACGTTGCTAGCCTGTCTTTGTTTTATCGTTACTTCCAATGCAGGTGCTCGTCTGAGCTCCAATCCCTGGTCCCCCCTCGCCGATCTTTTACGAAAAACAGCCGTCTAGCTGAAATCACTGTCAATAATTTCCCCACTCTTTATCTGTGCCAAAACCAAAACGTAGATTCTATGAACAAAGCTTCTTTCTTAGAAGTGCACGCCTGTGGAACTCTGTTCCGTCTGCCTGTTTCCCACCTGACTACAACTTGGAGGTCTTCAAGCCCAACATAAGCAAATTCCTGATGAACCGCCCCCTTAAGTAGACACTTTATCAAATCTCAAAATTAACATACTGTCCACGTAATAACCCTTATCCCCGAGTTGCTTCCGAACCTGGATAAGTGGGGCCACCTAGTACAAAAAAAATAAAAAATAAAATAAAAATGATAGAATGAAATAAAATAAAGTAAAATAATATATAATTGAAGGCATTAAGCTTTGAAATACTTAGAGCATATAACA
The DNA here is from genome assembly GCF_053919585.1 of Euprymna scolopes. Classification (NCBI taxonomy): domain Eukaryota; kingdom Metazoa; phylum Mollusca; class Cephalopoda; order Sepiida; family Sepiolidae; genus Euprymna; species Euprymna scolopes. The sequence continues at coordinate 63,002,304 of NC_136495.1, read as the reverse complement.
CCTCCCCCGATCTTAGTTTTTCTATATTGCATCAGCAAATGAATCTATGTATACACATGTATGGCTGACTTGTCTCTAATACTATTATTATTTTATATTATTATATTACATATAATTGTGTGCATACAGAATTAGAAGTATATAGAGAAGGCCGTCAGTGAGAGGGACAGATAAATCAGAGAGGCGCAGGTTTAGCGACAACAAAGCATAATGATTGTTAGTTGATCGTCTTGCTTCCGTTTTGTTGGTAAATGCAAAGCATCAACAACAGGTGCGTGAAGCAAGAGTCTTTCCGTTTCCAAGCATTGTTAGCAATATCGCTTCTTACCAAACAAAGAAATAAAGTAAAGAACTTTTTTGCTTTTCATCGTTGTTCTGTACCTGTCAGATATTCATAATTCAATTAAGGTGTGCCACAGCTAGACGTCAATTATTCAACCGTTTGAAACGTCTTCCTGAATAGATAAATTTTTACATTAGGTCCACCGCCACATTTTTATTTAAAATGACGACTTTTATATGTTTGCAAGATTTTAATGCGATTTTCGTATTCAGCATAGTCGAAAACCTATATAAGTCATCATTTCTTTATGTTAAGCAACGTTGAGCGTTGTCATTAACATATGGGGGCCATTTGTATAAGGATGCTAGTCCAAGTGTTCCAGTCGAAAATAGTAAAATAGATTTTTATAAGAAAACCATTCTAGGTTTTAATTAAGCTCTAAAGAACACTAAGCCTTAATTTATTTAATTACCACATTCACTGCTATTAGTAATTTGTCAGAAATGGTGAAATATAAATAGAATGTATAAGAATGTCCGCAAGTTTAAAGGATTATTAATCTATTTTATATATTTCCTTCGTTATCTATAAGATTTATTGTTGACGAGAGACAAATATATTCAAATAGAACGGGCCTCATTAGTATAACACAGGTCTACTATGCTGCCAGTCGTCGCGGGTTCGCTCCACTGGACATGAGCATTGGAATTTCAGAAGGTGTCTATCTGATGCGCAACAGATACTGCACTTAAACTGCGAAAGCAAGTTTGCAGCCAAGGTGGCAAGTCCTGTGGCGATGGAGTGAGACTACGCCAACACCGAGAGATAAAGCACTGGGGCATTAACTAGTCATCGTCAAGACTAACGAAGTCCATGCTGATGATGATGATGATGATGATGATGATGATGATGATGATGATGATGGCTACGAAAACGCACATATACAGTTTTTTATATATTTATAGACATGTATTATATATATATATATATATATATAATAGACTCTCCCGTCCATTTGTTTATAGTGATGAAGGCTTTGTGTAGAACCAACCACACATTATATATATAAAAATATATATATATATATATATATATATATATACATTCTTATATGTATCTTTTCAATGTTATTTCATTCGCTAAAATGGTTTTTGCATTAGAAATGTTTCAAAAACTGCCAGAATAATCAAACAAAAAAAATGTTAATCAAATGTTCCGATGATGAAATACTAATGGAATGCTTTGATCGTATATAAATGTTTATTGCACATTGCAATGGCGAAATCAAATTTTCGTTTGTTTTTGTTTAACGCATTCATGCTTCAAATAAAAAGATGATTTTGTCGCAATTAATTAGATTAAAAATGCATTTTCTAGTTTTTAATGTGAATATAATGAAGACATATATATAAAATAATTGGTTTACCAAATAAAATAGATACAACGTCTAATATATTGAAATTTTCATCCTGTATATTAGTTCCTGTCTTTTCACACTTTCTGAATCATTGTGAGTCGATTACATAGGAATGTAACATTACTTATTATTGAAATGGTTTAACTGCAATAGTACTTTAAATTAACTTACCACTTCAGTGCGGAAATAAGAGATATTGCTTTGATAAAAGACAATATAATATTAAAAGACTGAGCGATAAGCAATTAAATTTTATATTTTTACTAGCATTTCAGCCTGGAGTTGCCCGGGTGTTTGGATGTGTCTGTTGAACAAAAAAAAAGATTAAAAAAAGAAAAATGTGGTAGTAGGAAGGCAGGCTTGAACCCGTACCGCGAAGGAGGAAAAGAACGGGTAAAAACCTAACGTCTATGCTCTTCCGACCACCTCCAAACCGGAAGCGACATTTTTTAAAAATTAAGCAAGGCAATCTAAAGGAGAGGATAACTTTAAAAAATATCGACGAAAAAAGTGCCCCCCCTGTAGAAAAGTGCCTAGTTGAAAGGGAAGATATTAATGTTTTTAGCCAATTTTTCGATATTTGTCGTGTGAAAGGTCGAACTTTAAAATGATCCCGAGCTTGGTAAAATCTGTCGCCTTTATTGAAAGTTTAAGGTAGACATGCAAACATACATACATACATTTATATATTGTTAACTAAACATTTTCGACTTAAACCGATAAAAAAGCTTACCAATCTCTGAATATCCTTTATGTAAAATTTCAAATATTTAGACCAGAAATTGTCTGAGTAATTTGGAAGAGACCGCAGAGGTCAATTTTTTTTAACTTTGACCCTTTTTTTTACCCTTAACATTTATTGTTTTGGTTTCAAATCAAATTAAGTTAGATCCATGTCCAAGGAACCTATATCTAAAATTTCAAATTGTCGGAGGAATTTGGTAGAGTTCTCAAAGGTCAAATCGTTGAACTTTGACCCCTTAATCGAAATATTTCTGGCCGAAAATCAATAACATCGATTATCCCAAATCTCAGTACCCTGTATATCAAATTTCGATTCTGTAGGTTAAAAAGGTACAGAGTTATAACGTAGGGAAATTTACACAGACATACACCCACACAGGCACACACACAGACACTTTCACTTTTATAGATATATAGATTTTATAGTTAAAAATATTAACTTCAAGTAAAATTTCATGCATTTATAGGCTCGCCTGTGCATATTGGATATATAATACTGGCCAACAAAGTTTTGGTGTCCAAAGTTTCTCAGCTGATTTTAACTAATTTGATATCGAAAATCATATCAATTTTTTTTCATCAGGTCAAGTTGTTGATATATTTACTATTTTAAATCGTTTTACTTTAAAATTATGTGGTCTTCCTCCATGTTTTGAAAATATTGTCTCCCTTTACGTTACTATTTACTAAAAAGTTACTTTCTTCTTAATTTTCTTTTCCGGGTAGTCTCTATTTCCTTTTTGCAACAACTGGCGACACACCATGCCTCTTTCTTTTTTATCCGAGGCAACAGTCTGCTTCACTTATTTCTTCTTCGGGACAATGTGTTTGTTTATTTTTTTCATGCAACGTGACATTTCATGTTCCATTTCTTTACGAACCTATTTAGTTTTTTTTTTTTTTTATTTCTTCAATTCCGCCATTTTCCTACCCTCGTTTGTTGTTATTGTTTTTACTTTCTCATACCCATCATTTTTTCTCTTTCATTTTTTACTTTTTTATTATTGAATAAGTATGCCTATGGATTATGCACTGGTCTTCAGAGTTGTTATTTTTAAGAATAGTTTTCTTTTCCTGGCTGTAAAGTGTAGGTGCGTGCGATGACAGTAGATTAGGCGTGTTTCTATATGCATTCTAACTTCATAATTACTATTATAGGTTATTATTGTGATGTTACTTGATTATAAAAATAAAAGTTAAATTTGCTATACAATGAGGTATGTAGTCTGTAAGAAGTGGACACTGAGTAGTAAATAGGCCTACCGATAGTGGCATTTTGTTGATTTCTTGGTCAAAGAAACATTTATTTTCTTAATGTAAGGAATTTATCAATAAGTCAGACAGGAAATAATTAAGCTGTATTGTTTTACTTTCGTTGCAGATTTTTGGAGCAAAAATCAAGCATGGCTACATTATCTCCCGAGCGACGTTTTTTAAACAATCCAAGGTGCTTTGTTATATTTGCGGGGAAGAATACAAGAAAATACGAAGAATCCAAGAAGAAAGAGATCGATGAATTTGTGAATATCTTACTTACTTAAAAGTAATGCTGAGTGATCAAGATAAGGAATTGACACCCCATTATGTATGCAAGCGATGTGATGAGAATTTTCGGCAGTCAACAAAATAAGATAAACAAAATTCAAATAGTCTGGCATGAACTAAATAATCATTCCGATTTCTGTGCAATCAAAACGAAGTGAATCAACAGGAAGTACAGGAATTCTTTGGTTTATCCAAACCTCAAATATGCAATTAGGTCAATTCTGCACTGCAATGAAATTTCTGTTGCAGTGTTTAAAGGCTTTTGCGAATTGGAATTGCCCGGTTCTGAAAAAGACCAAACCTCTTTTTTGTTTCAAATGTCGTTTTTCCTCATTCTTCACTACCACAGTTTTTTTTTCTCAAGGAATGATCTGACTATAGATATCAAACTTTCCAAATAATCTTCTGAACTTTTAGCTTTAAGACTCAAAGAAAAAAAACTACTTCAGACTAAAATTGTCATAACAGAACCTGACAACAGAATATTCTTTTCATTGTTTTGACTCTCGAGTATATATCTGACAGAGTAAGACACAGTAAATCAACCGAGAACCACATCACTTTATATAAAAGCATAAAATATATCAACAGATGCCCACTCGAGAGTCTAAACAATGAAAAGAATATGCTGTTGTCTTATCCCTAGTAATAAGCTTCTACAGAAAATGCCATATTCAATTCTTGCCATATTTGACTCAAGAAAACGACATAGTATATTGCAACGGAGAACCGGGTATTTTGTACGTGTTTGATTATCACAGATTTATGTGCTACCATCATTACACACACACACACACACACACACACACACATACCTATATATACATGTGTGTGTATGTGTTTGTGTGTGTGTGTGAAAATGTCTCTCTGCGAGTTTGTCTGTTTTTCTGTGTACATTTTCCTATCAAATAACTCTGTCAATTTGTCTACATACACGAGATTTAACGTAAGGGGTAATGAGATTTGAGAAAATTTTTTTAATCTGTTTTCGCTTGAAATGTTAGATATACGTTACTTAGACATGGATCTTACTTTATAATTTGATTTGAGCCCAAAACAATATATGTTAATGCGTTATAATTCGGGTCAAAGTTTGAAAAATTTGACTTCTGCGGTCTCTACCAAATTACTAAGCCAATTTTTGGTCTAAACATTTGAAATTTTACATAAAGTGTATTCCGACATAGACAATCGTTTTTTTTTGTTTTTTTTTTTTTGTTTTTTGTTTTTTTTTTTTTTTTTAGCTGAGCATTTGGCTTCCAAGGGGTCAAAGTTCAACAGATTTTACCTTAATAGTTTGACAGATGGTCTCTATCAAACTATTAAGCAAACTTTGGGTCTAAACATTTAAAATTTTACATAAAGGGTACTCAGACATGCAGCAAGCTTTCTCATCAGTTTTGGTGCGAAAATTTGGCTGTCAAAAAGGCAAAATTTACTGAGTTGACTTTTGCAGACCCCACCAAACTCCTGCCAATTTTGGGTTCAAACACTTGAAATTTATGATGTAGTGTACGTGGACATGGGTCAAACATTTTAATATAATTTGAGCCCAAAACAATAAATGCTAAGTGGTCAAAATTGGAGTCAAATTTAAAAAGAAATTTGACGTCTGCGGTTTCAATCAACTTTTCGCTATGGTAGTTAAGGAAGCCTATTATATAGTAGACATTACCGTACATGTTCACACTTTTTATTATATACATAAATTTATGAAGAGTACATAGGGCCCGAGCAAAACCGGGCAGAACTGGTAGTATAAAATAGTATCTGGTGCGTTTGAAAAGCAAATTACAACGCAATATTACGAAAATAAACAAATATTTTACCTTTTTGAAATTCATAATCTATAAATATAAAAGCAAAAATATATGTATGTATGTATGTATGTGTGTTCGCTTTTTCTCTACAAAAGGTTTTTTTCAGAGAAGCGGTCGGTCGGTTCACAACTTTTTAAAACTTTTTATATCACATATAAATCGTAATATCTCACAGTTAACAACGAAGCTCTCCTGTCTATTTAATTTGCTCGATTTCGGGAAGATAAATATTCAACATTTGTCGCTCGCCGCATGTGGGTTAGTCTTTTTCCTATAACATCTTGGGAAATTAAAAATAATAAAAAGCGTTCCGCGGTAAATGAAATTACTATCCCGCAGTCAAACTTGACCTCATTAACTCATTAAAATTGGCACCTGCCAAATCCAAGTACTTAAATAAATTCAAACGTGTTTGCGTTAGCATCTCGCGGTGGGGCAATGGTTAACGTCGAACATTTTTTTTTTCACACTTTAATTTACAACTTTACCTCAACGGTTCGGATTCGATCCTCATACTTACTTTTTACCCCCACCCCTGGAGTTTCCACACACACACCTCCAAACACCCGGGCAACGCCGGGTACCCATCGCTAGTTTAAATATATTTCCGAGTCAAACTCCATCCTCAGTATTTTGTTATTGTTTTTTCTTCTTCTTCTTCTTCTGTCTTTCCATTGGAGAAAGAAAAAGTTGGAGAAAGAAAAAGCAGTAGTAAAGATCGACGTGTTGTTTCTCATCGGTTGTATTTTGCTATGCTGTGGACGGTGCGTTGGCTACGCGAGATTAAAGCCAGGGGTGAGAGTTCCGTTATAGAAGTTCTGATTTAATTTTAATGAAATAAAGTACGCCTCAGGTGAGCTTGAAAACGAAATTAAAGCGCAATATTACGAAAATAAACAAATATTTTACTTGTTTGAAATTTATAATTTAAATATATTTCAGAGGCAAACTCTATCCTCAGTATTTTGCGTGTTGCTTTTTTTTCTTTTTAACTCCCTATTTTTGTTCCTGGTGGTTCAGTTTTTGCAGCGTTTGGAGTTCATTAATATAAACTTTTTCTTTTAGATATACTGACAAGGAAAAGTCGGGCTATTCAGGTTTGGGGAACGTGATGACCATTTAACATTGGCATAACGAGACATAAGCATTGCCTGAGAAGCTCCATGATATCTCTCACTATATGTGTTTTTGTTTAATCTTGTTAACCTCTTTTGAATTTGTGGGCACAGGATGCTTGTAATCATAGTCCAGTATTTCTCTCCAGTAATAGTGATAGCATTTTCGTCTTGATTCTCAAAAAATAATTTCCAATAATCTTCTCCTCCGTTACTGCACACCATACAGTGCATTTTATGGGATGCAACTGCTTTTGATGAATTGCCTTTAGATTTTCAGGGACCCAAAATCTATAATTATGTTTGTTAACGAATCCATACAAATAAAAATAGGCTTCATCTGACATAATCAACCTTTGGCAGAAAGTTGGGATTTTGCATTTGAACTGGGTTTTTTTTTTAATATTCATGCTTTAAGTGTTGAACAAGCTGTATTTATAAGGAAAGAAATTTAAACTGTCAAGAATATTGTGTATAAGGAAAGAGTTTTCAACTGTGCAGAATATTGTGTAGTGAGCTTCGACATATCCCAAGTTCTGTGGAACGTCGTCGAATCGATGTCTCATGATGCTGCTCGACGCTCTCTCGCACTCTTTCCTTATTTCTGTTTGTAATGACGTTTCGAGGTCTGCCAGCTTGCGGAATATCAAGTGCAGCTCCTTGGTCTTCAAATCGGCGCCAAATATTTCGGATTGTGTTGTGACTTGGACTATCTTTTACATTAAAATGCTGTCGATAAGCACTTTGAAATCAAAACAATTGACCCCTGATTTTAGTAAAACAATTTCACAACCTGCGTACGTTGTTAAATGCTATACTGATCCATAATTAATTTTCAAACTATTATCTGTAAAATTTCTGAAATAAAGAAGAAAAAAATAATCATTAATGGCAAAATAACAGATTTTAGACCCTTCGGTCACATTTTGGATACGCTGTATATATACATAGTTTGTCCTAAGTAACTATGGATTATTTCGATATAATACCTGTAACATAGAAGATATATAAAACGGCAATGTTAAAATCGAAATGAAATTTTAACAAATACTATCTTCATTTCAACTTCCGAATGTGACATGAAATAGAAGAAATGCTTAAGTATCAATAAAATCACAAACAAAAGAGATTAGTAACAAAAGTAAAGCTTCTTATTCTCTTTTCTTTTAAGTCAAAGAATTGAAAAGCTACTAAGATTGGATTGGTACTATTAAAACGAGCAACTTTTTTTGTCACAGAATCTATTTCTCCATATAGTCACGACTGTTTTCAATGCACTGCTGCTAGGAATTTTATGATGCATTTCTGCTTCTGACGCGCGTCCATTATAGAGGTTGCTTTCTTAGACTCTCACAGCGTCAATCTTTCATCAATATCATAAGTTCAGTCACATCATTCTTTCGTCAATCTTTCGTCAATATCATAAGTCCAGTCACATCATTCTTTCGTCAATATCATAAGTTCAGTCACAGTATGTCAATACATAAGTTCAGTCACAGTAACAATGAAATTTGCAATATCCTCTGATCCATTTAGGTGATATACAAGAATATACGCATTAGATTTAGAACTTCCTTCGTAATGAGACATATTTACTATATATACATATATACACTTATATATATTAATATATATTATATTATATTATGTTTCACTTAAAAGATAAGACATTCTATTAAACAAGACGATTTTTTCAAATTTCTGACACAAAGCAAATACATAGTTAACAGATAAAAATAGTTTGTATATTTGATCATTCAAATGGAAATGATAACATTTTATTGTTAATCGTTCACTCCTGTCCCCTTGCCTCGTTTTGAGATTAATTTATTTGTCTATTTCCTGAATTGTCCTAATGGAAAACGCTCAAATATCATAAGTCATAATATAATATGTCTGCTATTGTCGTAAAATGTTATGTTCAACCGGTGCGTTTCCTGGAATATCAATCATTTGCCTTTTGCCTTTGTCGTGATGTCAAATACAACCTATTTCAAACAATTTCCTGTCTGATTTTCCAGCGATGCAGTGCATAAAGTTTGTTTTATAAAAAGGTTATATGGTTTAGGAAAAAAAAAACAATTTTTATAAGTATTCAGATGGTAATTTTGTGTTTCGGTGAAAGCTAACTGAATTTGACACTCTGATACGTTAGAGGAACTTATAATTGTTAATAAATGACTAACACATTGCTTATGTCTTAAAATGTTTGATTCGTTTACAGTTTGTTTTTGCTCGTCTTAGAAATGCGATGTATAAACTTCATTTATCAGATCTATAAATATGTGAAGGTGTTAGGATTAATATATTTCAAAATGTGCACGATTATAATGGAACCCAACTCATAAAACGAAAATAATATAAAATGACGTTGAGAAAACTTGAATAAATGTTACTATTCGTGTTGATTTTATTTTGTTCCATACAGATATCTTAATTTTACTTCCCCACTGCTTTTTAATCCGGCCTGTACCCACACAAACACACATACATAATTAAACAATAATTAATCTTCATACAAACAGACACTAGTCTTTCATACTTACGCAATCATCAGTGTAAGGTGTGACAATTTCTGTCGGTCAGGAGATTCGAATTGAGCCTCGAAGCCTACATACGCTCAAATTGCTAGGTCTTTTACCAAAGGGACACCAAACAATTGCCACGGGAATGAAATAAATTTAAAGCTATTAAACGCCGAATTCGGACGAATAGTTTAGACAATTACAGTGTTCGAACAAGCTGACTTTGTGAACATTGGCTGCCATTTAGTTATAATTCCGTATACAGTGCTCATCCTTAAGTATACTTAAAAGTCCTTCATAATAATAATTCAACAATAATTATTCTTTATATCTACAGACACTAGTGTTTCATGCTTACGCAAACATACATATAAGAGATGACAGTTCTTGCCGGTCATGAGACTCGAACCCAGTAGGAAGCCACATTTTGCTCTATTCGCTATGACATTTACCTCATGCCCACCAAACTATTGGCACCGCAATGAAGGGAATAATAAACTATTAAACGGCGAATCCGGGTGAATACAATAGACAATTTAGAGTGTTCAAGCGAGCGAAAGTCGTGAACATTTGCTGTCGTTTCCTTAATGTTAATCGAATCAAATCCTGATGCTTATGAAACAATTCTCAAAAACAAGTCGAACTGAATAAAAATATAAAATAAACAATTAAAAAAACTATACATTTCATTTAAAACAATAGAAACCACAACTGAAACATATATGCATATATTTACGCAATACTATCTGTACAAATAAATCAATTTAAACATTTATAACCGTCTCTCTCTCTCTCTCTCTCTCTCTATATATATATATATATATATATATATATATATATATATATATATAAGTGAAAGTGTCTTTCCGTCTGTCTCTCTGTCTCTCTGTCTGTCTGTCTCTCTGGGTGTCTGTATCTCTGTGTGTCCGTGTACATTTCCCTACACAATAAATCTGTCAATTTTCAGTCTACAGATTCGAAATTTGATATACAGGGCACTGAGATTACGGAAAATATTTGTAATCGGTTTTCGGCTAGAAATTTAGCTGTTTAAGGAGAAAAGGTCAACGATTTGACCTTTGAGAACTCTACCAAACTCCTCCGAGAATTTTGGGTCCAAACACTTGAAATTTTGGATATGGATCTAACTTAATAATTTGATTTGAGCCCAAAACAATAGATGTTAATGGGTCATAATAAGGGTCAAATTTAAAAAAAAAATTTGATCGCTTCGGTCTCTACCAAATTACTCAGACAATTTCTGGTGTAAACATTTGAAATTTTACATAAAGGGTATTCAGAGATAGGGCAAGCTTTATAATCGGCTTGGATCGAAAATTTGAGTTACCAATATATAAATATATGTATGTATGAATGTTTGCATGTCTGCCTAAAACTTTCGACAGAGGCGACGGATTTTTACTAGATCAGTATTGTTTTGAAGTTCGATCTTTCAGATAACAAATATCGAAAAATTGGCTAAAAACATGAAAATCTTCACCTTCAACTAGGCACTTTTTTACAGATATTTTCATAAGTTTTGGTCTCGGTTTTGATTATGGCTGAAGGAACTCAAGTTATATATATATATATATATATATATATATATATATATATATATATTCATAAGTTTTAGTTTCGGTTTTGATTATGGCTGAAGGAACTCAAGTTTTATACATATATATATATATATATATATATATATATATATATATATATACATATATTTTTTCGTGAGTTTTATTTTAGTTTTGATTCAAGCTAATGCACCCAAGTTATATGGATATATTTTTTATTTTTGAAATAGTAACATTATAAAATATAAACATCGATAGAACATTAACTCTATAATAATATATACTAAATCTGAAAGAATTAAAATATCATATTTAAGCGTACTTTACGAACGAACTTTATCGGGCGATCGTGGTAGCTTAGATAAATTCTTTTGCAGTTTAAAAAAGAGCTACAATAATATCAGAGTGTCTCCATTTACACTGACCATCTACAGAATGCCAACATCAATATTTTACATATGAATGAGTCTACTGTGGAATTTCCACAGGTGCCGCTAGTATTATAATTATTACTCCTTATTTTTTATTAATAATAACATTATTATTACTATTGTGATTATTACGATAATTATCATCATTACCATCATCGTTGTACTTTATATTCCTGGCAGTATATTGCTTTATATTGTTATGGCTTTTCCCCTCATTTCCAACCCAATCTTCTGTCTTTACTAGGTTATATCCCGCCTGTACTAAATCTGCTTGATTAACCCATTAACATATAGAACCATTTTAGTATCACTCATAAACCCATTTAACTTATCATCTACATTTTTTTAGTTCGCTTTAAGTTTGTTTTACTTTTATCTTTTATTTTTTTTATCTGATCACACTTTTATATTTTATTATTCTGTTTCTTCTATATCTGTTAATCTCTATGTTTATTATATTGTATAGTTCATCCAAAATGTCATTGAAATCTAATTAATTAATTAAGTAATTAACTTCCATAACATATAATACCTACTTCCATCAGCGTACATCATACCGCTACTGCCCAACCATATTTCAAGTACCATAATTATCTAATAATCCCACTCAAATGTATATCCATATACAAGTTTCTCTAATATGCTTATTGTTAGACGTCGCGTCAATATCTTGTTACCTAGCAAATCTCTTCCTCTTCTGATGATGAGAAGCAATAAACTTCGAAATGCTTGGCGTAAAGAGCTTTCATAACCCCCTATACACTGTATAGTATTTCCGTTGTTTAAGTGACTAATAAATCTATATGCATCAGTTTATATGGTTTTTATCTATATTTCTATAAATTAACATTTTTTTTGTATTGATATTCATATTAAAACACCTTTTTTCTATTTATTTAAAAAGAAAATACAACTTTATCATATATAGGTCGTGAAATTGCATTTACTAGCAAAAGATCAAACTAATTCGCATATGCTTTTAAACATTCACTTTAATTAATTCCCTATTAGATATTTTTCGGTTTTCTTATAGGATGACCATCTGTTGTTAAATATATTCACGCAGATATTCTACATGACTTATACTTGCGTAGTATTTGTGTAAATGAGTTATAGTAAACACATATCTATGTATTTAGGTACGCGTATATGTATTTGTTAAAAATTTCTTGTCTACCAAACCCCTCTGTAAGTTTTTGTCTAGAGGCATGAAACCTATTATATAGGGTATATGAATCCATGTGAAACGTTATATTTTGGTGTTAGCCGGGAAAAATCGGTGCAAAATTATAAAAAATAAAAGAATGGAAGGTTCATGTTTAAATTTTTACCTTTGCAGCAAACATGTCTTTATTAACGTCAAAAGAAATCGTAAATCGTAAGTAAGGTACTTTAGATGACTTTCGTGTTTTATGTTTATTCTTATTTTGTTTGTTTATTTGTTTTTATTTTTATTTTTATTTATTTTTATTTATTTTTTTTGTTTTGTTTTATTTACCTTATTTTAATTTTAACTTTATTTCTGCGTAGTTATACTTATTGCCTAGTTTCAGTACGTGTGTGTGAATAAAATAAAACGAACAGCATATATTCGCTTTTGAATATATGTATTAACGTGAGTGTGTGTGTGTGTGTCTCTGTATGTGTGTGTTGTGTGTGTTGCATGTATGTGAGTGGATGGGTGTATATTGAAAAACACCGGTCAGTACTTAGTGACCATAGCAAATGTTCTTAATTTACAGACTCCAAGACAAAAAAACTAAATTCTCAATGTACCTTATGCCATAAAAACCAAAAGATGGGTTGGATAAAGGGAAAGGGAAATGAAAAAGATGTTTATTATCTTCAAGGACCCCACTTGTCCTCTCACCGTTTTATGACTCCCACCCAGGTTACATTCTAACTGACAAACGAAATAGGAAAATGTATTTGGTTGAAATATCAGTTTCGACGGTAATTCTTGGCCTGAAGACGTAATCCCCCAACGCGGGTGATTACAGAAACATGTATGCACATATGTAGCCATTAATGTTTTTATAAATTAATTTAATATACCTGCTCTGTTCACTCATTGAGCACTCTTTTGGTAGACACATCTTGTTTCATTGGATGTACTTCTAGGAAACTAAACTCTACTGGCTATATATATATATATATATATATATATATATATATATATATATATATATATGCACATAAAGTTATGAACAGTACATAGGGCCCGAGCAAAGCTGGGCTGAACTGCTAGTATAATAATAATTACGAAATCTTCATTAATCAAAATATTATATTTAAGCGTATTTTACGACCGGGCAATGCCGGGCAAGCGGCCTGTTAGTTATCAATTTTTCTTTTTGCATATATATATATATATATATATATATATATATATATATATACTAGCCGATTTACCCGAGCTTTGCTACGGATATATTTGTATTACACAATACTAATTGGCATTCTTTTAATATTTATGTAATTACAGGTTCGAAACCAAAACTTCTGGGTAAACGACATTTCTTGTACCACTGGTAAAAATGTAAACGAAAGTTCTACATTACGTAGAAAAAAAAACTGTACAGGTCCGTTTTCAGTTTGTGTTGCTCCCAAAAATGTAAATTAGGATTTTTGCGGATAAACTATGCTTGGTTGTGTATATAAAAAGTACCCCATTTTTAATAAAGGAAGGACTTTCACATAAAAATTTAATAAACAAAAGATACGGCAAAAATTGAATTACACTTGTAAATCATATCTAAAAAATAGCACGGTTCGTAAACTGCAGAAGTGATAAACAGATAAAAACACCCGCATTTTTGTACTTCTGCAATTATTTTTCTTTGAGTGATGCTGAGACATAAAGCGACCACCCCCCGAAAAAAAAACCATAATTACGTCGAAACTCCCCCACACAAGTATATATTATCAACTAAATCAATTTCCCAGACAGGAAAACATAAGATCTTTCTCAAAAGAAAATCGAAGAAAAAAAGGAGAAAAAAACGCGTAGGAATATATCTGATATAAAAAGCATTACTATACCTTGTTTCTTTTTCAAAGTATTATGGAAACGATAATAAAATTCAGACAGTACAGTGAATAGTTGAAAAATGATTTTAAAATCGTCCGTAGGAAATAAATTTTAACCTTTTGGTAAACGTGCTCACACCTTACAATGAATCGACATTTATAGCCGAGACTTTAATAGAGGGCTAACGATTTAAAATATTTCGTCGAAAAATAAAATCATCCTTAGCCTAATTTTTTTTTTTTTTATCAATATTTGTAACTTTTACATTTATAGAAAATAAATAATTAAAACAAATCATTTTATCACCATATCTCTCGATTTGGTTAAAAACTATATCCGTTCATAAGCGGAAGTGAAATATCAGTGAAAATTACTTAAAATGTGCCAGTTTTGCAAATAGTACAAAATAACTTGAATACTCTTAAATAGAACAATTACATCAATTACATTACTATAATCAGTAATTTTAATTGAGCGAATTATTTAAAGAGATTTTCTTTAATATAATATGCAAATTAGATTAGTTCTATTATGTACATTGCCTTCAATATAGTGTATATATATTGATCGTGACGCTATTTATTTATATAGAAAATCTTATAGTAAATAAAATTTATATAGATAACCGTTTTCAGCAGGAAGTTTTGTATATATTAATCAAATTGTGAACAAACAAACAAACAAACAGGATTACGGATTTATACATATAATATATATATATATATATAATTTCATGAAAACACGTTTAATACTATGAGGTTATTTTGATTTCAAATATGTATTTAAGCAGTGCTCAATATGTAACTAGAGCTTAATAGTAATGTATGAAAATATAATTATGTCAACTCAGTTAAACAAATGCGCATTTGTTTAATATCCGCAGATACTTCCTTCCGATATGAAACTAATTGTACAAATAATTTTTTCTTCTGTGCTATATACAAATTCGTATAAATTAATTTAACTTACATGTATTTATGACATAAAATCGAAACCAGTAATCTTTAAAAATAAAATTATTTTAACTTTAGGAAGATTCTACACAGTTTAACTAAGGTCTCGACGTTAACATCATGAGATTCAAGTAATCATAAAGACAGAACAAAACGAGAAAGCTGTTGGTGTAAACGCGAAGCAATTTTGTCATAGAGAAAGATAAATGACACATTTAACGGTGTTAATTTCGACTATCACGTTTTTTTTTCGGATCATTTTAACTTCT
Organism: Euprymna scolopes; assembly: GCF_053919585.1. Taxonomy (NCBI): domain Eukaryota; kingdom Metazoa; phylum Mollusca; class Cephalopoda; order Sepiida; family Sepiolidae; genus Euprymna; species Euprymna scolopes. The sequence continues at coordinate 62,986,594 of NC_136495.1, read as the reverse complement.
GCTTACTTGAAGCACTTTAGAGCCCCAAGGATATGTGTTAACGTCGAAACGTAGGTTATTCCGCGTAGATTTATCCTAGTATATATATATATATATATATATATATATATATATATATATATATATATATATATATATATATATATATATATATATATATATACATATAAGTAAATTTTTGGTACAGCAAAATGGAAGGAGAAATTTCAGAGGAAACATAATTTAATTTAAATACCAAAAAAACAAGAAATGGGCAGGTGAAATTATTAAAATTTCCTTAAGGCCTTATCGTCTGACCCTCTAAGAGGAAACGTCAGAATGATAAATTAAAAATGAGGGAAGAAGGGAATTTGGTTTCAGTTGGAAGAACAGTGCAAAAAAAAAAATATATATATATATCTCACTGTTCAGGTGGTTTTAAATCAATGAATATCTCCAACTGATGTTTCAAAATCTTTTGTCTACACAGGCTAGGTCGAGAGTTGTTAATAACTAACGCCTCAATGATATTGAGATGATAGTTCGACCTCGCACTGTATAAAACAGAAAACCACCCATCGGAATATTGATCGGAACACCTATTTATACTCAACAGGTGATTACCAATGGCGGACTCATGAGCTTGGGAGTGCCCGGATGTTCTCGAAACCTGGTGTAGTCGAATATCCCGAGGGATATGTTGGGATATTCTCATTTCTAATCTTTGGGATGTTTTGCCAACGTAGTCAGCTCCACACTGACAAACAAATTTATAAACAACAGAATTCTTTTGAATGGTTGGCAAAACATCTTTACGAAAAGAAGAGAAAAAGGTTCGAGTTGTGTAAACTACTCTAAGCATAGTAGCTGGAAAACAACGTTGAGTAGCAGAAGAAATGCTTTTAACAATATGAAGGCCAACAGGACCCAACCATGGTAATTTTAAATAAGTGGGACAACGTAATGGACCAATATGTTTAACACTATTAAATGTAGTAATTTTACGTTCAATAGTAGATTTTATTATATTTATGGGATATCCATTGCTAAGAAAAATATTTGTGATTTCCCCAAGTTCCGTATCAAGACGGTTTGGTGAACAAATCATAAGTGCACGATGCGTAAGAGCGCTAATGAGGTTTATTTTTCTAGACTGAGGGGCAAAGGAAAACCAATTAAGATAGAGCCTTGTAAATGTAGGTTTTCTATATACGGAGGTCTCAAACGTAGTACCAACTTTAGAACCACGAACGTCGAGGAATGGGAGAGAGCCACAGTCCTCAACCTCCATAGTAAATTGTAACGATGGATGCAGGTTGCAAAGAAGACGAAGAAACTGTTCAGCTTCACTCCGTGAGGGAAAGCATGCAAAAGTATCATCAACGTAGCGTGTGTAGAATGCTGGCTTAGTAATTTTGGAAAATAATTCGTTTTCCAAAAATCCAATGAAAATGTTGGCTAGCGAAGGACCAAGAGGGCTACCCATAGATATCCCGTCAATTTGCCGGTACATAATGTTGTTGAAACTAAAGGAGACTGATTTAGTAGCAAGTTCCATCAGTTCAACGAAAATTCGTTCAGGAAATTGTGAAGATTTTGAGGGGCCACGGTATAGATAGTCAGCACAAATACCAATGGTTTCATCCAAAGGTATATTAGTAAAGAGACTATTAATGTCAAAGGAAGCCAAGAACTCGGTATTTTTAGATAAAGATAATTTTTGTATCTGAGATACGAATTGAAAAGAATCAGAGATACAATGGACCGAATAAAAAGAAAGCACAGGTTTAAGAAGATTAACCAGCCATTTCCCAAGTTCGTGTTGTGCAGAACCCAACATAGATAAAATGGGTCGCAAAGGAATGTTAGGTTTATGGACCTTGGGTAAACCGTACATTCTAGGCCTTTGAGATAAATAAATCTCCTTAGAAATAAATCCGCTTTTATGAAGTTGAAGAAATCTTTTCTGGATTTTTATTTCCATACGAAAAGTATCATCATGGCTTAAATCACCCAAACGGAGAAATTTACTTTTATCGTCCAAGATTTGTAACATTTTGGAGATATAATCCGTTTTGTTAAGTATAACAACACCCGATCCTTTATCCGGGCGAGAAAGATACTACGTTGGCAAAACATCCCAAAGATTAGAAATGAGAATATCCCAACATATCCCTCGGGATATTCGACTACACCAGGTTTCGAGAACATCCGGGCACTCCCAAGCTCATGAGTCCGCCATTGGTAATCACCTGTTGAGTATAAATAGGTGTTCCGATCAATATTCCGATGGGTGGTTTTCTATTTTATACAGTGCGAGGTCGAACTATCATCTCAATATCATTGAGGCGTTAGTTATTAACAACTCTCGACCTAGCCTGTGTCGACAAAAGATTTTGAAACATCAGTTGGAGATATTCATTGATTTAAAACCACCTGAACAGTGAGATATATATATATATATATATATATATATATATATATATATATATATTTGCACTGTTCTTCCAACTGAAACCAAATTCCCTTCTTCCCTCATTCGTTTCTTAGTTTTTAATTTATCATTCTGACGTTTCCTCTTAGAGGGTCAGACGATAAGGCCTTAAGGAAATTTTAATAATTTCACCTGCCCATTTCTTGTTTTTTGGTATATATATATATATATATATATATATATATATATATATATATATATATATATATATATATATATTAATTCAATTTTCACCCCAAACAAGGCACAATGCCACTTTGAAGCGGGGGCTACTATCATGGACTTAATTAGCGGGGTCATTATGAAGGGAGATGAGTAGAAAGATGTGTGTTAACATTACACTTGAACTTCTGCATATCAGTGCAGTTGGGAAAGCAGAATCCCGGAAGGGAGTTCCAAAGACCCTTAGTTCTGGGGAAAAAACTATTGGAGTAAAAGGCTTTCTTGCACCTAGGGATCTCTACTGTAAAGAGATGAGACTTAGTAGCTTGTCGGGTTTGTCGGAGGTAGTTACGTCGGGGAGGTACAAGTGTTTGCAGTTCGTCAGAGCATTCACCATTAAAGTATTTGTAGAACAGGCAGAGGGATGCAACATCTCGTCGATGGGACAGAGGCTGAAGCCTAGATGACAGTTCAGGACCTATCAGGTTGGCGACTCTCTTTTGAACCCTGTCCAGGAGCGGGAGACAAGCAGCAGATGCACCAGCCCAGATGTGACAACAGTACTCAATACATGGGCGAATGGTGGCCTTATAGAGGTATAGGATACTGTCAGGCGTAAGTAGTTTTCTAGCACGGTAGAGGGAGCCAACCTTCCTTGCAGCAGCCTTGGCAATGCTCTCAATGTATCTATTCCAGTTCACATTCCCTGTAAACGTTAGGCCGAGGAGTTTAAAAGAAGTATATATATATATATATATATATATATATATATATATATATATATATATATATATATATATATATATTAAACATTTAAGCATTGTAATTTCGCATCCCCATCTCAGCAGCAGGCAGCTGTGGGGTAGAGTTTCAATTCCAGCTTTTACAGTTATACACGAAACAATGCTGTATGTGGATCACTATAAATGCTCCCTATTTTGGGTGAAGCATATTGTGGAGTGAAATAATAAACTGTCGGTAACGACATAAAGCAATGCTTTTTGTGTAAAAATATAGAGCTTAGGCGTTTGGACAATGTTGAAATATGGTAATTTCGCATGGCCATCTTTGCAGCAGTACTGAATGTGTCCTAGGTAGTCAAGTTTTAATCCTGGCTTGAGCCAATTGCTGATCAAACCGTACTTATGAGCTGTGGTACAGCGAAACAGTATAGTCTGTGGATGACTATAAGTATATATATATATATATATATATATATATATATATATATATATACGTGCGTGTGTATGTGTGTGCATGTGTGTGTGTTGATTGTCAGAAATTTTACTATCGCAATGTATCCTAAAATGTTATAGATGTATTTATAAATACACAAATCGACAATCGGTATTATCGAAAATTACCTTCATGAATATATATAACTATCGATCTATACATATGCATTTGCTAATTTGTCAATTTCTCTATATCCACATGTAAACAGAAATATAATGTAAGGTTTCGTTAATCAATACTTTCCTAATAAGTAAAGTGAGTTATGAATCTTTCTAATCTTAGACAAATTCCACGTTATGAAAGTATTCCCAGGAATCATATATTGGAATTTTCTGGGTTGAATAGCAACAATTACAAGAGGAAATGTCAGATTCCTTCAGGTCGATTTTCGGTCCGACCAAAAGATGGTTCCCATCATTCATAATGAATGCCTATAGATAACAAAGCAGAAACGGACCAGAAGGTCAATAATGTATATTTGAATGAGTTATAATTTTCCTTTAGATCAACAGCAAATATTTGAACTTGAAATTTATCTGAATTTAAACTTTTACAAAGAAACTAAATCAAACTGTTTTCAAATATGCTGCAAAATCATATTTTTAAATTCTAGTCATTCTGAATATAAATACCTGGAGTGATATATATATATATATATATATATATATATATATATATATATATATATATATATATATATAGTAATTTATAAAATATATATGGCGATTAAGCTACACTGCATATTCTGCGTTTCATCCACTGTATGATTCGTCAGGCTTATGCGCATAAGCCTGACGAATCCTACAGTGGATGAAACGCAAAATATTCAGTGTAGCTTAATCGCCATATATATTTTATAAATTACTAACTAGCTCTACCTACGTATTGAGCACTTTTGAAGTAAATACTTAAAGTTTACGCATAAATCTATACTTTCGTATATTAAATTTGTGTGAGTAAATGAAGTAGTAATATATATATATATATATGTGTGTGTGTGTGTGTGTGTGTGTGTGTGTGTGTGTGTGTGTGTGGATAAATTAGTTGATACAATCTAAAATCTAAAAGAATACTCGATCATATGTTCCATGAGCTAATCTTTTATTTTTTATGTTAAGTCTTGATCCTGAACTACGACTGCCAGTAAATACAAGAGCTAATGTAATTTACTTTAAAAAACATATTTTCGTAAAGTTTTCAAGCCATGCTCTGAAGATTAGGCCTTGCAATAATAAGATGGTTTCTAAACCAGAAACTGCATTCCAAACTGATGAGATGTGAGATACCAAACAGTGTAATGTAGTTTTCTTTGTATATATATATATATATATATATATATATACATATATTATTTTTAAAATGTAATTATCCACTGACACTTGTTTCGTCGTCTACGACTCATCAGAGTGGCTGTATCTAGCGAGATTCGAAATCGGGACCCAATGGTAATGAGCCTAAAACCTTACCCCTGGACTATCTCGCCAACTGTCTGGATATATCGCGATTTACTTAGATGTTGTTTTGTTTTGGTTTTAGCGATATGTTTTGAATTAATTCAATTATTTACGAAAGTGCATTTTTACCTAAATGCGAGTTGGGAATTCATTACCGTTGGGTCCCGATTTCGAATCTCGCTAGATACAGCCACTCTGATGAGTCGTAGACGACGTAACACGTGTCAGTGGATAATTACATTTTAAAAATTATATACATATATATCGCTCCCCATGCGGAGGTACCAAATTGGTTAAAAAGGGAAAATTATTCCCGTTATTTTCTGCTATGAAAATCAATTTTAGGAGGGTATTATACATTCTGTTAGAATTCTAGTTTAATGGTTACAAGGAAATATAACATAGGAATAGAGTTGAAAGATGTATTTACAAGACAATACAAAATTCTGAGTTTGTTCGTCTGACCAACGATCAAGCTCTTTTGGTTCTTGCGATCCAGACCCACCATTAATGCCTTGTTCGCAATTAGTCGTCGAATGCTATAAGTGTGCCATTTCTTTGTTTGCTAGTGTTATAGCAAGGTTAAGTAGACTTATTGTAACGAGGTATCTTTTGATGATCGAGTCCTCGTTCGCCACGTATATAGAGAACTTTTCTGAGCACGTCCTTTTGAATCTTCGTTCGCCAGTATTATAACCTTAGTTTCAGATTACCAGGAAAATAGAACACGGGAATAAAGTTAAAAATGTATAGACGAGAAGATATATATATATATATATATATATATATATTGTCCCATTAACTCATTGACCCTTATCCTCGGGTGGCCTCCGGGCCTTGACAAATTGTGACTCCTTTGTTAAAAGAACATACAAAAGTGTGAGTTTCTTCGTCTAGCGACAGATTTGTTCAGAAGTAATTCCGTCACAACAAATTCTCTCTATATATAAAGGTTGACTTTTTAACAAGGTTTAAGCCCCACAACCAGTAGTAATTCTTCCTGACTGATGTGTAAGAATTAATATTTATTCAAAAATGTTATAGTTATCAGCACCTTTGAGTAAAATTAAAGTTCATCTCGGTGTATTAATTTAGAACAAGGCCTTAAATTAGGTTCGTGCGTCATTCACAAGCTTACTGTTTATTCGAATACTCTCATCGATGTCTGGAGTATAACACCCTCATTTATATGTCCTCATAAGGAACTTAATTCACTTCTATTTTTCTTAATATAAGCAAATAGATACAACTTAAAAAATAGTCAGCTTTACTTCAATTTCAGACGCCATCGCAATCATTTATCCAAACTAATAGTTTGCTTCTGGGAGGGTAATATTTTATTATAAGACAACGTAATTAATGAAGCAAATAAAATGACACTCTAGGAATATGTTTTTGTGTCTGCAATATGTGATAAGTTCATATTTACTATTTAATAGACTTTTTGCTGTTATTTACATTTATTTTGAAACTTTTCTATTATAAATACAATACTATACATATTTAACAACTCCTAAATAAGTTCATACTTTTTATGTTCAATGACTTTAAATGTAAACCAGATGCCCTGTTACATATTTTCGTATAGCCAATTTAAACTAACCTTTATTGTAAGAGATGGTAGGTCTTCATATAATATTATATGTGAAAAATGTCGCAGTTAATGTTAAAATATTTTTATTGTTGCAGTTTTAGGCATTAATACTCAATTTTATCGAATTCGTGGCACTAGCATTGTGTTTGCTTATAATTGTTAAAATTTTACTGTATATCGTATTTCAGTTTTTATATGTACGGCAACTTTTGTGGTTAAATACACTTTATTGCTCGTGGTTTATTACGTTTTAGCATATAATTCGTTTGAAGTGTTTAATATAGTTACTTGACTCAATAGAATGTCAGGGTTTATGATGTTAAATGTGCAATTTATATCACCATCTTTATTTCGCCGCATTTTCTCATTCTCTTTAGATATGAAATAAAGTAATCCACATAATACTGTTCCGTCGTATCACGGTTTATAAGTGTTGCTACATTGACCAAGGTACTAAAGAGCGTATTATACAGAGTGTAATGCAAAAAGGTGTATAGGGACCTTATACACCTTTTTGTATTACACTCTATATAATACGCTCCTCCTTTATCTTAGAATTCGATATAACTCCCCCAGCATCATCTATAATTTTATTGATTTATTTCGTTCCTGATTAATCCCACTCAAGACGTCGCATCCCTATTACGTTACCTAGCATCTTATCTATTTTTCTGATAAAAAACATTAGGCTTCGAAATGCCTTGGCATAAAAAGTCCCCTCTATTCCCCAACTAAATTTTTGTATACCCTTATTAAATGAATGACCCATTCTATATTTACCTATATATTTTTTGTGACTTCATTTTCCATTCTTATTGTTTTCCTATATAAGCGGCAATAAAATGTGTTAACCATTATATTATCCCGATAAGTCTCCTCTTATAAAATTGAACTTACTGTCTTCTTCTAACTCACTAACCGATATATATATATATATATATATATATATATATATATATATATATATATATATATATAAGTCAAATTGTCTGTGTGTATGTGTGACTACATCTCCTTATCAAATTACTCTGTCAATTTTCAGTCTACAGACTCGAGAGTTGACATAAGGGGTATTGAAAGTTGTGAAAATATTTTAAATTTGTTTTCGACCAGAAATTTGGCTGGCAAGGGATACAAGTTACACGATTTGACCTTTGAAAACACTACCAAACTCCTCCGCCAATTTTGGGTCTAAACACTAGATATTTTAAATGTAGATTACTTGGACATGGATCAAACGTTTTAATTTGATTTGAGCTCAATAAATGTTATGGTGTCGAAATGAGGGTTAAAGTTGAAAAAAATTGACCTCTGCGGTCTCTACCAAATTACTCAGCCAATTTTTGGTCTAAACATTCGAAATTTTACAAATATTGTATTCAGATATGGCGCAAGATTTGTAATCGTTTTTTGGCCGAAAATGTTGCTGCTAAAGAGGTAAAGTTAAAAAGATTTTACCTTTAGCGTCTCTAGCAAACTAGTCAACCACATTTGTGTCTAAACATTTGAAATTTTACATAAAGCACATTCAGACATGCAGCAAGCTGTATAATTAGTTTTGGGGCGAAAATTTGACTGCCAAAAAGCCACAGTTAAAAGAGTTTAACTTTAAAGACTCTATTAAACTCCTCCGCCAATTTTGAGTCTAAACACTTGTAATTTTGGATGTAAGTTACCTGGACAATAGTAAAACCTTTATATAGATAAATGTTAGTATATTTCTATAAATTTGTTTGTTTGTGTATTGATATTCATTTAAAAACCCTTTTTTCTATTTATTTAAAAAGAAAATACAACTTTGTCATATATGGGTCGTGGAATTGCATTCTTTTACAAAAGATCAGGCTAATTAGCATAATCTTTTAAACATTCATTTATAATTATTCCCTATTTGTTTTTTTTTCGGTTTTCTTATGGGATATTCATTTTTAGTTAATAATTTCGTGTAATTATATTCATGCAGAGATTCTACATCATTTATACTTGCGTAATATTTTAGTAAAAAGGTTATAGTAAACAAAAATCTATTCTATGTATATTTATGTGTGCGCATATATATTTGTTTAAAATGCCTGCCTACCAAGCTCCTCTGTCAGCTTTTGCTTTGCAGACATGAACATTAATATATAGGTTATTCGAACCCATGATAAACTTGGAGTTTTAGCCGGAGAAAATCGGAGCAAATATGTGAAAATTAAAAACTGGAATTTGCCAACTGAAGGTCGACCGACGGCTTTACAGATATACATGCGGAATGTAATAGCTATTCGTTCATGCTTTAATTTCTAGCCTTGCGGAAAATATGTCTTTATAGCTTAGGCATTAACGTCAAAGGAAAATGTAAATCGTAAGCTAAGCGTTTAGGTTTCGATTCTCAGTGGTGGCACATGCGTCATTTTTTTTTTTACTTTTTAAATCATTACTATATATTGAGTCCAGTATAATCTATATAATTATAAAACTCAAATGACCCTATAACGGGTCTTGTAACCCAACATCCGTTTTGAGACTTTCGGTTGCGCATGCGTACATAAACATATAATCAACGCGACAATAAAGCGTATTGTTTTACTGTGTACGTTTTCAGCGTCCAATTGTATTTTTACGCGTTTAAATTATCCAAATAAACAATTGTTAAACTTTCTGCCTTTTTTTACATCGTTCATTTCCGTATTACGTTTAATTTATTTTAACGCAATGTTTCTTACAAATAAATCTACCTTGACCCGTTGAAAACCATAAGAGCATTTTACACCGGCGATTTACCCACCGCCTTTTTTTTATTCTCCATTTTTAATACACCTTTCTTAAAAAAACATGCATACATTTTCCTCTAAACTATCAACATAAATAAATAACTCCGAAAATATGTTTTTTAAATTTGCGTTACAAATAAATAATCAACGCGACAATAAAACGTATTGTTTTACTGTGTGCGTTTTCAGCGTCCCAATTGTTTTTTTTTTTCGCGTTTAAATTAAAAGATACATCAAAATTTGAATTTAACTTTAAGTATTATGGTATCTGTTCAGTGCACATTTACCTATAAATATGGCAAACCACTTATAATCTAATGGCTGTTTTTAAAAAAATAAAAAATTATAAAAAGAACGACTCAGAGAAATCTATCTATATTCTTTTTTCATTTTAATATACTTTAATAGAAATGTTTCTGTCATGTCTCAAAAAGCTATTTTCATTACGTAACAAGTGTCACACTCATACATTAATTCTGTAGCTTATATAACATACTGACCCAACGGGCCACGGGTAGTCTAATAAAATAAATACGAAAAGTACATTAATCAAAATATCATATTTAAGCATATTTTGATACAGGACAATGTCGGGCGGCCTGCTAGTATATATATCGCTGTTTGTTTGTTTACAAACAGGTGGTTTGAGCACTGTGAGAGTGGTGGCGGATGTCTATTTAAATAGACATTACGACAAGTTATTTGCGGGCGTCCCTTCTGTGGTCGAGTGCGAGAACTGCCGACTGTCAACACGACGGTTTTAGGTTCAATCCTTGGTTTGGGAGAGATGCTAGTCTAGCGGCACTGATGAGTTGTGATACAACGAAATAGGACTGTATGTCGATGACTACAAATATATTTTAAGCCCCCCTCTTTGGGTAGAGCACTGTCGTAAATAATCTCACTCGCTACTTAATTGGCTGAAAAATGCGAAGCTTGCTGTTTGTTTACAAAAAAGGCTGTTTGAGCACTGTAGGAGTGGTGGCGGATGTTTATTTTTGAGTTATTTGCGGGCGTCCCTTCTGTGGTCGAGTATTCTAGGTTTAATCCCTGGCTTGGGAGAGATGCTAGTCTAGCGGCACTGATGAGTTGTAATACAACGAAACAGGACTATATGTCGATGATACAAATATATATATATATATAAGAGTGAAAATGTCTGTGTCTGTCCTCTGTCTGTCTCTGTACATTTCCCTACCAAATAACTCTGTCAATTTTCGGTCTACTGACTCGAGATTTTACCTAAGGTGTATTTAGATATGAGAAAATCTTTTTAATCAGTTTTCGGCCAGAAAGTTGCCTGTAAAGGGGTCAAAGTTAAATGATATTGTCTTTTAGAACTCTACCAAACTCCTCCGCCAATTTTGAGTCTTAACACCTGAAATTTTAGATATAGGTTGTTTGGACATGGATTAAATTTTATAATTTGATTTGAATCCAAAACAAAAAATGCTAAGGAGTCAGAATTTGGGTCAAAGTTTTATAAAATTGACCTATGAGATCAATTTTTGGTCTAAACATTTGAAATTTTACATAAAGGGTATTCAGACGTAGGACAAGCTTTTTAATCGTTTTCTGCTGAAGATTTTGCTTCCAAGGGGTCAAAGTTCAAAAGATTTTACCATTGTGGTCTCCTGTAAACTATTAAGCCAGGTTAATCAGGTACTCAGGCATACAGCAAATTTTAAATAAGTTTTTGGCCAAAGATTTTGGCTGCCAAGAGATCAAAGTTCACAGAGTTTACCTTTGCAAAATCTACCAAACGCCTCCGACAATTTTAGGTTCAAACACTTGAAATTTAAGATGTAGGTTACTAGGACATGGGTCAAACATTTTTATTTAATCTGAGCCCAAAACAATAACTGTTAAGGAGTCAAAATTGGGGTCAAAGTTTAAAAAAAAGTGACGTCTGCGGCCTCTACTAACTTTTCTCCATTGGTAGTTAAGGGAGCCTATTATACAGTCAGGCATTACCGTACATATTCACACTTTTTAATATATACATATTCACATAACGTTATGAACAGTACATAACCCGTCGAAACTGCTAGTATATATATATATATATATATATATATATATATATATAAATAGAGAGAGAGAGAGAGAGAGAGAGAGAGAGAGATTGATTTGTTATTGTTGTTTTTTTTCAAACGATAAATACGGTTAATATTGGCTCCGCCTCGATGCTCATTTTTCTTTTTTATTTACTTAGAAAGTCGACCTTTAATTTGTTTGGACGCACATAGCATTTTTATTTATTTGTTATTTTTAAAAAAAAAACAGTAATCTACGTACACGCGTGTTTCGACGTAATTCCCTCTCGTCAGCGTAGCTCAACTGTTTCTAGGGATCGAACTTCAGACAATGTTTACCACAGTCCGGTGCCTTAACCATTAGACCACGAACCCTAGATGACTTTACTGTTTATTTTTATCGCTTATAAATTTAGATTTGTTATTGTTGTTTTTTCAAACGATAAATACGGTTAATATTGGATCCGCATCGAAGCTCATTTTTCTTTTTTATTTACTTAGAAAGTCGCCCTTTAATTTGTTTGGACGTATATAACATTTTTATTTATCTATTATTTTTTAAACAGATAAAAAATAATAAATAAATAAAAATGTTATATATATATATATATATATATATATATATATATATATATATATATGCGTACGTTTGTAAACAAATATATATACTTATAATGAATATATTTAGTAAAGTTATTAAAAATAGTCAGAATTAATTAAGCCCAATAAAATGAGATTTACATTTTTAAAGCATATATAACTTTATAAATCATCTTTAAGTAATTCACAATTATCCTCTTAGTATATTATCCACACTGACTATTGAAATTTCAAAAAGTGTCGCTTATAACACAATTTTACTTGTGGGTCACTGAATTTAATAATGAATTCAGTTCGAAATTCTGTACAGCAAAATATCCCAATTTGGACAAAATATACCTGATAAAGGGCGGCTGATACATCGTCTTGAGCGTTTTGAAAATAACATTAAATATTAAAACAGTAGATTGAATAATCCAAACAATACAAATTATTAAAATTTTATTTTGTTTTAGTGTACGTGAACTGAATAAACATAATTCAGGAGATATGTTTTGTATTGCTGTATTATTTGTTCCTCGATTTTAGCTAGTTCGTCTGTAAGAATACTAAAACTTCTTTATACGACCGTGGATGTTGAATTCTATTATCATTACTAATGGCAACGCAAATAGATGTCAACAAAAATATGGTTACTTTGTTCTATCTCAACAAAATTGTGTTTTATTTTCTAAAGAGATTTATTTTTAGTATTGCTTGGATTTTATTGTAGAGGTAATTTAACGAAGTATTTATATGTGCTGTTGCTTTGCATTTTTACTAAAACTAAAGCATTACGCACCGTATGAAAATAATGTTTACCTGAATTGATACTTTATTTTATCAAAATAGCATTCGACTTTTTCTTTCAAATGAACAGTGGAATGATTAATGGATATGAACGATTAAAACGTATTTGCCGATTTGACATGTTTACGTGTGCAGTTACCCTAACAGAGAGTATCCATTGTCTTTCGAAACTGAACAGGAGCCATGATGCATGACATATAAATCTAATCATGCACGACGTCAATTTTTGTTGCATTCTTTCGGTCGGTATCCAATTCTGTAAACATCCGATACCTATATTGAGTAAACTTTTAGAATTCTAAAAGTTTATTTCACTGTAGTCTGAACTCGAATCAATTTTAAATTATTTTAAGTCTAAATAAATAAATAAAAATATCGTTTTATGCTTTCTATCGTTTTTTTTTTCTAAACGTTTAATCTTAAATATTGTCTATTTTTTTCATAGTTTGCGTCATATAACATAACAACTCTTGCAAAACATAGGAAATATGTTTCTTTTTTGTTTTCTTATGCAAATCCTAACAGCATCCATTTTATTTTGATGTTATTATAAATTATCTCAGATCAGCAGATTCTGGCGTCTTCATTTTCTAACCATTTCTTACTATTACTATTTCACTGCTGTGTAGAAAAATTATGAGACGATCGTTATTCATGCAAGGTTCTCTACTCTCATTAAAATTTAGTCATATTTGTAAAAGGTTCGTCTAGACTTTAAATAGATAACTTTCTATTTACGTAGAACTGATATGTGTTATTCCTAATGTTCCCGACACAAAATTGAAACAGATTACGTGTTGTAATGAAATAATACGGATCATAGAATGTATCAGGAAAAATTCTTATTGTTTGGTTTTGTTTAAAATCAATAAAGTTTCGGTTATATATTTCAGGCTAGTTAATTATCATTAATTAATCCATGTAGATCTCTTTTTCTCTCTCCGTGTATCTCTCTCTCTCTCTTTATATATATATATATATATATATATATATAGAGAGAGAGAGAAAGAGAGAGAAAGAGTGAGTATATATATATATATATATATATATATATATATATATATATATATATATATATATATATATATATATTAGAATAATACTTTCCCAGTAGTGTGAAATTAAGCTCCAGAGCATTTTGGCAAAAGTTCCTAAAACTAACATCCTGTTATGATGATACGGTATGTTATAATTAAAATCTTTACTCTAATTTTGATCAAAATTTATTACATAACTAGAATCTTAGAAAATGATTAAAACTTCAAACTTAAGGTCAAGTGTGTTTTAGAAAAAAAACTGAACAAGGAATCTTGTTTATTTCTGGTCTTATGACTATGGGTCGATTTTAATGCAAATAAGAAAGTGTTAAAGTTTTAAATAGGGGGTTTGCTTTATTATATTATCTGAACCCTCTTCATAAACAAGGAAACTGAGACTATTTATTAACTGATATTTTATACCTCTTGTAAGAATTTTTCCAAATCTCCGGAGTCTGTATTCTCATTAATGGTTTTCACGCCTCTTTTTACTCCATTTGTACAAAACTAAATATATCGCACATTATCACTCCTTGCGCCAAACAGTTTTACTTTTAATTTAATATTACCAATTAATAAGTTTATGAGTAAATCGTATACATCAAAATATGTGTGGATATACACACATCTGACTTTACCTATATATTAGCGATATAATTCTCTGAGGACCGAGCAATTTAATTTTCCGAACAGGACATATTTTGTTTTAATTTTCTGACCATTTTCATTCTCATGGGGATTGAGCATTCTACAGATATTGTCCCACAATTTCAGTCACTTGATCCGAGAGATGTTTTTTTTATGATTCTGCCCGTTCCTTTAAGTGTAATTGTTTGTATTTCTTTTACACCTGATTCACCAGGTATATTCCACTGGTACATTTTAAAATCTTTTTTCATGACACCGGTCGTTTTTTTTTCTTTTCTTTTCTTAAGTTTACTTCTATTTGAAGTTCCTAGAAAGCAAGGAAACTCACTTAATCTCGATATTAGGTGCATAGATATTCGACTATTTCATTAAAGTTCTACTTTACCTCTTAAACACTGAGTTAGTAAATAATTTGAGAACATATATTTCTTCTCTTCGATTGACCATTTAAATATATAGAAGTATACTTTTCTTGTAGTTTTTGGTCTTACTCGATTCCAGTACCATAATTCATCTTGTCTGATGGATTATCCACCTTCGTGCTATTACTTGAGGTTACATTACTTTGAGAAGGTGCACTATTCCTCGTATAAGCCAGAGTTAGTTAACTATAACTAGGGGACCTTATTTGGTACCCGAATACTATGTCATTTTGTATATTTCGTAAGGATTTACTTGAAGGGTAAAGTATCCTTATCTCAAGTTTTCCTGACAAATCCATGTACAGAGGCCTAAGGCACTCGAGGATAGCGTCAGGTTTTCTCTTATAGTGTCCTTTTATAATGATTAATATCAAGATATGATACTTCTAAACCTTATTCCATGTAATTTATGCTGTATACTATTATCATTATAAGTAGTAGTAGTAGTTAAACTGCTACTAACTGTAATGCTATTTATAAGACTAATAAATATCCTAACTCAAGTTTTATGGACAGAATTCTGTGTTAGAAATATGCCCACGTCATAAATTGGTAAAATAAATAGACAAAACCTAATGTGTAAGTCATTAGAATGTACCAAAATGCCACCATTCCTCGCCCTTCTTAACCCGGAATCACTATTTGGTCAGATTGGATTTCTTTCTACGATTGCGGTTCATTAATGTTGAATCAGATGAAACTCATTGGCTTCATATAAAATTCTGATTTGCACAAATATTCTTTTAGATTAGAGTGAGGCATTTTAATTCCAGAGTGCGTCATTAAACCTTAAATTTCACAAGTGCAGTTTATCCGCTCCCATGTTCGTGTGTAATTGTTGTGGATATAAAACAATTGTTGACAAGACGGGCTGACGAAAAACACCGATTGTTGCTAAGATAAGTGTTGGGACGATTGATCGAAATCAGAATTAGAATTCGAAATAATTGGACTTTTGGAGGTATCGGAATCGGTATTGAAATCGGAAAAATTGTAACTTAATGTTAGATTCTGTTAAGTGCTGAGACATTATGTTGAACAAATATGGCGGCGTAGTTCAGATCAGATCCTGAGTGTAATTGGCAGTAACCAAGATGGCGGCCAGGAATCAAATGCGGTCTGTGATGTAGTTAACGGCGAACTAATTGAATCCAACATTCGACAATTTCTATAGTAACTTTGTAACGTTTTCATTTGTTTGTTTAGCACAGCCGGTGGTTATAAAAACGATTGGCGCCGACCGCACCTGTCGGACTGAGGTACGCCGCCTGGGTAATACCTAGGAGGTCCACCCCCCCCCAGGCCTTGCCACTGCGCTTTTCGGTGGAGTAAGTTCATCGCTTACTGCCTAAGGCGCCCCTACCGGGGAATGCCGACAGGGTTACTCAGGCAATTTTTACAATTGTAGGAGTGCCCCTCCTTTAGGGAGCCTGCTGGTTTCCCACTTTCCGGCCTTGTGCCACATTTTGCTGAGGTGGACAGCAAATAAATATCTACCACTATTAGTTCGTCTGATGGGGATGTGTCTCCTAGCGGCTTCGGCTGCGGGGAGACAGGGTAGAAGTACTCGTCAAGGATCCGTTTTTGACACTCAGCCCGACAGGTGAGGGGTCGGGAACCGGCTCAGCACCTGTCGGACTGAGGTACGCCGCCTGGGTAATACCTAGGAGGTTCACCCTCCCAGGCCTTGTCACTGGGCTTTCCGGTGGAGTAAGTTTATCGCTTACTGCCTGAGGCGCCCCTACCGGGGAATGCCGACGATGTTACTCAGGCAATTTTTACAATTGCAGGAGTGCCCCTCCTTTAGAGGAGCCTGCTGGAAACCCACCTTCCGGCCTTGTGCCACATATGGCTGTGGTGGGCGGCAATTAAATCCCTACCCCCCCCCCCATTAGTATTCAAAAACAGTTTACAGATTCTGTAAATGATTCTTTGGATTTTATATCTTCATTTTCTATTACTACTGAGAAATACGTATATTTGAGTTTACATTATGAAGAAAATAAAATCCGTAAATCATACTAAAGTGTTGAGGTAAAATATCTCTGAAACATTTTCCGATTAAAATGACACAGCGAAAAATGGTTCGAGTTAATAAACAGGACAAAATGACAATAGTGAAAAATATAAATGAAAACCTAACGAATTTATTAAAAAAAAATCTTAGATGCAGTAGATGAAGAGAAAAGATTAACATGTTGGTTATATCAAAAAAAAAAAAAAAAGAAAATTTATATAAAACCATGGAAATGACGCTCTTCTAAATAACAACTCATGGTGTCTTTTCATGAAAATCTGTTCAAACGTAAAGTCATTTTACGGATTTGACTGAATATATTTTAACTAGTTCTGTTAACTTTTTAGAATTTCTGGTGCTCTGACCAAAGAACATTTATCCAGGATTTACAAGTCAACAATTTCATCCGCAATCATTTTAAAATCTATTTCATTTTAATGCTCCCAAATATTCCTTTGTATAAAAGTGGTGACAAGGGTGAACTTATTTTTATTTTTTATGAGGAAACTTTTTTACGAAAAGATGGATTAGTTGTTTATCTTATGTGTACGATAAATAAGGATTATGATTTAACGCAATAATGAACTCAGATTTTACCATATTCAACCATCAGTTTTTGCATCAAGCACACATTTAAAATCACTTGGCTATACAATGCTAAAAAGTCTAGTTTGTATATATATATATATATATATATATATATACGAGGGGCGTGCAATAAGTAATGCCACTGACCCACTTCCCCATATGGGTAGAGCAACGAAACTTGGCACAGTTATTCGTCTTTCTCTACATAGGAAAAACACAGAGTTATGCTTTTCTCCCATCGTTTGATGCAGCTTTGGAGACCGTTTTTGTAGAACACCCCAGGTTGGGCCTCCAACCATGACGTGACTCCAGAAATCAACGCTGCATCATCTGGGAAACGCTTTCCTTTCAAAAACTACTTCATGGCTGGAAAGAGGTGATAGTCAGAAGGTGCAAGATCAGGAGAGTAGGGATAATGGGGAAGGATTTCATAAGCACACGCCCGTGCTTCTGATCTGGCGACATGTGAGCTGTGGACCGGAGCGTTGTCCTGCAGGAGGAGGGTACCTTTGCTGATCTTGCATCGCCTCTTGATTTTGATAGCTTCCCTTATTTTCCTCAAAAGTGAAGCATGATAGGCTCCTGTAATTGTTGTACCCTTTGCCAGGAAATCTGTCATAACTACTCCGTCCTGGTCCCAGAAGACTGTGAGCATGACCTTGCCAGCGGAGGCTGCACCCTTGCCTTCTTTGGAGGTGGTGAGTCCAATTGCTTCCACTGCATTAACTGGGCTGGTCTCTGGATCATAGTGATGCATCCAGTTTTCGTCCTGTATAATCAGTCTTTTGAAAAACTTTGACTCATCTTCTTGGCACATCGCCAAATTTATCCTCGAACACTCGACACGTTCTCGCTTCTGGAATGGTGGGAGCAACCTGGGAATCCATCTGGCAGGCACCCTATGCATATGCAAATGGTCATGAATTATAGTTTTCACAGACCCTGTACTAATCTTTACATCTTGGGCTATTTGTCGAATAGTAATGCGCCGATCTTACAAAATGGCAGCCTCAACTTGACGGACAAATGCCTCATCAATGGCTGAAGGGGGGGCGACCCGGTCTGGGAGCTGTTTCCACAGACTTCCGGCCATGTTTGACTTCACGATGCCAGGTCATACGATGGGGCATTATCACCATACGTTTCTTTCATTTCATCAAAAGTCTCCTGTGGTGTGCGTCCTTTCAAATACAAAAACCGGATCACTGCTCGACATTCAACAGGCTCCATTTCACACCTGACTCAGTTCAAACACCTGTAAAACAGAAACCACAATTAGTTCAAAGCTGTAATTTGCCACATAACCCGTAGAGATATAAATCATTGCACATTGTTGTAGACCATCTACTAGTTGGCCAGTTGTGTACAAATTCCAAGAGCGATAGAAGCTATATACCATGTCTAAAAGTGACAGTGTTCAACGAGCGAGATCGGATATGCGCTGTTATACAATTTTTGCTCTTTACCGATCCAAGTGAATATAGCAAAACGATTGCTAGATTGCTAGAATCATCAAAATACATCGCTGGATTGGCACGAATTATGGTTATAGTCTTTGGTGTTGTTTCAAGTGAGGGCCACCTCACATTTTCCAAGTCAGCTGTAAAGTAAACAAGTAAGTGCATCTGGATGTGCTAAAGAGTGTGGTGATTCCCTATTGCGAACAAGTGGCCGCTGACAAACCCTGGGTGTGGCAGTAGGACTCCGCGCCGGCGCACAAGTGCAAAGAGACCCAGTTTTGGCTTCAGAAGAAGTGCTACGACTTTGTACTCTTCTCTCACTTTCCCCTCTCTCCTCCCTTGACATGAACTCGCTGTACTACTTCGTTTGGTCATACGTCGACAAAATCACCAACATGCCCTCCAACAACACCAAAGCCAGCCTGATCGCCACCATTCGCCAAGTATCCGCCGAGCTCCTACCGACCGTTGGGGAAAACGCATACTCCCGTATCGAGGCGATGATTGAGGCTGAATAGATGTCAGCTCTACTACATAATCAAGTTACTTGAATTGAGTATTTGAATAAAGGTTTTTCAATAAAACTGTAGCCTTGTTTTCTTTAGGGTGACAACTGTATCGTGTCACCCTGTATAGATATGATCTGTATACAGACAAAAATAATGCATGCACCCAAAATAATAGTCATAACACCGATTATGTTCACAGTGATTCATACCAAATCTAATGCGCTTGTTCACGATATTTTTTTATTCAATAATTTTAAGTGTTCGTTCTTATTATCATCAGTGACAGGCGATTCAGTGGCTTCCCCCACGTATAAAGTTTTCGGCATGTGAAATGCGCTTGATGTAATTTTTTTTTTAGTTTTTTAGTGTATGTGTATATTTACATATTATCATTATCAGTAGTAGTAGTAGTAGTAGTAGTAGTAGTAGTAGTAGTATAATGTTTCATTAATCTGTTACGGATTCGGAATGTCAAAAGTTTTTAATGCTAAATAAAGTGTAATTTTGGCAAATACATGCGGACCTCATGTATATTTCCTCTCTATAGTACAAGGTAAGTCACAGAATAAGGCTGAGTCACGGCAAACGGATGTTTTTAGAATGCTCCTTTCTCTCCTTGGGTAAGGATTGGGAGTGATAAAGGTAGTCTTTAAACCTACTTAAGATGCATTTTAGTTTGTTAAATTTTGTTTTGGTTATTGATTTTGAATTGCTTTTCTTTAAAAAAACATGCGTTCCCCATGACTCCCCCTGTATTAGTGATAGTAAAAGGAAATGCAATAAGTTATTAACTATCAAACGAAATTCTCGATTTTTAAAAAAAAAAATAAATTCTATTGTAACTTCTTATTAAGTTCTATAGAAAAATCTTTAAATATTCAGCCAAGATAGTTTCATATCGGAATTGCAAGTGATGTAAACTCGTACATGTTTCATAGACGACGTTTGCATTTATTTTGCCGCGTCATCTTATTGATTAACTATTTTAGAATCCTGATGGGCCGCGTGCAAATATAACATGTTTGTAATCTAGCAACCGTTTGGCCAGGATAGAAGAATTGGCGGCTTTTTCAATTTTAATAACCAGTGCCGTTTTAATTCGTATTCTTTCATTTAGTGACATATGTAAATATTTAGTTAATTCTAGCGTTTTTTTTTATAAGCGAAATTGACACGAAAAGGTCAACTTGTTAACCTGTCTTTAACCTATAATGCTGATTTAGGCAGTGTCTACGATTAGAGATTTCTGATTTATTAATTGGCTGATCGTTGCCGATTCAAAATGATATTACCCGGGAGTTGTTTGGAATAGAAACAATAGCCCAATCGTATGTGTGCTCCCTGCCCTGAACCTCAAATTAACATTTTAAAATTGGAGTAGGAGTCGATAATTATAATTTGAATAAGACGATATATTTATTTGTGAAATGTAAATGGGTTTATTTGTTGTTTACAGTTTGCATTAAACTATTAAATATCCAGACATTAAAGAAAAAGGTGCATACTACAACACACGCCACTGGAATGGAAACTAAATACCAAAATCATCAGGCGGGACCAAAATCATCACCACCGTTTATGTAAAATCTATATCATTATAAAATTCTGTGGACTTTACGTGTTCGCTTGCTTGCATCTTGTTTTCGAAAATCGGGCAGCTCTACTTCTTAAAAAAAGGGATAGCAGGTAAATATATATATATATATATATATATAATAAATCCCACAACCAAACAACGTCGCAACCCACAAGAGCTATGACAGTCAAAGAACCGGAAGTCCAAGACTCGAGTTTCGCCCTCATTTGAGCTCATCAGTTAGACACATCCGAACTTAGGATTCGAAACCCGAGCCTCTTGCTGAGTTCGGATGTGTCTAACTGATGAGCCCAAATGAGGGCGAAACTCGAGTTTTGGACTTCCGGTTCTTTAACTGGCATGGCTCTTGTGGACTGCGACGTTGTTTGGCTGCGGAATTTATTATATACAATCTCTCACATTCTGAAAATCATATATATATATATATATATATATATATATATATATATATATATATATATACATTATATTTTTGACTTAGCTATTCTATACAAGTCTTGGAGATAAAGAATTTTCAGTGGGTAGCTGTTCTATACCGGTTCTCGAATTTTGCAGCTAAAGGGCTAAAGATACTTCTCCTGTTTACATGAAAAAATTATGTGCTTGAAGGCTATAAGATTGATTTGATTCGTCAGTTTCTATCGGCAGCGTTTATAAATAGAACTTTCTTACTTCCAAGTATTGGATATTTAGATATTTAAAAATATTGCAATGTATATAAACATGCCTGCTTGCTTGTTTAAATCTTGTCTTCGACGATCGGACAATTCTATATTTTAAAAAAGGGTGAAAGGTGAATTTATATATATATATATATATATATATATATATATATATATACATATATATATATTAATTTTAGGTTCACTATTATATATTAGGTTTAATATTATAATTGATAAAGAATTGACGCGATAATAATAAATCTGTAATCTGTATGAATGAAAATATCCTAGTTAAGCCTATCTTACGACCGGGCAACGCCGAGTGCCCTGCTAGTATAGAATAGAATTGTCTGTATTTTCCTTGCAAAGTGCTTCTATGGATCGCAAATTATAATTAAATAAGTGGATATATTTATTTACAAATAACAAATTGATCTATTTATAAAATATCTCTGAATTGTTGACTAGATTATGTGTGTTCTTTTTAGCCATAATAAGTTGCGAACGTCGATGCATTCCAAACAGAGTAAAATGAACTTACTATCTACTCATCTCCTACATACAAGAAAACACGTAACTAGAATCGGCCACTAAAATCTTAATATCTTTAAGAACTAATTGGTCAAAATACATTATATATTTCCGCTACCTAGTAAAAAATTGTATCCTTTGAAAGATTATTAGGCGGATTTATGAAAGGTTTAATTTTTGTTTTATTGTTGTTACACCATTAAAGTAAACTTACATTATATTAGCAGTTTAAAAACAATAAATATTTGTAAATTTTTTATTAATATCAAATATTGAAAATTACATCTTAGAAAAATCATTTTTTAATCGGAAATTAGTCTAAAAACTTTTCTATTTCGATACCCTTAAGGGTGCCGATGTTTGGGATGCATCCTCTAAACGCTATACTTTATACAACAATTGGATTACTCGTGAAATGTTATTCGGAAAACTTATTATTTAATATACGGATTTGTGTACTATTGCATTTAATGAAATACAGAGAGAGGCAGAGAAACAGAGAGAGAGAGAGAGAAAGAGAGAGAGAGAACAAAATGTAAGAAAAAGATAGAGACGCCATATACATTATAGATTTAATAATATTGATGTGAAGTTAATGTACTTGAATTAAAAAATAAGCGAATTAGAAGGGATAACTACTGAACATTACCACAGACAGGTTAAACACATCTGATATAATGTGCTGTTAAGGTAAAGAGAAATGTCTGTTCGTGCACACACAGCTTTTAGGACAACACGCGTATTAACATATAAATTCAATGAATTTACAAATTCCTGACTTGTTTACACCATATACTTCTATTTTGCAGATAATATCATAATATAAAAGTTCCAACTGAATGCTAAAAATGAAAGATTATTAAGTTACAGATTTACAGCATGAGAATAGCATGCCGTGTACCAATGCGGCGTCCATTATAATTTTAGTTTAGTGCAGATGACATGGATCTGAAAATTAGTGCCAGTCGAAGTAAATAATTATTGAAAGAAAGCAAACAGTTTTTTGTACTAGAAAAGAATATGATAAAAGAATCAAATCGAAAACGTAACTAGTTGGAAGCAAATAGTAATTTATCACAAGCTATTTTTAACTGTCATTGAAAAGTTGATAAGATAAATGTACATGTTAGATATATATCTATATATATATAAAAGTGAACGTGTCTGTGTGTGTACATTTCCCTACGCAATAACTCTGTCAATTTTTAGTCTACAGACTCGAAATTTCATATACAGGGTACTGAGATTTGGGAAAATCGATATGATTTGTTTTTGGCCAGAAATTTGGCGATTAAGAGGTCAAAGTTCAACGATTTGATCTTTGAGAACTCTACCAAACTACTCCGAAAATGTTGGGTCTATGCACTTGAAATTTTAGATATAGGTTCCTTGGAGATGGATCTAACTTAATAACTTGATTTGAGCTCAAAACAATAAATTTTAAGGGGTCATAGTAGGAGTCAAAGTTTTAAAAAATGACCTCTGCGGTCTCTTCCAAATTACTCAGACAATTTCTGGTCTAAATATTTGAAATTTTACATAAAGGGTATTCAGAGATAGGGCAACTTTTTTCATCAGTTTGGGTCGAAATTTTATACTTACCATAATATAAATGTATGTATGTATGTCTGTTTGCATGTCTACCTTAAACTTTCAATAGAAGCGACGGATTTTACCAAGATCAGTATCGTTTTAAAGTTCGACCTTTCATACGACAAATACCGAAAAATTGGCTAAAAACATTAATATCTTCCCCTTCAACTAGGCACTTTTCTACATGGGGTCACTTTTTTCGCGTATATTTTTGAAATTTATCCTCTCCTTTAGATTGTCTAGCCTTAATTTAAAAAAATGTCGCTTCCGGTTTGGCGGTGGTCGTAACAGCATAAACATTAGGTTTTACGCCGTTCTTTTCCTCCTTTGCGGTACGGGTTCGAGCCTGCCTTCCTACTACAACTTTTTGTTTTTCTCAACATACACATCCAAACACCCGGGCAACGCCGGGCTGAAATGCAAGTATATATATATATATATATATATATATATATATATATATATATATATATAACTACTTCATTTACTCACATAAATAAATATACGAAAGTATAGATTTATGCGTAAACTTTAAGTATTTACTTCAAAAGTGCTCAATACGTAGGTAGAGCTAGTTAGTAATTTATAAAATATATATGGCGATTAAGCTAAGCCTGACGAATCCTAGAGTGGATGAAACGCCGAATATTCAGTGTAGCTTAATCGCCATAAATATTTTATAAATTACTATATATATATATATATATATATATATATATATATATATATAGGTGTGTGTGTGTGTGTGTGTGTGTACATTTTTAGTATTGTATTGACACCGAACACTTCTGTTGCTAGATGTTATTGTAAGAAAATAAATAATTTTAAAAGTTTTGCTTTTTTTACAGATAACTGCAACTCATCGTCTTAATTATTAACTACGTTAGAAAGACTTGTTTAAGATTTATAGTATATATAAATACGGACTGTCTAAGAGAAGGGATATTACTAGGTTTATGTGATTTTTGTTGTTTCATTTTTATGTGTGTTCAGAGCGCTGATGAGCGGTCTGTACTAGAATAAAAGATTAAAACATATATAAAGAGAACTATATATAAAAGAATATTAGTATGGATCGAAACAATTGCACACTTGGTATAGTAAGTAAACCTTGTTTTAAAGAGCACAGAAATTAGTGTTTATTTCCACTGAAGCGGTATAATATATATATATATATATATATATATATATATATATATATATATATATATATATATATATACAGGGTGTTTCAAAAGTCTTGGGAACATTACAAATTCGTATATCTCATGAACTATTCCAGGTAGAAAAATGAAACTGGTGTCATTTTAAAGCTTGCTTAATCAAGTTTTTGGTCATACTAATGATTTTCGTCTTATCTTTCCATGTGCAGTAATGGCGTTCTCTAAACAAGACAAGGCGTTTTGCGTCCTCCAATTTGCAAAGACTGAATCGTGGACATGTGTTCAGCGTGCATTTCGCAGGAAATTTAAAAAAGAAGTCCCTGAAAGGAAACCCATTGTCAGATGGCATGCTAAATTTGTGAAAGATGGGTGTTTGTGCCCAAGTAAGCGAACAGGTCGCCCTTCAACTTCAGAAGCTGCAGTTGAGCAAGTCCGGACAGCCTTTCAGCGGAGCCCCCGTAAATCAGTGAGAAGAGCCAGCAGGGAACTTCAGCTTGCTCCAGCAACTGTCTGGCGTGTCTTAAGGAAACGACTGCAAATGGTACCTTACATGCTCAAGTTGGTCCAAAAGTTGAAGGACACTGATAAGCCACTTCGCCGTGACTTTTGCATTGCAATGCAAGAGAAGTTGGAAGATAACAGCTTTGATGACCGGCTTGTTTTTAGCAATGAGGCGACCTTCCATCTGAATGGCAAAGTTAACAAGCATAGCACTCGCATATGGGGTACTGAGAATCCTCATGAAATTCTTGAGCACGAGCGAGATTCACCAAAAGTGAACGTGTTTTGTGCAATTTCCAAGAAAGGTGTCTATGGACCGTTCTTCTTTGAAGAGGCAACTATCACTGGTGAATCCTATCTCAACATGATGGAAGACTGGTTAATGGCTCAGTTGGAAGAAGCAGAATCTGATGACTTCATTTTTCAACAAGATGGTGCACCACCACACTGGAGACTTAGAGTAAGGCAGTTTCTTAACACAAGGCTGCCTGGTAGATGGATTGGGAGATCTGGGCGAGGTGATGACGTTCTCATGCCCTGGCCTCCTAGGTCTCCAGATCTTACCCCGTGTGACTTTTTCCTTTGGGGCTTTGTCAAGCAACAAGTCTATGTGCCGCCTATTCCAATAGATATTGACGAACTAAAGGCTCGAATAACGGCAGTTGTGGGAACCATTGACGTCAAGATGCTGGAATGCGTTTGGCAGGAAATGGACTATCGACTAGATGTCTGCCGTGTGACGAATGGTGCTCATATTGAGCAAGTTTGAAGATTCCCCACAAAACTTGAAACTTTAACCTTTCCAACGGTACCAATTTCATTTTTTACTCCTAATAGTTTTTGAGTTATTAAAAATCTTTATGTTCCCAAGACTTTTGAAACACCCTGTATATGGGGGGGGTCCCGAAACCCCTATGTGTGTGTGAACCGAAACCCCTCTCCAGCATTCGGTTGTGATTTTAACGTACAGAATTATATTTGTACACCGACAGGTCCCGAATTAATAACAGTTAAATTAAACGAACTTTACTTTTAAGCCCAGCCGAATAATTACGTGAAATTGATAACATTTTTTCTGTTTTTTTTTATCAGCTTTATCAATACTTGCTTGTAGTTTTGTATTTCTACTTCCGATGTGAATATGTTTTTTCTTTCTTGTCTTTACGCTTGCGTAAGTTAAGAAGGCTTGAAATAGTTGCGCATAATCATTCTTAAATGTGTCTATAATAAAACCGAGAAAATGTTTGTAATAACGTTGTGCCCAACGGTTAACAACCTTTCCTATTCATAGCACTGCTCGTTTGTGTGAAACCGATCGACAATCAGCTATCCATAGTAAGAAGTACACAAATGACTGTTGGCAAAACTTCAAATTCTATTTCGAACGACGGGTGTGAGGAAGCATTTATTTTTATTACCTTGGACTACGTCCAATCAACTGGAGTTTCTTTACGGTCAACCTTTACCTATGAACATAAAAGGTAGTTCAATGTCTTTATTATTTTATGTAAATATCAAGAGAGATTCCATCATCATAATTCGTTTGTTGAAAAGTTTATGTGACTAGTGTTATCTATTAAGTGTTCGTTGCCGTCAGGTTGTAAACTATATATAATAGTTTGTTTTTTTTATTTTAAATAATCTATGAAATAACTTTGAAATATACACTAAAAGGGAAAATATGTGATCCCCCCTTGCCAAACTTTCACAAAAATACACTCGTTTAGTTACAACTACTATCAATAGTTCCCTTCACTATCTACTTCTGTCCAAATCTAAACAAAAATTTCATGAACAAAGCTTCGGTTATAGAACTGCAACTGGTTTGCTTTCCTGCTGAATACAATATAGTTGTCTTCAAGTCAAATGCCCACAATGTCTTGCTGAGCCGCCCTCCTAAATATTCCATTTCTACCTCATTTCACCTACTACCTGTTAATACGTTGTTTGTCTTAGTACATTTATTATTCCTTATCCACGAGTGGCCTTGATAAGTAGTGGCTCCTATATAAAACAAAATAAATAAACATATAAATATATAAGATTATGCAAATAGTTTTAATAGAAACGAATAACTATAACACTAATATACATTACTGATCAATAAAGTTAATTGGATGTTGGGCCGAATTTTAATGATGTTGCCATTGCCAAACGCGCGCGCACACACACACACACACACACACACACACACACACACGCACATACACACACAAATAGATAAATAAATAAATAATAAAAAAAAAACCTACCTGGTGTGGTTTTGGTTTCTTAATATTCATTCAGAGGGAGCCTCGAAATAAAGACAAAACGTTGATGAACACATAACTCTGTTTGTTCTTTTTTTATTTCTTTATTTTTTTTTTCGGAATACTATTTCCATTATTCTCATCATATATATATATATATATATATATATATACAGTCATCCACATACAGTACTGCTTCGCTGTTTCACAGCTCATCACTGCGGCTAGACAAGCATATATATATATATATACATATAAATAGACATATATTTATATATATAAAGTCATTCACATACAGCATTGTTATTAAACAGCACTTGCCGATCGCTTCACAGTGCTCAAACTGCTAGTTTGCTTGCCAACAAACGGGCAGTGAGTTTGGGTTAATATCCAGACGAAACATCGAAAACAGTAGATCTATGTGTGTGCAAATATTTAACAAGTAAACTCTTAAAGTACTGGTTGCATAACAATGAAATTAACAGGACACAGTAATTATGCACGAAGTATGATTCATAATAAGTAAAATCTTTGCTTGGGTTGATAAATAACGCGTACAGACACGAAATGTAGTATGCCTCTGTACTTTAATGGTGAATGGTCCGACGAGCTGCAAGCACTTGTACCCCCTCGACGTAAATACCCCCGACAAATCAGACAAGCATCAAATCCCTCCCCTTCACAGTAGAGATCCCTAGATGTAAGAGAGCCTTCTACTTCAGTAATTCCCCACCAGAACCGCTAGATTTTTGAATTCCCTTCCGGGTTCCTGCTTCCTCAACTGTACTGACATGCAGAAGTTCAAGTGTAATGTGAACCGACATCTTGCTACCCAACTCCCCACATAGTACCCCTGTAGCTTATGTCTCTGATAGTAGCCCCCGTACATCAAAGTGGCAATGTGCATTGTTTGGGGTGAAAATGTAATTAAAAAAAATATCGGCAAGTTAAAATGCGAAATGTTCATTTCAACTAGCCGACATTTTTGTAGTTCTTTCTGCGCTAGCGCACATTAAATTCATTTTTAAAGTTGTTCAATATTAAGAATTTATTGGTCTTTTTCTCGATAACAACATCTACAGGGAACGCGACTGGAACGCTAAATACTTTGGTTTCGATTCTAGCTGAAGGTATCAAGTCATTTTATTTTATAACTTTTGCCATCATATCTTTGTATTAATAAATGCGAATATCTGCATGATTTTGAATATCTTTAAATGTATTTTACGGCAAGCGAAATCAAACATTCTTCACAGGCTTGGAAAATTAAACTTTTATTTTTAACTACCCCGGGAAGGGGGGGTTCCGGCGTTGCCCGAGTGTTTGGAGGGGTGGAGGTTTAATGAAAACATAAGAATAAGCGAAGTAAAAAAAAAAGCAAACAGAAAAACAAACGTTAAAACTTAAGCGGATGGTACCCGGGCAGTGGGGGGGGGGGGTAATCAAAACATCGAAAAAAAAACACAAAAAGACTAACGTAAGGCAAACGAACGATGTTAAATGTAAAAATAGAAAAAAAAAATAGAAAAACGAACGTTAAAACCAAAAAAAAAACGTGAAAATGGCTTAAATAAGCCTGTTTCGTTATTAAAATTTTACAAATCGGTGGGTATCCGGGTGTTTTTGGGTTTGTGTGGTCGGTCGGGGGTGTTAATGAAAACTTAAGAATAAGCGAAGTAAAAAAGAAACAGAAAAACGAACGTTACGTGAAAATGGCTTAAATAACACTGGTTCAATATTTAAATTTTAAAAATCGAAAAAAAAAAGTAATCTCACACCACGATTCGAACCCAAAAAGTTTAGATAATGAACCAACGCTCTAACCAACTGAGCTAACACGACGTATATGAAATTTAGTCAGTTCTTCAACTATTTAAACTAAATCAGGTCATGACGTCATCTGACGCATGCGTAGAACCGGTCGTCGTCATGAGAGGACGGTTTTTGTTGACCACTCCTTGTAGAAAATTGTTGATTTCAGGGTGAAAAAATTAACGTTTTTGGCCAATTTTTCGATATTTCTCGGGCGAAGGATGGACCTTCAACATGATACCAAATTTGTGACACATAAATGCACATGCATACATACAAACATACATACATACACACATTTTCGCTTTTATATATATTGATTTCTTATAGTCTTTTAAGGTGATAAATATTTTTTGACACTTTTTTTCCGGAAAGACAAATTTCTATCAAAATGCATACTTTTCTCTAGTAAATCTTCCACGACAGGGGACAAATCCTAAGAGCAGTTTTGATAGAAAAGCTTACTTGGGCTAATGTCAGGTCCTTACGTTTCTTTCCGTCTTTCTTTATTTTTTCTAAGTAACACATAAATATTGCTCGAGATTCTGAAATTGAAAATACTTATAGCCAAACCTAACTTTAATAAAGTTATTTTTCTTTAAATTAAATAATTACTCCTGTTTCTTTAGATAATTTTCTTTTCTCCAAATAGCCTTTCCTTTACTTTAAATAACTTCTCTTTTTTCTATAAATAATTTCTTGTTTTCTTTTTTTGTAAAGAAACACGACGAAGACATCCTTTATATCTTTTCTCTTTTATTCATTCATCGATTAGATAAAAACAAGGCCGATAGCCATTAGTCGCGTGCTCTCGTGTAATGAATGAATGCGTGAATGTAGGATTGACATGAAATTCTTAAAAATAAACTAAAATGACCGAAAAACAGGCTGAAATGACTTAAATAAATAAAAAGTAAATGACTAAGAATGACTTTAATGAACTTAAGGATGAATTGAATGGCCTTAAGAATAACTTGAATACTTAAAAAATAACTGGAATCCTTCAAAAACAATTTGAATGATCTGGAGAATGACTTGAATGGCTTTGAGACTGACTGGTTGTAAAGTGGGTGATCATTTTACATTAAATTAATACAGAAAAGTGATCCCCCACCTTATATCACAAAGTTACAAACATAAGTACAGCATGTAGCAAGAACAGATACTACACTTTAATCTTGGCCAAATGACCAAGAAAAGATTAAAACGCTAAGAACAGCATCTATTAACAACAGACCTTTGGCCAAGCACAACAGTGTTACGGACCGACCGACCGACCGACCGGCGGAGTGACTTATAGAGTCGCTTGCACGTGACTAAAAATATTAATTTCAAACAAAAATTCTGAAATTTTCAAATCCGTGTGTTGTATTTTTTTAGAAAGTTTTCCTTACACATTTACTGAATTCGAATATTTTAAATGAAATTATGACAGCACAAAATAGAGGTTTATCTTTATATAAAATTGAACAAAACAAATATTAATTTCAATTACACTTTTTAAATAATTAGTCTCTCTGACTAAAATTCAAAATTTTTTCGTATTTTTCCCATTAACTACAATTCACCGTTCACATTCGAAATGTCGACTTTTGTAGGTTGTCGGGTATGCTTACAACGAATATTGAAGTTAGATTTGGGGTTGATAAGTAGTTCACCAGATATGAAAACATTTGTTATCAAACGTAAAAGCGAAATTCTTTTCACAACCGAGGAATACGTAATGTGACGGCTTTCCGAATAAACACCTCAACCTCCCCATGTAAAAATAGCTTTCGGAATAAATACCCCATTTTTTTCCATTTTGAAGTAGGGCGAAAATATTTGTTTTGTCATCTGCTTCAGTTACACGCATGCGCATTACTAACTACTCGGCGTGAAAACAAAATGGTGGCCAAGGGATTACATTAGATTTTACGTTGGATATCATGTTTTCATATCTAGTAAAATACTCATCAGCCCCAAATTAAACTTTGATATTCGTTGTCAGCATGCCAGAAAACGTTTAAAATACGACATTTAGAATCCAAAAAACCGCGGCGATATTAAAATCAACCAATGAAAGCTTGACACAAAAGCAATCATTCAAACATAAACAGAAGTTCTCTTGCCTATTATTTTAAAACACAATTAAATAAAAAATTAATTTTCTCGAAAACAATAAAATTTATTAAGTTTATGTTCATCCACCTTGCGCCGGTAGAAGTACCAAGCAGCAGTTGCCAATTCATTACAATATTGTAAGTATAATTCTATTCTTTTTACAGCGTATTCCAAAATCATCCTAAGCCAAAATTTTACGTTATTAAGATATTATTATTGTAAGTTACCCTTACAATGGTAAAAAAGAGAGATAGGTCTAACAAAACCTTATAGTCTACAATAAATGGTTTATTTATCAAATAAAATGCTGCTATCCTTGGGAACCGAACGTTTGATTCGGTCCCGAATTTTTTTCCCCCCCATTTAAAATATGATATGAAAATCCTGCACTTCTACAATACTGCGTGGTAACCACGTTTTGGGTTTTTAGTTTGTAGAATATTATTATGAGGACACATTTATTTGATGATCAGACTGCGGCACTTTTCTCAAATCACCTTTTTATGGACACAAATTACCATGTTGTCAAACGGTAAATGTAATTGGTGAGCTGATGACTAAGGTTTTCCCAGATATTACTCAAAATCTCCGCAATGTTGGATGGCTTCGTGAAAGAACAATCTTTACATTATAATGTTTTGCAAGAATTATCAATTCATTGATTATGTTATAAATGAAGATCAGGCCGTAAAAGTTCCTGTAGAATTCGTTACAACCGCCTGGAATGCCACACCATAACCTGATATTTAAGGAAGTAGCCAAATTATATTATAAAGAAATCTTCATCCACCTAAACAGTGTAATGGCATAGGGTTAGAAATAAAATCTTTGAAAAATAATGTTCTGGAAGCTCTTATAATAACTGGAAATTTTTAAGGTGAAACTGTGTTAATTCCTTGGATTCCCCTTTTTTCTTTTGACAAGCCATTTTAGTTCTAGCGTTTACAATTCCCAATAAAAATTATTTTTGCCATGTCTATAAATACAGCTCAAAGACAAAGCCTCAAATTTGTTGGACTGAATCTTCAAATATCTTGCTTTTGTCATGGCCAGTTTTATGTTAGTTGCTTACGCTTTAAGATTCCTGAAAAAACTCTACATTAAAAAACCTGTTAGAGGTCACACCCAATGTGTTGATAATGTAGAGGCTCTTTAAAATTAATAGTAAAGATATATTCACCAGTGTTTAGATATGCACTTCTGCTAACTAAATTTTAATTATTCCATTAACAGAATAGACTACTAATGACATCTTTATATATATATATATATAAAGCTCGCGATTTGTTTACAAACAAACGTTTGAGCCCTCTACGAGTAGCGGACGGATGTTTATTTAAATAATCGTTCGGACAGGTTAATTTCGGCCACCGATTCCGTAGTCAAGGGGTAGGACTGCCGACTGTCATCACGACGGTTCTAGGTTCGATCCTCGGCTTGGGAGAGGTGTTAGTCTAGCGGCACTGATGAGTTGTGATACAACGAAACAGGTCTGTATGTCGATGACTAAAATATATTTTATAAAGCTCCCCTCTTTGGTAGAGCACTCTCGTAAATTATCTTACTCGCTACTTAATTTAGCTGAAATAATGCGAAGCTCGCGATTTGTTTACAAACAAACGTTTGAGCCCTCTACGAGTAGCGGACGGATGTTTATTTAAATAATCGTTCGGACAGGTTAATTTCGGCCACCGATTCCGTAGTCAAGGGGTAGGACTGCCGACTGTCATCACGACGGTTCTAGGTTCGATCCTCGGCTTGGGAGAGGTGTTAGTCTAGCGGCACTGATGAGTTGTGATACAACGAAACAGGTCTGTATGTCGATGACTAAAATATATTTTATAAAGCTCCCCTCTTTGGTAGAGCACTCTCGTAAATTATCTTACTCGCTACTTTATTTAGCTGAAATAATGCGAAGCTCGCGATTTGTTTACAAACAAACGTTTGAGCTCTCTACGAGTAGCGGACGGATGTTTATTTAAATAATCGTTCGGACAGGTTAATTTCGGCCACCGATTCCGTAGTCAAGGGGTAGGACTGCCGACTGTCATCACGACGGTTCTAGGTTCGATCCTCGGCTTGGGAGAGGTGTTAGTCTAGCGGCACTGATGAGTTGTGATACAACGAAACAGGTCTGTATGTCGATGACTAAAATATATTTTATAAAGCTCCCCTCTTTGGTAGAGCACTCTCGTAAATTATCTTACTCGCTACTTAATTTAGCTGAAATAATGCGAAGCTCGCGATTTGTTTACAAACAAACGTTTGAGCCCTCTACGAGTAGCGGACGGATGTTTATTTAAATAATCGTTCGGACAGGTTAATTTCGGCCACCGATTCCGTAGTCAAGGGGTAGGACTGCCGACTGTCATCACGACGGTTCTAGGTTCGATCCTCGGCTTGGGAGAGGTGTTAGTCTAGCGGCACTGATGAGTTGTGATACAACGAAACAGGTCTGTATGTCGATGACTAAAATATATTTTATAAAGCTCCCCTCTTTGGTAGAGCACTCTCGTAAATTATCTTACTCGCTACTTAATTTAGCTGAAATAATGCGAAGCTCGCGATTTGTTTACAAACAAACGTTTGAGCCCTCTACGAGTAGCGGACGGATGTTTATTTAAATAATCGTTCGGACAGGTTAATTTCGGCCACCGATTCCGTAGTCAAGGGGTAGGACTGCCGACTGTCATCACGACGGTTCTAGGTTCGATCCTCGGCTTGGGAGAGGTGTTAGTCTAGCGGCACTGATGAGTTGTGATACAACGAAACAGGTCTGTATGTCGATGACTAAAATATATTTTATAAAGCTCCCCTCTTTGGTAGAGCACTCTCGTAAATTATCTTACTCGCTACTTAATTTAGCTGAAATAATGCGAAGCTCGCGATTTGTTTACAAACAAACGTTTCAGCCCTCTACGAGTAGCGGACGGATGTTTATTTAAATAATCGTTCGGACAGGTTAATTTCGGCCACCGATTCCGTAGTCAAGGGGTAGGACTGCCGACTGTCATCACGACGGTTCTAGGTTCGATCCTCGGCTTGGGAGAGGTGTTAGTCTAGCGGCACTGATGAGTTGTGATACAACGAAACAGGTCTGTATGTCGATGACTAAAATATATTTTATAAAGCTCCCCTCTTTGGTAGAGCACTCTCGTAAATTATCTTACTCGCTACTTAATTTAGCTGAAATAATGCGAAGCTCGCGATTTGTTTACAAACAAACGTTTCAGCCCTCTACGAGTAGCGGACGGATGTTTATTTAAATAATCGTTCGGACAGGTTAATTTCGGCCACCGATTCCGTAGTCAAGGGGTAGGACTGCCGACTGTCATCACGACGGTTCTAGGTTCGATCCTCGGCTTGGGAGAGGTGTTAGTCTAGCGGCACTGATGAGTTGTGATACAACGAAACAGGTCTGTATGTCGATGACTAAAATATATTTTATAAAGCTCCCCTCTTTGGTAGAGCACTCTCGTAAATTATCTTACTCGCTACTTAATTTAGCTGAAATAATGCGAAGCTCGCGATTTGTTTACAAACAAACGTTTCAGCCCTCTACGAGTAGCGGACGGATGTTTATTTAAATAATCGTTCGGACAGGTTAATTTCGGCCACCGATTCCGTAGTCAAGGGGTAGGACTGCCGACTGTCATCACGACGGTTCTAGGTTCGATCCTCGGCTTGGGAGAGGTGTTAGTCTAGCGGCACTGATGAGTTGTGATACAACGAAACAGGTCTGTATGTCGATGACTAAAATATATTTTATAAAGCTCCCCTCTTTGGTAGAGCACTCTCGTAAATTATCTTACTCGCTACTTAATTTAGCTGAAATAATGCGAAGCTCGCGATTTGTTTACAAACAAACGTTTGAGCCCTCTACGAGTAGCGGACGGATGTTTATTTAAATAATCGTTCGGACAGGTTAATTTCGGCCACCGATTCCGTAGTCAAGGGGTAGGACTGCCGACTGTCATCACGACGGTTCTAGGTTCGATCCTCGGCTTGGGAGAGGTGTTAGTCTAGCGGCACTGATGAGTTGTGATACAACGAAACAGGTCTGTATGTCGATGACTAAAATATATTTTATATATATATATATATATATATATATATATATATATATATATTGTATATTAAATAGTAAAACAAAAGATATTTAACAGTATTTAGTTATGTGCTATGATATAAAATAATCATTGCAATTTTTACATCATATTTTGCAAGAAGATTACCTAAGAAGATTTAATTAGCAAAGAAGATCAGGGCCACTGGCGAGATCTCTATGAAATAAAACGCACCTACTGCTCCTATTCAAATATAGCAAATACAACCGGACGACGCCGGGTACTTAAGCTAACACACACACACACACACACACGCACGCACGCACACAAATAAATATATATATATATATATATAATAAAATAATCACGGTTTTTCCTCTCTACATTCAGCAATTATAACGCAAAAAAAAATATATATAGCCATCTTTTTCGGCTAAAATAATATAGCGTTAGACAGCATGTTTGATGGCAAATATTTTAAATTTTTACTTAATATTTAAATTTATTACATTATTCAGTTATTTACGCCTCTCTTTGAATTTTCTCCTAAAGGGTGAGTAGCAATTACCTTACTTCAGTAAATATTCGCTCATATTTATTTAAAGAGAACACATTTTGCAACAATCGCCATTACTATATTTACATAGTGCGCGTGTTCATTCAGATTTTAAGCCATTACTTACTTAATTGCAGTTGACGCAATTTCGTCTTACTTGCGCATATTCGCGAATTGATTTTTGAAATAGTCCCATTAATAACTCTACAACAAATCAAATATTTAGTCGAACGTGGCGTGATTTATTCTATTGCAAACAAAAATAGATTATTAAACTTTTTTTATGATTTAGCAATTGAATTAACCTATGAGTGTTTCTACATACTATATTGTTCAGGTTGTGTGCTCTCGTGTATGAAAGAGAGATTACACAGAAAAGGCGGAAACTCTGTACGTGACGTTCTTTGGAGTAGAATTGAGCTTGCGCGGCATTCAATCCACTTTAAGTGGGGTACAAAGGGTTTAATGGCACATTAAATAAGACGAATGGTTCATATAAGCCTCTTAGGTTTTTAGTTAAACGTAGTATTCATTCAGATAGGTAACCTTTACATAGCCCGGAAACATTATTTGCACCGTTAACTCTGAACTGATGACAGAAAACGTTCGTACATATAGATGACCATCAGTGAGAGAGAGAGAGGGGGGGAGAGAGAGGAGAGGGCGTTTCTTTTTCTCAGATTTTTCTGTCAAAACATGCACATATTGCTGCATACAAATACCGTAAATATCAATTTTCAGAACAATATATCAACATTTATTTTTAGATAGTTCACAACCACATAAAAAATTAAAAGTGTGCATGAAATCGGAAATGATATAAAAATATTAATACAAAGATGGCGATTTCAAAAATTGAATTTAACACATGATGTTAAACTTATATAGATGAGAATTTCATGCATACAAAATTACGTATCTTTGGCGTTAAACAAATCTCATGCGGCTGTTATGGCAAACCCGTTAATACTTTATAGAAGCAGTGTTTGATAACATTTCAATTTTAAATTTTAGTTCTGATTTAAAAATATAACTTACAAGGACGAAACTATTGGCGTCTACTGAAGTGTTAGGATGTAAAATGAGAAGGTAAAATACGTTCATTGGCGGAACAATAGAGACATTTTTCACCAAGACACACAAATGGAGGCTGAATATGACTGTTGATCTAGGTGTGGCAGAAACGAGAATAAACGAACCGAACGATGAAGTCAATATGTTTAAAGTTAGTTTATGGGCAGTTCTCGTAATGTTAATGAATTTTGCGAGAGTTCACAACGGTTGGGAACAGATAGTGGATAGTTTTGGGTTTTTCGACAGCTGGCAATAGTTAGAGTTATGGCAAGTTTCAAGTTTAACACAGTTGAAGTTTGGTCATTGCTTGAATCAGATCGAGAAAGGTTAAGGAGAGCGAGATGAGCTCACATCAGCTGATGAACACGGCTTAAATAGAACATAGATGTGGACCTAAGTGTGCAGGGGGTCGATGGTGTCACTGAGTGCAACTGATATCTGCAGAGTGTGTCGGGGTTTGTGTTTTCTTTGTTTTATTTTGTTATACTTGTGTACGCGTGCGCGCTTTCTTCGGAAACTGCCAATGTGAGAGACGACAACACGGCCATTACAAAGTGAATAGACAAAGGAAATGACCATGGAACGCAATGTTGGGGTCGATGATGTTGTCAGGCGGGTTAAAACACGTCGCCTTACATGCATAGAAGAACCTTGACGGTCAATCTTCATTTCTGGTAGATTTATCACACTTTGTCATTGATCCCATTTGTCCACTTTCTGTTCCTAGCATACATTTTAATTAGCACAAGATCAATACTATTATCTTTCACCGTTTTCCTCTTATAATATGCCAATTATTATCTGCCACGTCTCGTTTTCCATCTTTCATTTCCTTTCAACTTTGTTTCACGTTTCCCTCCTTACCATTTTTTCTTATCTAGTCTTCTCACAACAGATTTTATGGTTCCACACTTTGACTTCCAAAATTCTTGCAGGAACTCATGCTTAGAAACTTAAAAAACGAATCTATTATTAAAAGCTCTAACAACGTACTAAATGGTACCAAACCATGTATTATGTATATAAATTATATATATATATATATATATATATATATATACACACACACACACACACACACATATATATATATATATATATATATATATATATAAGAGCAAATAGTTAATAAAACACGTAAAAAAAACCTTGAAAAAGAGTTAAAAACTATTTAATCTGAAAAGGAAACACTTAATAAGTGAATAGTCTGGTGAAAGGTAAAGGATCCAATGACGGTAACATCCAAAAATGTAAATCCAAGAAAGTTAATTAAATTTCCATTCGCACAAGTAAAATCCAAGGAAATCGCGTAATTGGAAAATAGTCTAAAATAATCCAAAAGGCCGAAATCCGTGGAATAATTCCCAAATATGTACAAGGAAAATGGGAAAAAATTCCAATAATATTAATAAAAGAAAAATAAGATATGTGTTTAACACGGCTGCCGAGACAAAGTGTAATTAAGAAAAACCAGTGAATAAGATGAGAAAAAAGATTAAATGGTGATAGAATTAAATAGAAAATAGAAAAGCAAATGTCAAAATGATCCAGACAAAATGATATTAAAAGGCGCGAAATGTATAGGGCAAAAAGAGGTCAACTGAAATGTACAGGTTATTACTTAAGAAAATGTCAGCAAGAGTTATTAAAAGACACTAAATGGAAAAAATAAATAAATAATAAATAAAATATAACATATAAAATAAAAAATTAAAAACATTTAAGGGGAGAGGATGGCCGGTATCTGCAAATTTCGGATAAAGCAAGTAAGTATGTAAGTAAATGCATATAGTAAAATATAAGTAAATATACATACAGGATATGAATGTGTAGGTAGATTGATATATTAGATAGATATGAAATGTTTAATTACTAAAACAGAAATTGCAAATAAAAAATCGGCCAAGCTAAGAAGAAATAAAGAATTAAAACAAAGGATTATTAAGTAATAAAGTATTAAGAAAGTATGTAGAAAAAAACGATTATGTTAAAGAAAAATTATGTATATCTGAAAGATTAAAGTAATAACTATGTAATTTCAAAATTACCATAATTAAATTTGGACTTATGTTTACAGAAAGAGATCAGTTCGTTTTTAGAATCTATTATATTGTTACTTTGAGGGGAAGTAATTATAGTTATAACTTCGGTTGTGCAGAGGCGACATAACTTGGAGCCTGGAGTATAAGACTTAACTTTTTTAATTGTAATTTTAATTTTATTTCATATATATATATATATATATATATATATATATATATATTATATATAATATATATATATATTATATATATATATATATATATAAGTTTAATGGTTAAAGCTAAATTCTGTAAATCCAAATATAAATACATATATTTAAGTTAAGAATTTATTTTTTGAAACAAGGAGTATATAGAGAAATTATGTTTATTTCCTTAATCCATGGATTTTCAATAATGGCTCATATCATTAGAGGAAATGAAATGCAGTTCGAAAAATGCTCAGCTATGAATAAACAAGTGTTTTGCTTTTCAGCACATATATTGAAAATGTAATTTGAATGGTGAATAAGAGTTATAGGAAAAGGAATTTCATACAACCTGGGCAGTCAATAATCAGAATGAATTCAATATTTTTCGGTGTATTACTGCCAGGTCGGAGGAGTAGTGATCCAGGGGAAAATCAATAATCCGATATATCAAGTATGTTTAGTTGTTCCATGCTCTTATCACTTATATATGCATATATATATATATATATATATATATATATATATATATATGTGTGTGTGTGTGTGTGTGTGTGTCACATCTTTATTATATGGTAATGTTTCGATTAAACATTGATGTCTGTAGTTTTAAGAGATACAGAAAATATAGGCTGTTAGTCACATGTTTTGATTCAACTGTCAATGTTCGAATAGAAAGGGAAAGCTTCACATAATCGAAATAATACATGTCACTATTGGAAAAACAAAACGGACAAATTTCAATTAAAATAATAAAGTTTTATGAAATGGACAATGATTAATCAAAGATATTAAATATAATTAGCATTTAGAAAAAGAAATATATGAGTGAATAAAGAAAAGATATTATTTATTATTAGAAAATAGAGCTATACTTTTTTAAAATATAAATAAC
The DNA here is from genome assembly GCF_053919585.1 of Euprymna scolopes. NCBI lineage: Eukaryota > Metazoa > Mollusca > Cephalopoda > Sepiida > Sepiolidae > Euprymna > Euprymna scolopes. Next base: position 62,945,777 of record NC_136495.1, on the reverse strand, counting down.
ACATACATACAAAAGGAAATTAAAAAAATATAAAAGCAGTGTATGATATAAATATACAAAATTATTCACGGGCACTAAGTAATGCATTTTAAAATATATAGAGAGGGTATTATATTAAAATTCAACAAGTGAGAGAAAAAAAACAATATAAAAAAACAATGTTATATATGTAGATACTCGATAAACCCGCTATATTTAAAGTTATATAGCATATTAGTTTTCAATGTAAGCCTCGTCGGTAGAAATTTATAAAAAACAATTGTGAAATAAATAATACGCTTTGGCAATCGTCATTGTGTATAACGTATGCATATATACACAGTAGTAACCTTCATAATGTCAACCATGCTTTGGACGTGCGCCTTAGGATTGGTCTCAATCACCTATCAGAAAAAACATTACAGTCGACTAAAAAAAGTGGTCACAAATCCAGCAATCAACGGTGATCAATATTGTTGAGTAAAAGCGTTTGGGTAATATTGACCTTGTTGTGAGGATCGGAGTCTTAATGGAAGACGTAGATGCGTCTGATAGCGGTCTTGATCATCTAGTACTTCATTGAACTATCAAGTACCTGGAGTTCCCTAGACTTTTTTCAGGTTTTGTATAAAAATATTCATAACTATAATAACTAGGTTTTGTATAAAAATATTGATAACTATGATTGATTCACAGGATATATTTGGTGACATGGGACTTGAAAACGACTATGTTTTAGATTGTAGAAACATAAATGCAAGGAGGTTCTTGAAAAGAACCATAGGCCTTAAAAATTTCGTTTAATTTGAAGTGCATGGAGGAATTATGAAGTATTAAATATATATTATCAAAATAATCCTACGGAGCAGCAACTTTATGGCAACCTACCTGCCATATCTAATACCATCAGAGAGAGACGCCTATGATTTGCCGCCTCTGTCTGAGGAGCAAGCATGAATTGGTGAGTGATGTATTGCTATGAACTCCGTAACACGGACGCGCAAGCAAAGGACGACCTAGATCCACGTACATCTAGCAAATAGCACACGATGCCAACTGTGAGCCTGAAGATCTTAGGCAGCTGATGGAAGGCAGGAAACTCTGGAGAGGAAGAGTCACATTGGTCCGGGCAATGAGCCCGTCATGATGATGATGATGATGATGATGATGATGATGATGATGATGATGACGACGCATAGAGGAAGTAACGAACGGTATTTGCTTATTTGCAGTGTTGGTAGAAAACGAGTTTTATTGTTGATTTCTCATTGATGAAATATACTTAAACAAGTAACTGCAATTTCATAGTATATGTAATGTATCTCTGTTACGCTAAGATAATAAAAAAGCATGTATGAATAACAACTTTATTATAAACAAGCGTTATAATATCAGGTTAAAAAGAAAGTTTTTACGGTTTTTAACTTTTAAATTTAGATGAATATATCTCGGCTCAAACAAAAAAATATTCATCGAAATAGGCACCCCCCAAAATCAACACACTATTGCCAACGCAAAACAGGTATGTTTATGCCTATAACGTGCAAATCTTGCGTTCTAAGTGCAATGAAGTATCTGAAGGCGTTTTTGATATCGCTTAGGTTTTTGAAGCATTTCTCAAGCAGAAAGTTGTCGAGATGCTTGAAAAAGTTGTAGTGGGTAAGTAAGAGGTCTGAAGAATATGGAGGATGACGCAGAGTTTCGTAGCCCTATTCGTTTAACTTTTGCAGGGTCAATTTAGCAACGTGCGGTCGGGCATTGGCGTGGATGGGAACTTGGCATTTTTAGTTGACTAATGCTAGGTGTTAGTGTTAGGGTAAGGGGTGACAGTACTTCTTCGCCGTAATAGTTTCATCTGCATGCAAATAATTGTAATGGATGAGACCGGTCGCAGACTACCAAACACTCATAATGACCTACTTTTGTTGCAACTCTAACCTCGGAGAGTATCGTAGAGCTTCATTGACGTCTAGCTAATGAGCTGACTGTCGCTGGTTTTTGTGAAGAACCCACTTTTCATTGCAAGTAACAACCCGGTCCAGAAACGAGTCGTTCTTGTTGCATAAAAAGGAAAGATCACACTTCATATAGATGTTTTCTTGGGGTTTTTTCACGTCATGAGGTACTCATTCATTCATTTTTTGTCTTTCTAATCTCCTTCACGTGGTTGAAAATCGTTGTACATGTTACACCTAATTCAGAAGCAAGGTCTCTAACAGTTGTCGCTGAATTGGTTTTTAATTTATTGTTGTCAACATCCGATGACTGACTAACACGCTCGTCATTTTTAAGAGTTTCATCGCAAAATTTCCTTAACGATTATTGTGCTATATTTCGTTGATATCGCGAGCTGTTTTAGCAGCTTTTCTGCCTAGATTAAACTGAAATAACAAAATTGTGCAAATTTTCTTTTCTTCCATCTTGTATTCAACGTTCTGAAAGAAAGAGATAACTGCTTTAAAACGATTGTAATTTAAATGATTAAATAGAGCGAAAAACGTTCTTTTAAATGCTATATGAATTAAAGGTTTTATAACGAAAACTTTTTGAAAATACATCATTTGAAATCAAAATTAAAAATTCCGCAAGAACCTTCTTCTTAACGTAATAGGTAGAAACTCAAGTTATAATTACAATTACATAGTTACCCGGCGTAAATGAAAACTCTACAATAATATATTATTTGGTACATGGTGTTTCAGCAAAATCAGACAGTTCATAAAATGTAAATAAAATTCGATAGGATGTTTAGGAGCCTTGTGTGAATGGCATTGTCAACGAACGCACATATGTCTTCCAGTAGATCTCTGCCCTACACACAAGATTGATACTACATAGGTATGGCTTCTGAACGCTGTTTCGCACCATTGATCGCTATATATGTAGCCGCTCCCCTAACACGATTGCAAGCCCTATCACTATTTCTTCTAGGATGTGATCCATGCCAAGTACCACAATTGTGTCCACAATACGATTTACTCTCTGAAACCTGTAATTGTGTAGATGTTCGCCCCGTATAGGCAAGGATCATAGTCGCCAAATCATTTGACACAGTGCTCGAATTGAGATGATTGTATGACTCAGCCAGGCACGATGGTAAGAGATTGCCCAAGAGGATAATAAAGGAGAGCTGGATTAGAGCTTTGGCTGAAAATTGCACCAATGAGAGATGAATTAAAAAAATTTTTATTTAGATAACGATCCCGAGGTAATATCAGGTAATCCTGTTAGTTAAAAAGAGAAAGTAGTTAGTCGTTGATGTAAAATATATTTTCTTTGTAAGTGGAAAAAAACAAAGTCGAAAATATGAAATAATATTGCTGTAAAAATGATTATTTGTAAGTATCTAGCCATTCTTTGGTCTAGAGGGTTGACTAATAAGGTCAATGCTAAAGTCGGCCGGTTCGTGGGAATCAGCGATGTGAACGTTTGGTATATGGAAAATTACCTAATTGGCGTGTATGTGGTAGGTAGCTTATTATCCAATCAGGGTGAACTAGATTATGATGGATTGGACAGGGATTGGCTCGATGAGAACCCCATGTATACCGAGGCACCTACCGCTCGTCCTGTATATAAGGCGTTGGCAAAGCAAGGAAATAAGTTTTAGAGTTGAGCTCAAGTTTTTGAAGAGTTTAGAACTTTAGGAAGACTGTCCAGCGTCCCATCCCGCGCAAAAGCACCCGTCCATTGACCGAGCATTAAAACCCTTGGAGGTTAAAAACAATGAAAAGAGCTCCGTTTAAATACTTCGAAAACTATCAGAAAAAGAAAAATATAATCGACATTTTTATTCTTTTTTGTTGTAATTCTCCTGTGAAAAACTATACATAATTATATTTTTCTCCTTTGTGACTAATTAACCTTTATATGAAAGCAACAACCACAGTTAGCTCGATTACGAGAGTTAGTCGAGTTATTGTTGTTATTATTACTTGTAAGTTAACTGTTAAGGGAAACAAACAAGTTTTATTATATTTTTGCAGAAAAAAATGAGAGACAGGATCCTCAAACTACTGTATACAGTGTCATATCAGGCATATCTCCGTGGAAACGACTGAGACTGCGTCGTAGGACTTTTGTGGATGTTCAGACCAAAACACCTCAGACTACACTTGTAACTGCATTGATTCTTATCCGCCATCTTTGTTACTAAGAATTACTCAACACTCGAGATCGTGACCACATTGATTCTTCGCCACCATCTTTGTTACTAAGAATTACTCAACACTCGAGATCGTGACCACATTGATTCTTCGCCACCATCTTTGTTACTAAGAATTACTCAACACTCGAGATCGTGACTGCATTTATTCTTCGCTGCCATCTATAGAACTAAAAATTGCTCAACACTCGAGATCGCGACTTCATATATTCTTCGCCGCCATCTTTGGTACTTAAAATTACTCAACATTCGAGATCGTGACTGCATTGTTTCTTCGCCGATTTGATTTACTACCGCCATCTTTGTTCAACATATTTCAACACCCAAATTTTTATTCTTTGTTTGCCGCCTGATTTTCTTCATGCCGTGAATCGAGTTATTCCCCCTTATTATACAGATATGTAAGCCTCTATAAGTATATACGCCTATCATAATCATATTGCTGTTAAGCATATCATTAAAATAAGAGATGTCGCTGTATGAAATACTGCATGAAACGGTTAATGTTATTTCCTTTTTTTTAATTATTATCTTATATATAAACATTTTTCTGGTATTCTGTTTTGGAGTCGGTTTTGTTTTATTCATTTTTAACTAGCCTGGGTGCCCGGCGTTGCCCAGGGGTTTGGAGGTGTGTGTTGAGAAAAAAAAAGGTGGTAGTAGGCAGGCAGGCTCGAAACCGTACCGGGAAGGATAAAAAGAACGTGAAAAAAAAAACGTGACGTCTTTGCCGTTGAGTCTATCGCCAAACCGAATGTGGCGAAGGTTTAAATTAAGGCTAGTCATTCGAAGAGGCAATGATTTTCAAAAATATCGAGGAAAATGCGATCCCCCCCATTGTAGAAAAGTGGCCAGTTAAGGGTGAAGGAATTAATGTTTTTAGCCAATTTGTTGATATTTGCCGTCCGAAGGGTCGGCTTCAAAACGATACAGATCGTCTGTCGCCTCTGTCGAATGTTTTAGGCAGACATACATACATACATACATACATACATACATACATTTTACCAGACAGATGAGATTTATATTATAGATGAATTGCAGTTGAAAGAAAACGTTTTGAATATCACCATGGAATTGTCTTCTTAAAATGCCTAACGTGTGTGAGTCTATGTGCGCGCATGTATTACTTATGACCCTCCCAAAGAAGATTGCAAACCCTTATTACTTCATATTACAAGGCTGAAGCACAAAAATATTACTATCCTTCCGTTTCGCTTCCATCGATATTTTCGGTATTAGAAAGCGGCTTTGATTCGTCCAGCTGAGAGCTATGTGTAAACCTATTATAAAGGCTCGAAACGCCGGTTGTGAGAAATAGTGCAGGTGCGCCAATGTGACAAAACATATTTTATTTTGTCTAAGCCTTCAAGATTCTTTGGAGGGAAGACGCTTACGGTCGTAAGCTACTTATCCACATTGTAATGGGAATGTGTGCATCTGATGAATATTCGAGAGTGTCGCTTTAAAATTAGCATTAATCATAATGCAGGTAATGCTACTTTATGATTTGCAACGAGTGAAAAATATCGATGTTACTATCAGTACTAGCTCTGCTAACCGTACACAAAATACATGTTCAGGCGTTACAAAAGTATTAAGCTAAGCATGTTCTAAATTTGACAGGAGATACGAATGTGTCTTACATTATAATATTTATACTACTAACAATAGTATCCTACTCCTATTAGCACAGTAACTATTTATTGTACGATTACCACTTTGTAGTTAACATTTTAAACAGAAAATAATTATAGGTAGCAGCTGCGAAAATAATTACTGTGTTGATCCCGGCTGTATTATAGAGTCCAAAAAGAATTTGTCTTACTACTACTACTACTACTACTACTACTACTAATAGTAGTAGTAGTAGTAGTAGTAGTAGTAGTTGTAGTAGTGAAATGTGGAAAGACAGAATAGAAAACCAATCAAACACAGGAAAAATAAGGCACAAAACAGCGATTGACGGATTTCCTTCAGATAAACCACGTTTTGCAGAAAATCTATCCATATATATATATATATATATATATATATATAGAGAGAGAGAGAGAGAGAGAGAGAGAGAGGGGGGGGAGATTTTTATTTGTTTTTGTTAGCGATACTTTCTTGACTGAATTCAAGTATTAATACGAAAGTGCATTTTTACCTAAATGCTTGTTGGGAATAATTTTCCCATTGACCAAGCTGGTACCCCCTTAATCGGGAGCGGCATATATATTATTTTTTAAATATAATGATCCAGTGACACGTGTTTCGTCGTCTACGACTCATCAGAGTGGCTGAATCTAGCGAGACTCGAAATCGGGACCCCATGAGAAGAAACCTAAACCTCTACCTTGCGGCTGCTTCGCCTGACTACTATGCCGCTCCCCATTAAGGGGGTACCAGATTGGTCAATGGGAAAATTATTCCCAACAAGCATTTAGGTAAAAGTACACTTTCGTATAAATACTTGAATTCAGTCAAGAAAGTATCGCTAACAAAAACAAATAAAATCATCTACATAAAAAAGCGATACATTGAGGCAGCCGCGTGGTAGAGGTTTAGGCTTCTTATCATGGGGTCCTGATCTCGCTATATTCAGCCACTCTAATGAGTCGTAGACGACGAAACACGTGTCAGTGGATAATTATATTTTAAAAATAATATATATATATATATATATTAAATTCCTTAATGCCCGGAAAATAATGATTTGCGGAAAATATAAATGCGATATTCGCTTTCAGAACACCCGAAACCCTATAGAAAAAAAAATTAAGGTCTGTTAAGGTGTGTTCATCTACCATGCCACAAAAAACAATACTCCTAAAAACGTAATAAACGCTCCCCAAAAAGGTAGCTATAAAGTGTGTGCTCCTTTTACGGTTAATTAATACAGAAAAGTGATCCTCTACTTTTTAAAACTATAATTTCTTCACGTTTTGGAAACTACACGTTTCCTGGAATCTTAAACGTAATTTTCGTTTTCCGCATCTTCGAAAACCTATGATAGTGGCAATTGTAAAGGGTCTTTTTAGGGTGAACAGATACTTCACCTTTATCGAAACATTGTATGGTTGTAAAAAACGTGCAATTAAAGCCTCTGAGTGATGGATTATCCCCTTAATGTGTGACCTCAAGGGCAAATGTCATAGAGCCATGTACAAAATCCAGGTGATTACCTTTCCAACACGCCTAAATTTGTAAAATTCTGATCAATAGTCGCTGAGATTTGGAACTTATAACATTGCTTATATATAATGGTAGCCAAATTGAATATTAAAATACTCATATCTTTGGTTCTATGAGACGAAACTACATGAAAATATGCAGGCTTTTTGAAGATTATAATACTACTCTATAATTAAAATGTAATGACAATTGGTAAAAAAAAGGCTAGCTTTGGGATGAACTTAACTTTTTCTTTGTTTGGTTGTCTCCCTTGTGGCTTTTGCAGGCCGTTTATATACTCCTATTTTTTGTCTTATTGATATTCATGCTAAAAACCTTTTTTTCTATTTACTTAAAATAAAATATACAGCTTTGTTATATATATATATATATATATATATATATATATATATATATATATGTCGTTGCATTCATTTGGCAAAAGATCTAGCTAATATTCACGTTCTTTAAACATTCATTTTAATTTATTCCGTATTCGGTATTTCGGTTTTCTCATGATACGATCATCTTTAATTAACTATTGCGTGTAATTAAATCTATTTCTATATGTGTTTATGTATATGCGTATACATATTTGCTTAAAATATTTTGCCTATTAAACTCCTCCGTCAGTTTTTGGCCTACAGACATGAAACTTAATATATAAGATATTCGAACCCAACTTTATATTTGCGTTTTACCCGGGGAAAACGGCGCAAACGTGTGAAAATAAAAAGTAGAATTTACAGGTGAAGGTCGAACGACAACATTATGAATACGCATGCGTAACGTAATAGTTATTGGTTTATGTTTAATTTTTAGCATTACAGAAAACATGTCTTTATAGCTCACTGATTTACGTCAAAGGAAAAAGTATATCATAAGCTAAACGTTTTGGTCTCTGTTGTCGGTAGTGGTGTACAAGTCACTTTTTTAAAAAAACTTTTTAAATGATTACTATATACTGGGCTCAATATATTATAATAATAAATACGAAATTTGTATTTATCAAAATATCATATTTAAGCGTATTTTACGACCGGGCAATGCTATGCGCCATAGTAGTATATATATATATATATATATATATATATATATATATATATATATATATATATATATATATATAAATATATATATATATATATATAAGATAGGTTTAAAAAAGGAATTAGATTGGTAAATTGTTTTGTTGTTTATTTGTTTAAAACATATCCTTATTTTCACAAATATTTTTCAATAAAATATTTTAATCAAATATAATTAATGAAATTGTTCGTGAACATTTTGGTTCCTCTTTGTTATTTTAGCGAAATTTGGAAATTGAAATAAGGATGTTAAAGTGTAGTATCTAATGAAAAGACATTAATTTTTATGCTGAGTGTGTAAAGACATAACTTAATGCGTAATACCATTATGTAGATTACATTGTAGAAACTTGCAGGCACACACAAACACACGCACAAACGACTGTAATTACTTACGCATTAAATGTAATTGACGGCGGTCGACATAATGTATCTGTTAATGACGCTGTTTTTTTAATTTTTGTAACCGTTCGTTTATAAAGGCATAAATTGCATTCTGAGATATGAGCATTTTCAGAGCTCAGCCAATCAGAATAGTCTGGTAAGAAGCCTTTATTATTTATGAATAGGAAATGGGAAAAAGTATGAAAGGTCTATGTTTTCTTGAGCCAGTTACGTTCGGTTTAATAACAGAATTTGTGGAAAGTATAGAATTCGTTTCGATGACAAGTGGTAGTAGTGGCAGTAATAAATATTTAGAGAGGAAAATAGGGAATCCTTCCTCAATAGATGCAATTGTGATAATGTTGCTCGTATGATGTAATGTAGTGTTTTAATATCACGCCCTAATATGTGTAAAATAGTGTTCGAAAGCTACATAAGATAGTGGCTAATAGCCTAGATGTAGTGGATTTATATGTGGCATCTGCTGTGGCAAAACTTGTTGTGGCTACTTTGGTCGGAGAAAAATTCATGTCGTTATATATATATATATATATATAATGCTCCTTATCTTGAGTTGAGCATATGTGTAAACAAATCGAGCTTAGGTATTTCGGACGATGTCAAAACATCGTTAATTCACGACTCGCACAGCAGCCGCCGATTAGCGTAATGGTTAGAAGACTGGACTGTCGTACAGGCGGTCGGATTTCGTTTCTGGCTTGATGTAGTTGCCTGTCTAGCCGCACTGATTAGCTGCGAAACGTTACTGTATGTGAATGACTATATATATATGTGTGTGTGTGTGTGTGTATGTATATATATATATATATATATATATATATATATATATATATATATATATAGCCAGTATAAGTACAGTAAAAGTTATAGAGCACCTATAAAAAAACTTAGAAATTGGTTAAACCTAGACATTAAAAGTTTAAGACTTGTACAGTGAACAGATGGGATCAAATGTAAAATATTTAACAGTAGATTGTAGTATGTATTTGCCTTAAAACCTCTCTGAAGCGTTTTCGCTGAGCTTCATACTAAATTCATTTCAATGTTCAAAATGATTCATTGTCATACTAAAAGTTGTTTCTTCTTTTTTTTTTTTTAATTTTCCAGTTAATATTTGGTTTGTGCCAGTACTATTATAGCATATTTAGCTGATTATACCTCCAAAGAAGCATCTTTCAGATACTTAAAGTGTACAAATTGTTGTTTTATCTGGGATGGATATTCTCAGGTAGAAATTGCCAGGAAAATGAAATGATCAAGAAAGAGAGTTCAAACAATAATTAAAACGTGCAAGAAAAGAAAGTCTTTCTAAAACAAAAAAAATCTTCAACAGACAAGGAAGACATATCTTTAGAAAGATCATTTCTTGCAGAAAGGAAGGAAGGTTTTTCACAGCTTGCTGTTGAACTCAGGGGGATGTAAACAAAAATAAATCAGTTCGAATAGTGATAAGAGGGTTTTTAGATGCGGGATAAAACTGATACAAAGCAAGGAAGAAGCTATACTTGTCCTAGGCCAACAAGAAACTGGAATTTGCAACAACAACAAGAAAAATAAAAATAATGATTGGGGCAAAATTGTTTGGTTTGGCGAAAATAACTATGCTATGGAGGGAAGTTAACAGCTTCTATTTCCTAAACTTTGAAAGAAATAATTGAAATTTCTATGTAAATACACATCCATAAAATCTATTCAAAAACTGTAGCAAATTCTCATCTTTTTCCTCTGAATTTTGGCATCCCTAAAGCGATTTATGTTCGCCGTGTGGAAGGAGAGGCATGTCACCATTATTGTGTGGTTTCAACTGTCAAATTTGGAGGAGGAAGCGTTTGGGACTGCATGGCTTCTTCAGGTACTGGACTGTTGGACACATGTAAGGGCAGAATGAACTTCACCATTTATACTAACGTACTGAAAAACGTTTATTAAGACTCTTTGACTAAAATATTTAACAATAACATACCAAGTGATGTAATCTTCAAACAAAACAATGAACCATGACTACGTCAAAATCGCAAAACCTTAATACCATTGAAATTTTGTTGTCCCATCTTGGGAAAAGAGTGAGAATGCACAAATGTTCATCAAAAAAAGAATTTGAGTAAAGAGTGGCAAAAAATTGATTCTACCACCCGCTGCAATTTAGCCAATAATGTACAAAAACGAATAAAGACAAGATATTGATATATTAATGTTTACTCAACTTAACCTTTAAATATATAAGTTTGAATCATAATTTCGAGTTTTTTATTAATGAACTATAATTTTAACCATGGCTGTATATATATATATATATATATATATATATATATATATATATATATATATATATATATATATAATTATCGTGGAGCTTCTTAAGAAATTATTAATAGTATGTATCTTATACACAACATATGATAACGATACAATGTTATAAAGAACGAGGGAAACAGTTCTGGTTATGAATATATTAAAAAAATCGACACGATTCTATTATTCAATGACAAATAACTTTTTATTGTTGATCTTTAGCCTGAAGCATAACTATCTGTACGATATTGCATACGTGTTGGGTGGGTAATCATATTGAATTCTAGTCACGTTAAAGTGGAAATGAATCAAAATGATCTCCGATCCTTATTGAATGATAGAAATGAGACTCAACATATGTCTGTGATACAACCAGAATGACTACAAGCCAACATTGACTTTAGTAAAAAATGTCATTTTAATCTACTAAAATATTTCTTAAAATTGTTTTAGTAAAGAGCGGAAACAGCTTATGTAAAGATTGTTCGTTTTTGCTCAAGGATACATCATTGACAATCACTCCAACAATGTTTCTGTTGCTGTCGGTGTGAGTTATAGTTCTGTATAGTCCTAGAAGTTTTATCCTACCAGGATGTCTCTGAGAAGGGGTAAGTTTTTTGGTAATCCTTTGAGAATCTTCGCTTAAAGAATGCCGACAAGGCTTCTTAAACATGTTTGTCTTACGTTCTGTAGAGGATGTCTCCTCTACAGAACGTTAGACAAAATCTTAGTTGAGATTTTTCAAAATCCAGAGTACGGACCGAGCTGCACGCTTATATGATTGAATTTAATAATCTCTTTCGTAGGATACAACAAGAATATACATAACATGTTATTATTCATAATGTTATGACAGTTGGACTAATATTTTTATTATATGAACAATCTCAATCATATTTATGGATGAAGGAAGTTATATGTAAAAGCTAATAAACACGATCGTGATCTTCAGTCAAAACATTCAATTTAAATTCGGAATAGAAACGTCTCGGCTGTTAGAGATAAAAAAAATAAAAATTGAAGGTATCGGAGGGTATGGAATTGCCAACCAAGATGACTTGAGGGCGCTTGTCAAATATGATATTAATGAGTTTTGAAACAGACAACAAAACCTCTAGAGAAATGCAACAGTAGAGTGTAAATTAATACCTGCGAAAAACAACGAAACTATTATAAACAAAACCATACAGTATGAATTTAGTTAAATAAGTATCACTAATAAGATAAGCTAGTGCAACTTAGAACTTAGCCATATTGATCATAATATGAAGAAACTAATGACCACGTACAACGCACTAAACACAAAACATGAAACAGGCCGAATCTATATGAAAAGAAATGCTATGGAAAGGAAACTCGTAATTACAGCCAACATTATGCTTGCATTTATCGGTAGAATTCTCATACAGATCCTTACAAAAAACACTATCAGATACATAAAGTACATTTGTGTGAAATTTCATAAAACTAATCCAGCTAATTTTTAGTCCACAAAAAACTCGCACACAGAGACGAATGATCTTATATATATATATATATATATATATATATATATATATATATATATATATATATATAAGCGAGGTAAGACACTGATAGAATTCAAATGAAAAATCCTGATAGATATTTATTTAAGTAATACTTTCAAGGTGATCCTAGCCAAAAAGGAAAAGCTCAATATTTAAGAATAGAGCAATATATTAGTTTCGTGGTTAAATTTTAAATTCTGAAAAAAAAACCTATAGAGACATATATTCGATTTAAGAATCTATTGTTTTACAAAAAGAATATATAGAAGAGGCTATATTAATTTCCTTAATCAACAAACACACACTCAACGCAACAACGAATAAGGCTGTCCCGTATACTTTTTGAAAAATCAATAAGGAGCAATACGCTTTCGCTATATGGGAATATTACTTTCTCCCCTGGGCCGATTTTCTGCCCACCTGGATTTATAACCCCGAAGGACACTGGACTCCTTCCGATAATGGATTACCCAGGTTGTATCAACTCCTTTCGTATAATTTTTTCCATATAATTATCCACAACCATTGAAAAAACTATTTTCAATAATTGTGCTGAAAATCAAAATTAGCGTCCATTCGCATCTGAACATTTTGCTTATCGCATTTCATTTCTTCTGATGATATGAGCCATTATTGAAAATCCATGGATTAAGGAAATTAATATAACCCCTTCTATATAGTCCTTTTGTCAAACAATAAATTCTTAAATCGAATATATATCTGGAAATGTTTTTTTTTAGAATTTAAATTTAACCACAAAACTGATATATATATATATATATATATATATATATATATATATATATATATATATATATATATATATATATATTTAAATAAGGAGGTGGTCACCAACAATGTGTATTTTTTAACATTATTTTATTATTCCGTGTTTTTGTTTTTTGTTTTTCATTGAAAATTATGTTTAGATCATAGTAATAATGTTTTTAAATCATTGACATCGTTTTAACGCGTTTCAGACGTTCTGTGTAGCGTCCTCTTCAGAAAGTATTTAAAATGATTAGAATATATTAAGACGTGTTAAAAATGTAAAAGAACATTATCGTAGTTCATTCGCAAAATAACAGACGTAAAATTATTATTATTATTATTATTATTATTATTATTATTATTATTATTATTATTATTATTATTATTATTATTATTATTATTATTATATAGATGAGAAGGCATTTTCCGGGATGGAGGAAATAAATTTTTAATTAGAAAAACTCTTGTATGAAGGTATTCTCTTATATATGAAAAGTAATACATGATCTCATAAAACGTGTCACAAAACATAAACCTATGTAGAAAATTCAATGATAAAATGGTAACGGCGCGCTAGTAGTTATTGAATTGAAACCATTACTAGTTAATTTATTGTTTAAAAGAATATTAAAATTCATTTTTCCAACACATATCTTGGCCGGTCTTGCTCACACTTACAGATTAGATCACCTCAAGCAACAAATTATAAAACAATTCTGCCCTGATCGAAGATAGTAACGCCAGGAATTACGGCATTTAGTTATTTCATAGATGTGATTAATGTTTAATAACCCAAAAGCTTTGTTTTCGTTTATATATTAACACTAAACTTTAATCTAGCATACAAACAAAACAAAAACTAAAAAAAATGATGAGAACTAAAACGTCCTGCTTTGTACTAGCAGTACTCCAGCAGTAAAGGAGATAACAATATCTAAGGGAAATATCTCACATTATATGAGCTTTAACTTTAAATAACAAAAAGCGAGGTATTGTTGTATCACATAAGTAACTCTCCAGTGTTGCAACACCCACACCCAGAAAGTAACCACACATAGTGTTTAACATAACAGTTAAGGTGTATTTCAATTGAGAAGGATTATTAGACATCACTCTCGCTAAAAGATGTCTCAGTCTATCTCATCGATATTTTTCGATTCATTTAACTTACTGCGAAGTTCACAAAAATCAAAGGCTTCTTTCCTAACCCGTTTCTTAGGGGCTAACGCTTGGTCTCTATATTAGATAAATAGATATTTGAATATTCTATCAATATTCTCCTTTATATATTTCAAGCGCTAATTAGGTAAAGAAGTTAAGTACATAATTTTCCTATTCCCAATTTAAGTATGTTATAGTATACCTTTATTGTGGTCTTTTGGGCTTACTGGGTTCCAGGAAAAAAAAACTCATCTAGTCCGGTGGTTTTTCTAGCTTTATACTGTTACGTTAGGTAGCATCATGTATAGAAGAAGCACCATTCCTTGTGGGTTAGCAATATTGTAATCTTATTTGGGTCACGATTATTATGTGATTTTGAATATTTAGGGTTAAAATTTTATTAAAAGTATCCATATGCCAGTTTTCCCTTACAAAGCCCTGTACAGAGAGACCTCAGGCACTCGAAGGCAGTTTCCAGTAGGCATTCAAGTTCCCTCCTTTCCTAAGGCACGAAGGTGAATGTGTTAATTTACATATGAATCTGTATGCGATTAGTTTAAAATAAACACTGTTGAATTGATAGATGTCAAATAGGCAATTAAATGCAACGTCATTTTTAATAGAGTACACAGTTTATTAAAAATGCTATATAGTACCAAAAATACTAATTACAATATAATAAAAACACATTACGTATGTTTACCCTTCAACCTTGTAGGCAAACATTATTTAGCAAGTGTGCTATTATTTCCTATGGCAACCCAGTGTTCAACGAACGGATCTGCTGTTCCGAACATTACAAACTGTATATTTGGATGAAATGAAGTAATGCATTTTATTAAGTATTTCTAAGCCTCCTATAACAGGATAACCGCCAAAGAAAAAATTAAAATTAAATAAATAGCCTTATGGAACTCGACGTGTTGATAGTTCTTACCTACATCCTATTGTTTAAAAATCGTAATATAAAAACTTAAACATGAATTTAAATGTAACAATAATGAAACCGACTAGGAAAGAACAATTATGGACACTATAATCTGGTAATTCGATATTCCGTATAGCGAGAATGATATGGAAAAAATATACACGGTGGATATATATTACAATAGTTGTCAATTTGAGCGTGAGAGTAAAAATTCTTCCGACTTTTGTATGGAGGAAAATCTTTTCGGAAGATGTGTATCTGGATAACATCTAAAGATTATTAAACTAAACAACCCAATCTTTTCATGCAACATGCATCAAAATTGGCCTTAATAAATGTCAAAGCAGAGTTGCACGCTTTGAATAGAACGCTATAGTCGTTAATAAAATATAGGAAAATTATTTTGGCTTATCTATAGCATATATATATACATATATATATATATATATATATATATATATATATATATATATATATATATATATATATATATTAGGAGGTATATTTGGTAAACACAAAGGGGAAAAGTGCTGAATACATTAGTAGAGTTTGGCTTAGATCGTCTGACGAGATCGGCTGAATAATTTATTGTCCTGTTTATTGAAGCAACTTGTAATGCTTTAAGTAAAAATCCCCGAGATTGAAATAAACACACAAACACATATTATTATTATTATTATTATTATTATTATTATTATTATTATTATTATTATCATTATCATTATTATTATTATTATTATTATTATTATTATTATGCTCCTATTTATTTTATAATAATATGTATGTGCGCTCTCCTATCTTTTTAATGTACACCTTGTATAATACAGGCATAGAAGTATTCTATCATCGGATGCTTTATTAATTTTTTTTATCGTGGCATCGAAATAGTAATATAAACAGTCCGTAATAATTTAATTTGTTTTGAGTTTAAGTGATATTTTATTACTACATTTTTCTTTCTTGTCATTATTTCATTATGTCGGATTTTATTGTTGCTGATGTACTGATACTATCTGAAGAATTATAATAATACATTGAATTAGCAACATACTTTATAATGTTATTGTTCAATTTACTTAGTTTTAAATTATATGGTTCATTTCATAACCCTTGCTATTTGATGTTTCGTTATGCTTTGCTGTGAGGAGAAATAACCCAAATGTTAACTGCTTTTCAAACATGTTTTTAGTCGCGCGCAAGCGACTATATAAGTCTCCCCGTCGGTCGGTCGGTCGGTCGGTCGCTCGCTCGCTCTGTCCGTAACATTTTTGTGCTTGGCCTTTTTGATTAATAACCAAAGGTCTGTTGTTAATACATACTGTTCTTAGCTTTTTAAGCTTTTCTTGACTTTTTGACCAAGATCAAAGCGTAGTATCTTTCTTACTACATGCTGTACTTATGTTTGTAACTTTGTGATATAAGGTGGGGGATCACTTTTCTGTATTGATTTAATGTAAAATGATCACCCACTTTACAACCAGTCAGTCTCAAAGCCATTCAAGTCATTCTCCAGATCATTCAAGTTGTTTTTGAAGGATTCCAGTTTTTTTTTTAAGCATTCAAGTCATTCTTAAGGTCATTCAATTCATCCTTAAGTTCATTAAAGTCATTCTAAGTCATTTACTTTTTATTTATTTAAGTCATTTCAGCCCATTTTTCGGTCACTTTAGTTTATCTTTAAGAATTTCATGCCAATCCTACATTCACGCATTCATTTATTACACGAGAGCACGCGACTAATGGCTATCGGCCTTGTTGTCTTACTTCTGACTACACGCATCTTTGGAAATCGAAAATTGTTTAACATATTTTGGCGACAGAACGTTTATTTATGTCAAAAGAGAAAATATAATGTCCAGCTAACCTTTAACATCTACTTATGAAGTTGTAATTATATCTTGATAAGAAAGGAAATATCTTTCACACGGACATTAATAACGAGTAAGCATCCACACACTCCCAACTTCCTGGATGTTTGTCGCTCATACACTCACATGTACTTCCTTATACATATGCATCTTACTACAGGATATATGCGATGGATAATGGCACGGAAACCCCAAGAATCTTTAAGGTTGGATGAGGCCATGGATATCTTCCGGCAAAATATCAGTACTTACTTAAGAATCCACGTATAAAATTTGCATCTTATCATTTCAAAATCCGTCTCAACTTTCGCTATTCTTGGTGCCATACATTTCAAGTGTTACTCCATCCATATAGTACGAGTATAAAATAAGATACATAGAAAGG
>NC_136495.1:62738050-62923050 GCF_053919585.1 Euprymna scolopes | reverse complement strand
TGGCCAAGAGTCAAAACATTATTATTATTATTATTATTATTATTATTATTATTATTATTATTAATAATAATAATAATAATAATAATAATAATAATAATAATAATAATAATAATAATAATAATAATAATAATTGATTCGGGCGACAGCGGGTCGCTGGATCAATTATTATTATTAGAAAAATGAACAATTAAATTGGGGAAAAATGATTAACATATAATAAAATAAATCGAAAAAGAAATGTGAAAATAGAAAATAGATGCAAACATGATCTTTTGTTTCCATAAACAAATAAGTAGATTGGGGTTACATCAGGTTGGTTTAAGACACATAATGATGAGACATAATGAAACACGTGATGTATGTAGATTTGGGGAGATTTTAGGCAGTCGTTAGCCGGACATCAGAGGGAACGGATGACTCAAGAGTCGGTCTCTATGACGCTGGAAGCGGCGACATTCCAGGCAGCAAAGATGTAAGAACTCGCAATCTCTGAAAATGCCGGCCGGATCATGAAAATAAATGTTCTTAAATAAGTCAGGTATGTGTTGTGCTATTTACATCTGTTAAAAAGAACTGTTTGTCTACAACTGTTTCGATACGTCCACGTCAATCGTTTCCTGTTAGAACTGTTGCATAAATGTTAAAATATACACACTAAACGATCAAGTAAATGATACGACGTATATACATACACGCATTTAAACATATATGGATATACAGAAAAAATAAACCCAACTATTCAACGTGTACGTCGTTTTATATACATATATATATACATATATTATTTGGGGTATATATATATATATATATATATATATATATATATATATATATATATATAACGTGTACGTCGTTTTAGAACGTGTTCATGCACCTGCCTATATAAAATCCTGACAGGTTCCGTGTATTTGTTTTCCTTCCTTCTTGATTTTTATCCTGAAAACAACACAGACAGTAAAATCTACGAGTTATTAGGTTTATCTTTTTTGTACATTAATATGACACCTTGTCTCGATGCTGTGATAAATTTTATATTCGTTTGTAACTCACTATGCGAGAATATTTAGTGTATTTTTTTTAACTTTCCGTTAATGTCTTCGGTTCATGCTTTTGGGTTTAGATGTCTGCAGAGTTCCCAGTAAATAGGCGTTTCCATGCAGTTGTTTCTTGATGAAAAGAGACTGAATCCATCTTAAAGATGGAGGGGCATGCAATGCTCGGCAATGATGACAGTAGCTGATTAAGGAAATTTTTGGTAGAAAACCAATCTACGTAACCAACATCGAGCAACTATGGCTTGTTTTAAATAGAAAGTCACACGAGCCTCAAAAGAACTGAATCTGTCTGGAATCCCGTGAGCAAACACACCAAAGTAGGAAAGATATATAAAACTAGTATCATACAAGATGCTTATGAAAAGAAATTTGTAGAGGAATGGAACGACCGAGCAGATAGAACACTAAACCGACCTTTAAAGTGTGATGAGTAAAATCCTCGTACATTTTATATACACAATGATGTTACAAGTTACATTGCAAATTAGGTAGAAAAAACACACAAGCATGAAACCAATAGTATTCTTTGTAGTATGCACTTACAATGTGATTTCTACTTTTATCTCTTTATGACACATACTCTACATTTACTGT
This sequence comes from Euprymna scolopes, assembly GCF_053919585.1. Classification (NCBI taxonomy): domain Eukaryota; kingdom Metazoa; phylum Mollusca; class Cephalopoda; order Sepiida; family Sepiolidae; genus Euprymna; species Euprymna scolopes. Next base: position 62,921,401 of record NC_136495.1, on the reverse strand, counting down.
TTTTTCTGGTTTTATCAAATTTTGCTAGTAAAGTTAACGATAATGGTATTTTTCTGTCCGCCTCACATAAGGATGGTGTGTTTATGTGCATATTAAAAGAGATATGTTGAGGACATTCGTAATGAGAGCACTATAATACACGAATGACGATGATGATGAGAGGCAGACATTTATACAGTTCTGTGGATTCTTATAACATAAATTAGCGAGGGTGATAGATACACAGTTCTTATAACACAGAAGAGGAGAGATACATTTCTTGTAAGGGTTACATGAAGCTCATATTAAAATGATTAACACATTACCTTCAATTTGTGGAATGACGACACGAAGACAACAGTTACAAAAATCGATGATGGTTCTTTATTTCATTGGACCGGTCGAATGATAATGACGTCAGGAATTCACATTTGGGATCTACATAGTTTAATGTTCTTTCCTTCGCTTCCAAATGACTCTGACTCCAACTCTCTCTCTCTCTCTCTCTCTCTCTCTCTCTCTCTCTCTCTCTCTCTCTCTCTCTCTCTGACTAGCAGACTCAACTGTCCTGCCTCAACAGTCCGACCGCCCGACTGACTAATCCTAGCTCCTATATTGAGGATTCCCTTTTTGCTATGACGTCAGATGTGTGGTTCCAAAACGTGACCAACTCACGTGGCTAAACACACGTTTGTCCAAAATACACTTCTGCAAACAAAGAATTCTCAACCAAAATAATTTTTAACCTAACCTATTTTTTACAATATATTTTTTAATTTATATTGTTCATTCTTTTTATCTGACATTTTAATTCAGTTTTCATAAAAGAACGAACAATGAATTCTGTTTACAATGCAAACTAACTATTTAATAATAGAATTTAACAATAGCTAAATTCTAACATTCCATTTTCTGAACCTTGTTCACACGGTTCGAGTCTTGGCTTATCCTAATCTCATTTTCATTTATCTTATTTTCTTCTTATTTACATGGAAAAGTGACAGCCTTTTCTTGTAACAAGGATAAAGTGCAGCGAACTAAGTATTATTGTAACTGTTCAATGCACAGTTAGTATTTAATATAAAAATGAGCACAAATTTTACCATGAATTAAACTATGTCACCGGTTACAATACTGTTAAACATCTTGGCTTTCTCGATTACTGATATACGAATAACCTTACGCGAAAAGGAAGTAATTTAACTTACTTTAAATCCAGTTAGTCTTTATTTGAACTAAAGTGGCCTATATTCTAATGCCTGGTACATATCAGAATACGTACCGTACATTTTAGATTTCAACTTAAATTTCATTTGTACCGTGTCTTTTATTGATTGAATTGTTAGTTGAAATTATGGGAGAATTAACCAAGCTCAACTTCCCACATGTTTAGAATAATAGTTATATATGCATAGCAGAGAGATTAAAGTATTAGTAAGAACTCTATTCATCATGGTATAATGTACTTTTATTTAGCTTTACTAAACATTCACATAACTGGATTTTTGATGTTGGTTATAATAATTGTGGATATAAGATTAACCTGCAAATAATTCTATTATATTTTATTATATTACTTACTGACGAACTAATACTTTGTCAGGCGTCAGATTTGTGCATGATGTACTGACGTTATAGCTATTTTAGAATTCGTATATATATATGAGTCTCGTTTGCATTCGTGTCAGGCGGGTTTACAATTGAATGGTTCCATGGCATCATATAGAATATTCAGCGCAGACAGCTTAAATCTATATTCGTCTTTATCTTGTCAGCGAACTGTATTTCGACTGTTCTTTTATCTCGTATCCTGGCAAGATTACGCTCGGTTTGTTTCAAGCTAAGAGGTCTTCGGCGGTGGGCATCCGTATGGATCATATAAGCATTCTCTTACTGGCACGGATTCCTCGACCAAAACGAACAAAAACATTACTACGCAATGTCCACAAACCTAGTCTTCCATAGTGGCATCGTAAATGAAGTGTCGACTTGTCACGTCCAGTCTAAAAAGACATATAAAGCAATAGGAAAAAATTGCAATAAGACCATCGAATATCATTGAATGCTCTCATATTGAAAAAACACAAAGATATATAAAGAAAGATACAATCGAATGCAGTTATCTATCTATGTTATGTTTTGTTGCAATCTTCAAATAATAAATGTATGCACATTAACGTTATTTATAACTATCTGTTTCTACCAAATGTTACACGGGAGTCTTTTAATTTTATTTTAGTGAAAATGAATAATCGGTGCAGTTTACAGGCCTGGACATATGTAAATTTCAGTTCTGCACCATGCAAAAGAAAAAAGAAGAAATTACTGAATTCATCATTTGCTCCCCCATTTAGCCCCAAAGGTCCCCAAGGCCTTAACATATGTAAATTTGAGTTCAGCACCATACAACACTGCTGAATAGACATACATATAAAATTTTGGACAAATATGGTAAAATAGTCCCAAAAAACGGTGTGTTTTTATTAGCCCTAAAAGAGCCCCTGGGGCACACCCAAGAGTTATCGCGAAGCATAGGAAAACAAAGTTATATAGAAATCAATAAGTTACAACTTTTCATAAAGTTTTATAAAAATCCAAGGCATCAATTTTTTTAAAGTGTCAATTTTAGCTATTTAACCCGAAATGCACCTCTAGGGAGGGGCAACCGGATTTATCCCGGAGAATCCGTTCTGTTACTTTTTACTCATATTATGTTTAATATTTGTGCAAAATTTCAAAAAATTCCAAGGCGTAATTATTGAGAAAAGTGCGGACAGACGAACAGACAAACGGACAAGGGTTAATTTACAGGGCAACCCTCCTTTTGCTGGGGGACAAACATATAAACATTACGAATATAATATACAGTATTACAGAGTAAACAAGGTTTACGTTAAAATAAACAGGATGAAAAAATGACATGAAAAACGGACGATCTTTCTGTGTAATCTCTTATTCCGCCCGAAAATCTCACTGGCGTCTATTTCTAACTGTATTTATTAAAATATTACACAATTCCTCATCGGTGTTTTGAGCAATGATTAAAAAACACAAAGACATATAGAGAAAGATACTGCCTAATGCACTTAATTCATATTTTATTTCGTAGCCACGTAATCTATACTTCCAATAATTTGGGTTTTTGTGTATTGATATTCGTATCAAACCCCTATTTTTCTATCTATTTAAAAAGAAAACCCCCAGCTATGGTATATATATATATATATATATATATATATATATATATATATATATACGTATATATAGGTTGTAGAATTGCATCCAACTGACAAAAGATCTAGCTAATTTGCATATCCTTCTAAACATTCATTTGAATTAATTCCCTATTATATTAGTGTTTCGGTTTTCTCATGCGATGATCATTATTAATTAACAATTACCTGTAATTATATTCATGCAGATATTCTACATAATTCATACTTGCGTAATATTTGCGTAAATATGTTATAGTAAACATAAACCTCTTTCTCTATATATTTATGTATGCGTATATATATTTGTTTACAAAATTTGGTCTACAAAACTCCTCTGTCTGTTTTTGGTTTACAGACATGAAACATCATATATATGGTATTCGAACCCATGCGTAACATTATATTTGGTTTTTAGCCGGGGAAAATCGGTACAAAAGTGTGAAAAATAAAAAGATGGAATTTTCCAGGTTATGGTCGAAAGACGACATTACAAATATGCGTGCGTAACGTAATAGTTATTCGTTCATTTTAAAAATTTTAGTCTTGCAGCAAACATTTTCATAGCACAGTCATTAACATCGTAAACTAAACGTTTTGGTTTCGATTCTCGTTTGTGGCGTACGAGTCATTTATTTTAACTTTTTAAATCATTACTATACATTGGATCCAATATAATATAATAATAAATACGAAATTAGCATTATTCAAAATATCATATTTAAGCGTATTTTACGACTGGGCAATGCTGGGCGGCTTGCTAGTAATAATAGATTTTTTTAAACTAGCGGGAGCTGTGGAAACTCCACAGGGGACTCATTCATATGTAATATATTGATGTTGGCATTCTGTAGATGTTCAGTGTAAATGGAGATGCTCTGATATTATCGTAGCTTTTTTGTTAAAACTGCAAAAGTATTTATCTTAGTTAACAGGGAAGCCCAGTGTAGCCCGGTCCTAAAGTACGCTTGAATATTGGGTTGATGCAAAAATATTGTCGTTTTTTACATTAATATATATATATATGACATTAGTTTTGTACCAACCTCATATTATGGAGTTAATTTTCTATTGATTCTTATCCTATATATAATACTTTGCAGAAATTTCCCTCTTGACAAAATTACCGTACATTTGCAATCACAGATGCCACATACAAATTTAACATGTTTAAACTATTATCCACCATCTTATGAAACGCCGTTTCATCCACATCTTATATGAAATGCCGTTTCATGTATATTTATTCGTTATAATAAAACCCCACGTTTTATCCTTTGGACGCCATCACCACGATCGTGAAGACCTATAGACGGGCTAGTTCGTATTTCCCTCTATAACAAAAGACCTCTCACCGACCCCAGTTTACACCGGGAAATATTATAATAATTTCTCCCTTACAAAGATCCGGTAAATCTCATTAACGGCGAGTAAATAAATTGCTTATTCCGGAATACGACTCTTTGTAAATAATAAACACACTAGACGTTTACAAAAAAAAGGCCACACACTATTCACTCTGCAATCGTGTTAATGTGAAACAAACCAATTGGTTTTTTTCTGTACACAAGCACACAAAGTTCAACACACACGCACACAAACACACGCACACAAACACACGCACACATACACACGCATACAAACGCACGTAGACACATACACACGAACCCACAGAGAGAGAAATACACATAAGGAGAGAGAAAGATAGAGACCGAGAGAGAGACAGACAGAGAGAGCCAAAGATAGAGAAAGATATAGAGTGAGAGAGGAAGATAGAGAGAGAGAGACAAAGAGAGAGGTAAAATCATCTGAGTGGTGCTCAACTTTTGACTTCATTAAACTCACGCATTCCGTTACCTTTTAATGTCGTTGAAGGCCCGAACATAATTCAGGATTACTAATCTTTGTTAATAAACAAACACACTAGGCGTTTACAAAAAGCTGTCTCACACTGTAATCTTTTTAATGTGAAACAAACCAATTGTTTTTTTTTCATTGTTTCAACACCAGCACACAAGCACACGCATACACACAGAGATAGAGATAGCGAGCGATCGATAGATAGAAACAGAGACAGTGTAATCTCTTATTTCATCCAAACAACCTTAGTAGTGTTTGTTTGTTACTGTAATTATAAAAAATATGAAACATTTTCGCATCGTTTTTTTTTCTATTCATTACTACGATCTCTTCAATTTCAATTAAATGATATTAAAAATTATTTCTTCCATATCTTCTTCTCTTTTTAGCACTTCTTCCATCCCCTCTTCCTCGTCCACATAAAACCAATAATATTCTTACTATTAGCTATCGCTTTGCTTTCCCTTTGTCTTATCTTATCATCACCGATGAAGTAAATGTATCTCCAGTATTAAAAACGCTCGTATTTTTTTTTTAATAATAACACGTGCAAAACACTTAATCATTAAAAATGATTTTCTTTCTTTTTTTAATATTACTCTAAGTAAGAGGGAACCATATATTGGAACACAGTTGCTATAGCAACTGGGTTCCAATATCTGGTTCCCTCTGTCCTGTCTTTCACGAAAATAACGATTACTTAGAGTAATAAAAAAAAATAGCAACTGGGTTCCAATATATGGTTCTCTCTGTCCTGTCTTTCACGAAAAACACTCGTCCATCTGAAACCACTATCAATAATTTCCCTCACTCTTTATCTGTGCCTAAACCTAACCATATATTCCATTACAAAGCTTCTTTCAAATAACTGCACACCCGTTGAACCGTGTTCCATTTTCCTGCTTTCCAACGATAAAAACGACTGAAAAATGAAATGTAGTCGTCTTCAAGTCCAACATAAAAACATTCTTGATGGGCCGTCTTCTTAAGTAATCCAATTTACCAAATTTCCATTACTAAAGATTACTACAACATTTTTCCATTGACCACTGTGCACTCATTAACTCTTATCCTCGAGCGACCATGATAAGTAGTGATTCTTTGTAAAAAAAATTAGTTAAGAGACTAATCATTAACCTTAAATAAAATTACTAAAAATTATTTTTACAATATCAAAAAGAGTAGGAACGAATATAATCAGACGACGATATGTTTACATTTTAATCCGGGCGTAAAATAGACGTTGTGGACCGTGATCAAATTAATAGTGTAGAGTATGTAACGGTTAAAAAATTACTTTACTAGAAAATCGTAACAGAGTAATGAAAAAGTTTTTCGATAACATGACTTATTATAAGATATATGAGGCAATGCAAATATGAAGCGATAAAAACGACTAAATATAGCATGTAACGGTTAACAAGATCATTATACTAGAAACTCGTAACGGATCAATGGGAATAATTTCCTGATGCCTAATTTAGTATAAGATATATCGAATAAGGCAAATATAGAAGCGATAAAAACGACTAAATAAAGCATGTAACGGTTACCAAGATTATTAAGCTAGAAACTCGTAACGGAGCAATGGGAATGATTTTCTGGTGCATGACTTAGTATAAAATATATCGAGTAAAGCAAATATAGAAGCCATAAAAACGACTAAATATAGCATGTAACGGTTAAATAGGATTATTAAGCTAGAAACTCGTAACGAATCAATGGGAATAATTTTCTGGTGGCTGATTTAGTATAAGATATATCGAGTAAGGCGAATGTAGAAGCAATAAAAACGACTAAATATAGCATGTAACGGTTAATAAGATTAATAAGCTAGAAACTCGTAACGGATCAATGGGAATGATTTTCTGGTGCATGACTTAGTATAAAATATATCGAGTAAAGCAAATATAGAAGCAATAAAACGACTAAATATATCATGTAACGGTTAATAAGATTATTAAGCTAGAAACTCGTAACGAATCAATGGGAACAATTTCCTGGTGCATCCCTTTCTATAAGATATATCGAGTAAGGCAAATATAGAAGCGATAAAAACGACTAAATATAGCATGTAACGGTTAACAATATTATTAAGCTAGAGACTCGTAACGGATCAATGGGAATTATTTCCTAATGCATGACGTAGTATAAGATATATCGAGTAAGGCAAATATAGAAGTAATAAAAACGACTAAATATAGCATGTAACGGTTAACAAGATTATTAAGCTAGAAACTCGTAACGGATCAATGGGAATAATTTTCTGATGAGGGAAATTGGTGAAATCTTTGATTTTACATTATCTATAAGATTATAGCACTTATCCAGTTTACGTCCAAATATCCGGCAATTTCGCGTCACCATCTTCCGGAACATAACATTAGCACCTAGAAAATTCCCAAATGAAAACTGGCAGGTGATTAATTCAAAACGCGGTGGCTCACCTTTCCCGTTCAGACAGTGGCTTTCTATTTAGAAAGCCATTCTTATAGCGGAGAAAGTAACAGATTTCACATCTACACGGGGCCTTTTCATAGAGCGAAAGTCATTTTCATTTTTTGTTTTTTGTTTTTGAATATTTTTTATTTAATGAATTCCATGCTTTTATTCAAAATTCCGACAGGTATTGTCTACGTAAGCGAACGTAAGCGAATTCTGATAGCGGTTGTCTACGTAAGCGAACGTAACACGAGTTTGGGTAGTAGACACTATAGGTTCCAAGATAATATACACTCTAATTGTCATATTTAATCAGCTAACGTTTTTATTATGACATGTTTCTGTATCCATCAGGCATTCATGGTGTCTGTTATAATTTGTAAAGCTATCGTCTTATATTTGATGACGAAAGTTTAAGTCACTCTCTAGCAACGTCTAAAAGGCGCCAGGTGATTTGTCTAATCGCAATTTTGATAGTTCATATAAGATCATTATTTCGTCACTGCTGATGATGCATATGTAGCCTGATCATCTAGTGGATATTTCTCTCGGCGAAGTGAATTATTTCTAGATGATGTTTACTGAAAGAAAATGCTGAATCCCCGGCTTCACAGGACTCATCAAATTGCAATTGATTAAAACAGACGATAACGATCTTTCTTCTTTCTTTCTTCATCATCAATCATGTTGAAGCGTGTAAAGGAAAGGCGAGATAATCTGGGTTTACACTAACTAATGATTAAACATTATTTTGTCATTAATACCAGCAATGAAATATTTTGTTTTATATAAAACCAAATGAAACAATTAAAAACATCGTTATTAACGTCGGAATATTTCTAAAGCGATTCCCATACCCCAAAATGTTCCCATGTTTCCGATTCCGATTAATTGTCTTAACACTAATCAAAGTAATAACTTCTTTCCCGGGTCACGAGAAAAAATAATCCGACTTTAAGTATCTTTATCAATGTACTAGCAGATATACTCGGTATTAAATGTAACGTTAAATTCCTTATAAAAAAATTCAGTACGAAAAAAAGGGGGAAAAACTGAGACATGTGCATGCGAAAAATAAAAACAGTGAGTACGATAACCATTAGGCCAACTTGACAAGATCTTTAAAAAGTCTTTACAAACCTGCTTATTCTTAACATAAGGAAGCTGCCATGTGATCGATTCGCCCATGCAAAGTCCTGAAACAGTTGACAAACAGGTAAAAATATTTAAGCGTATTTTACGACCATGCTGCACCGGGTGTCCCTGCTAGCTTAGATAAACCTTTTTACAGTTAAAACAACATAGCTACAAGGCGTCTCGATTTATGCTGAGCATTCACAGAATGCCAACATCAATATATTACATATGAAAGAGTTCGCCGTGAAATTTCCACATACCCCACCAGTTAACTGAATTATTATTTTTAATCTTGTTGGATTTTTTTATCTTCTTTCAATAGATCATGCAAGTTGTTTTGTAATATTTTTATATAGTAATTCCATTTCTGCTTATTTGTTTTGATGGTTGACTCCATTAAAATACTTGAAACTCCATTAAACCTAAACTGCCTATACTACGTATGAAAACAGCAATAACAATTTTAAATATTTAACTTCATATAATTTTATCATTTGATGCTTATTCTGTCATTACTAGAATTTAAAAAAATATATAAGTTTTCTTGAAAGCGGGCGAAAATGTCGTTTCGGTATCTAACTGATTTTACCTACCCGTTTCTCAGCTAAATTTTGAAATTCTCTGTTTTCCCGCATCATTTTATAATTTATTTTTCACCTGATGATGATTCGACGGAAAATCGAAAGCATTTGTGATGCATATGGAACTTACTTTACATTTTTAGCTTTAGCACAAAATAGATTGTTTTTATTTAGTTTTGTGGGGGGGGGGTTCGCATTTTCACCTCAAATAAGGCACAGTTCCACTTTGATGTAGAGGGGCTACTATCTGACACATACCTTCTGGATAACAGCCAGTAAAACGGGAACCCAGAAGGGAATTCCAAAGACTGGCAGTCCCAGGGAAGAAACTATTAGAGTAGAAGGCTTTCTGGCATCTGGAGATTTCTACTGTGTATGGGTGGGATGTGGCTGCTTGTCGGGTTTGTCGAGAGATATTTACGTCGAGGGGGGTAAAAGGGCGTGTAGTTCGTCGGAGCACCTACCATAAAAATACTTGTAAAAAAAGAAGAGGGATGCAACATTTCATCAATGGGACAGCGGTTTACGCCTAGCTGACTGTGCAAGACGTATAAAGTTGACGACTTTCTTTTGACCCATGTCTAAATGTGAGAGACTCGTAGCAGATACAACATCTTAAATGTGGCAACAATACTCCATACATGGGCGAATTGTGTCCTTGTAGAGGCACAGGATACTCTCAGCCGCAAGTAACTTTTTCTAGCACAGTAGAGAGGGGCCAACTTCTTTGCGGCAACCTTGGTAATGCCCTTAATGTATCTGATCCAATTCAGATTCTCTATGAACGTTAAAACGAGGAGTTTGGTTGGTTGGTTGGTTGGTTGGTTGTTTTTGTTTTACGACATATCAACCCTTTTCAGGTTATTTAATGCCGAATCCAGTGACATTGAAGAAAAAAAATTTTAATGGAATATATTTGTTCTTTTTTTTTTTCAAGTCGGTTTCTATTTAACTCATAGTTGAAACCCTAACAGGTACTATCACTCCGGGTCAGAGTGGATCTGGGAGCAATGGCAATTAAAGAGTGGCTCCACACTCCCCAAAGCCCGCAGGCTGGGGTCTCACCATCGGATATAGTTTAAGGTCATATATATATATATATATATATATATATATATATATATATATATATATATATATATATATATATATATATATCGGTGTATAAGAGGACCATTAAAGTAAAAGAAATCACCTTTAAAAAGATACCAAATGTTTCAATCTCTAGCCTAAGCTACACAAACATGGTTCCATGATTTAGCATTCATCTTATACAACCGATATATGATAAATTTTATTAAAATTTGCTCCAATTTTGTACCTCATCTTATCTAAGGATCGCTTTATACGCCGAAATATACGGTATATATATATATATATATATATATATATATATATATATATATATATATATATATATACATATATATATATATATATTAATAAAGCAGTATTGCTTACTTTTACCTATGCATATTAGTGTTCATGCATACGCAACCATCAATGTAGGAATAGATTATTGCAATAAGTTGAAGACTCCTAAGTCAGCCACAAAGTCATCTTTGATTCCGGGACGCCGTATTCAATCCTTTATACCCAGGATAGGGATGAGAATTAAGTTTTATAATGTGGAGGTTTACGTGAAAATTCAGAAAGCTAGTTAGATCGTATTTACATTAGACACGGCAACAATGTGTTACGCTAAAATACAGCTTATAATAACTTTCTCAATAATTGCTTAATTTTCAGACAAAAACTACTAAAAACAATCACTGATTTTGAAATATACAGAAATTATACTTACATATAGGGTTTACTGCGTAATCTGTATGCGTTCTACATCTAAAAGGAATCGCGTTCAGTTATTTGCGTCATTAACAAAAGCAAAACATACCCATTGGCTCAATCTATATCAATATGGGCGCCAATAAAGAGGATATTATTAGATAAACAGGAAAGTGAACATGGATAAGAAAATAATATAATCAAATATATTAATAAGAACACATGAAATTGCAAACAGAAATGTTTTTCACAAATAATATAGTTAGAAACAAGTAATAAAATATTAACAGTATTACATATAATGAGTTGAATAAATATGAAATGGACATACGATTACATTTATGTTTATTTGAATTATCTATTATTAAAATAGATGTGGCACCTATTTGTCTGAAACATCTTAAATGTTACCTTCTAATTTGGGGCAGTGCAACATCTGCTCAGTTTTCATTTTCCCGTGCATTTTATCCTTCTTGTGTGTGTATAGTACATGTTAGCTTCTTTTTTCTATATATTAGACGGTTACCTAACATGCGGTAGATGGAGCTCCTCCGTCGTGGTGAAGGCAACCGATCTGAGAGAAGGAAATAGGGATGAAAAGTCAAAAACACCCGCTTTAGTTTTATTATGAGCTAGCACGGAAGTAGCTAGGCGTTAAAAACTCAAGAATGGTAATTAAATACACATGTCTATGTCAGTGTGGTCTAATCGTATATAGCGAAACACACAGACACACACACACACACACACACACACATATATATATATATATATATATATATATATATATATATATATATACATCCGGTGCGCTTGAAAGCCAAATTCCAAGGCAATATTATTTTTCTTCCTTTTTTTCTCTTCTTCTTTGTTGCCATGGCAGCGGAAAGAGGAAAAAAGACCGAAAGAAAAGATGTACAAAATACCGAGGATGGAGTTTTACTCCGGAATATATCAATTATAAATTTCGAACTAAAGTAAAATATTTGATTTACTTTCGTAATATTACGTTGTAATTTTGTCTTTAAAACGCACTTGATACGTATTCAAATTAAATCAACGTTTCTATGACGGAACTTACACCCTTCACACACACCCACACCCACACACACACTCACACACACACACACACACACACATATATATATATATATATATATATATATATATATATATATATAAGTGACAGAAAAGAGAGTTCCTTTTAACCCGAGACGTCTTTCTTCATCTTCATCAGGAGCGATCGATGGCATTTTGATTTTAAAAAAAGAAAGAAAAGAGACGAAGTTTAAAATAAGATGAAAATTGAGGACATATTCACAATTACCATAAAAAATATGTACAAGAGGGAGGGAAGGCAGAGAAAAATGGGGCGTTATATTCATATAAGACAGACATATGCACGGAATCTATATTCGTAGAACCTTCCCCTACAGTAGAGATCAAAATCTAGAATCAAATTATTAGGCTCTTAAGTGCTTTCAACACCACATTAGTTACTTATATTTCTCTGTCGTTCTCAGTATCCTTATATACTACCATGTAAGTACATATGTTTGGTGACTTTAATGCCCACCATAATAATTAGTTTTGCTCATCGAGTTACACGCATGCAGTTGAGCGCTGTACTCACAGTTTCTCGAAGGCACATTCCCTTACATATATAGACATGTTCCTGGCCTGAATCCCAGATCGTGAAGTGTAGTAAGCCTTGCTTCTAGATATATTCCATCCTAACCGTAGTACCCGTGAATTGTGTAGCAAATGCTCCTAAGCCACTCGGAAACGCCAACTCCATTGTGATGTCGATAGAAATCCCAATCATAAGTTGAGAAGCCGATGCTCAAAATGGCAAGATCCTACAGAAATTGGTGAGCTATCGGAGAACTTTTCAGAGACGCCCCATGAACTAATATCTTTTCTCTTCCTGAACAGTATGGCAATAGGACAATTGTGCATTGAAGAACGTGTTTCCACACACAAATATTATAGCAAGTCCTACTCTTCACATAGTTCATTTCACATTGTGCAGCTGCCCCTTTATAAAGGCAGCATGCATTCGCCGGTCCGTATATCATAAGTCAAGTACAAATAGCAAAACAATATATAGATGGTAAAAATCATTGAAAGTATGAAATAGCCATAGCCGAAATAGGCGGGCTGAAATAAGCAGAAAGTGCGTAGAGTCGCAGAAGGTAGGAACATGTTATTTTTGAAAAATCTATAATAATGTACTAAATAAAGGACAACCCTAACCCTATCCAACGACCAGGAGATCGCTTGCATGGCAATCAAGAAAACTGAAGACATGTTTGCTGAAAGGCTTAAAATTAAAGCATGAACTAATAACAATTACGTTACATGTAGATATTCGTAATACCGACTATTCGACCTTCACCTTGCAAATTCCATTTTTTTATTTTCAAACTTTTGCACCGATTTTCCCCGGCTAAAACTCAGATATGAAGTTTCGCAAATGTTCAAACATCCTATATATTAAGATAATGCCTGTTGGCCAAAAACTGACAGATGATTTTTATAGGCAAAATTTTTTAACAAATATGCATACACATACATAAATATATAGAGAACAAGGCTTGTATTTACTATAACCTTTTTAAGCAGATATTACGCAAGTATACATCATGTAGAATATCTGCATAAATATAATTACACATAATAGTTAACTAAAGATGATCATCCTATAAGAAAACTGGAAAAACACTAATGGTGAATCAATTAAAATTAATGTTTTAAAGAATATGCAAATAAGCTAGATCTTTTGCAGACGAATGCTATTCAACGACCATATATAACAATGTTGTATTTTTTTAAAATAAAATTTTAAAAAAATAGTTTTTAATATGAATATCAATACACATAATAAAGAAATTCATAGAAGTATAGATATGCATATGTATGTGTATATATGTATACATTACGGATGGGACGATTCCAATATTTTTACCGATTCCGAATCAAATTCCCGATTCCGATACAATTACCGATTTTGATTCCAATTCTTTCTAAATCTCTACATATTTAACTATAAAGTTGTTATTTTTCACGATTACCGTCAAAACACACGTTGAATGTGCAGATATTTTCTTAAACGTAAGGATACACATGTAAGGGATGATTTATCAATTTTAGTTTTACTAATAGGTTAAAATCAGCAGATAATCAATATTTCAGTATTACTATCAGAACTCGAATATTTTTCGTTAAACAAAATCAAATAAAAAAAGCCAATTAAAGGAATCGTTGTTGGCATCGGAAAATAGCCACGAATTTTTCCGATTTCGATACCGATTCCAATACCTGCAAAATTTCCGATTTGTCCGATTCCTGATTCTGATTCCGATTAATCGACCCAACTCTTGTATATATATATATATATATATATATATATATATATATATATATATATATATATATATATATGTGTGTGTGTGTGTGTGTGTGTGTGTGTGTTTGTGTGTGTGTGTGTGTGTGTTTGTGTGTGTGTAAAATATATATATCTATGTATAATATATATTAAATCGACTAACAGAAACGGCAACAAACCTTGGACACGCAGCCACGTTAGCAGAGAACCGCAAATACTCAAAATATCTTAGTATTATTAAAAAGTTTGTGTTCCAGCCAATCGTGGAAATGAATGTGACGAGAGACCCTCTACCCGTGATTTCCTTAATGGTTTTGGTCTGTTAATGTTAAGCTACACCGGGGACAATCGTGAACTGACTTGGGTTTAAAGCCCTTTTCCATTGACCCCGTTCGCGGAAACCCCTTGAGCTTGCTCAGTGTGTCAAGCCAGTAGAACATTCGAAAACCCATTCGAAAATTTCTGATATTGGCATATTACTTTGAAAATGGCTAGGTATCTTGTGTATACGATGTGAATTAATACTATGGCTCATTTCTGATTTTCTTCATTTGGGATGCATAAGGGCGTTATTGTTTGCATCTAGCCTGTCATTGTACTTTAGTTTACTTGTATTCATGTTAAACAAGGTATATTGCTACTGAAACCTAAGAGTTTGCGTTCATGACGAGGTGGATTTACAGTGTATTATCTAAAAGGAAATTTGTCTGCATTATACTTCAAGTTCTGCGTGTTGCTGTAATCAAGAAACATGAGGTTAATAGGGGCATTCGAAAGGAAACAGCCATAGAAAATTTTTTCGAGTAAAAATATGCTTTGCTTCTGAGAAGCTTTCCAGTAAAATGGATATAAGTTTGACCTAATCGTGTTTTTTTAGGGGGGGGGGTATATATTAATGAAGTACAATGTAGTAATTCATTCTAGGAAGGTTTCGCGGAATTACTTATGAACCAATGCAGAAGTTGGCCATATTTTGATGATGGACAGGAGCAACATTTTGATAGAAAGTAATAGACATATTAAGGTTTTTTGCACTTTTACCAGGAAGTGGAGATTGGTGGTTTGTGCACCAGCCAAGATAGGGGCACAACATTAAATATAGGGGTAAATGCCGGATTTATATACTGATGATTATACTGAGAGATGGTAGAATGAGCTCACCTTCTTTGTATCAGATTGGTAGTATCTTCTCTGTGTGAATCTATATATTAATACGATAGTGTGTTTGTTATTTTCTGTGTCACGCTTACATCCGGGTTGTTTAATTCTTATGTACTCCCATTTCTTGTAATAAATAATTTTACCAAGAATTCTTCATAAGTTTTCGTTTCGGTTTGGATTATAACTGATTGCATTCCAGTAATCTATTTTGTTTTATAAATAATTTTATCAAGAATTATTCATAAGTTGGAGTTTAGGTTTCGATGATGGCTGAAGTAACTCAAATTATATATATATATATATATATATATATATATATATTTATATATATATATATATATATATATATATATATATACTTCAGAATAGTTTTTCTTTAACAATCAGTTGTTATGGAAACTTTGACTTTCCATGTCTACCTGACTTTAGCACATAGGGTGCATACCTTTATAAATATTTGCTAATATTTTCTCTTCTCTGATTAGATGGTAGACATCGAAACCCTATAGGTTAAGGAGATTAATTTTCTAAAGCATTCTTTGTCTTGCTTAGAATAATAAAAATTCTTTGATATGAAATTCATTTCAATGAGAGTTTTTTGAAATTCATTGAATTACAATATATATATATATTCCACAAGTTTTTATTTCGGTTTCGATTCAAGCTAATGCGCCCACGCCATATAGATTTTTTTTGAACTCGCAACTTTATAATATATTAAAATCTATAGAACATTAACTTTATAATAATATATACCAAATCTGCAAGATTAAAATATCATATTTAAGCGTACTTTAAGACCGGTCTAATGAATTCCAATTAAATAATATAAATTTCTAGCAGTACATTGGTTAGGTGTTCCTCAAATCTGATGAAATGTGTCACTTGTTTATAATAATCAAATAGAAGTGATAACAAAGGGAGACAACTAGGAAGACAACCGATGTTTTACTTGTTTACTTAAAATTGTATTGCACTTAATGAATTTTGTTTACTGATGCTATGTGAAATGGTAAATATTTAAAGGATTTTGTTTACTTTTGGTTTCGTATTACGAAGTGAAATGGAATAAAATGTTTTTGTGCATTTCTTGAATGTCAAGTTAGAAAGAAAATAGATGCAGGATTAACTTGGGTTTTACTTAGATTCTGTTATTTAGAAACAAAAAAGTTTTGACAGCTATGGGATGTTTTACAGTCAAATGAAAAACACTTGGATGGCATTTCGCATCGGATATTTTATATGAAAAAACAAAACAAATGACTACCGTTGGATAAGAATGTATGTTGCCATATACAAAAGAAATTTGTATAGGGCGAAATCGCGTTGACACATCGGGTCCTGTTAGCTCACCAAAGTTAACCGAAAATGAGAATTATAAGTACCTTTCATTGTCATTTTATTTTGGTAAACATTTACTATTAAAAACACTCACTATAAAAGCGTTTATGATTTTAAAGGTAAACAAATATTGTTTTATTTTAACGTATGCAAATATTTTTCTTTTTTGCATTTGATTCGTAATTCTTTTTATAATTTCCCCTAGGTCGTTAAAGAAAATTGTGTAACTTTTATAAAAGTTTTTATAGAAAAATGAATTAAACGAATTCGTTTAAATTAAAATCGATGGCTGTTGTTGTTTTTGACACAAAAATCCCAAAAACTATTGTAAATATGATTCGAATTTTATTGGATGCAGATTTGTTATTGTGTTTAAAAAATCAGTTTGTTTGTTTTTTTTTTTAAATTAAAAAATTGAAAGTTTACTTTTGGCAAAAAATAAAAGCTTTGGAGGTTATTTGAAACATAAACTCTCGATTCCATATAATAGTTTTATGGGTGAATATTGTGATTAAATCTGTTACATTATTTACATGTCAAGAATAAAGGAATATTGTTACAAAAAATGAAACTGAAATAAATATAATACTTGCCTCATTCAGCAACTAGTTTCAAAGATTTCAAACATAAACCACTGATTGTATCGAGTAATTTCAGATATATCTTACTTTACTCATGAATCATTTGCTGCAAACGTTTCACGTATTGTCGAAAGTCATAAAGTGTAAACTATTCATCTTGTGTAAAGATAACATGCTATTGTGTCCTTCTAATCTCGTCTGAGCTCCAATCTCTGGTTCCCCCTCGCCAATCTTTCACAATAAATACCCGTCTTGCTGAAACCACTGTCAAAAGCTTCCCCCACTCTTTATCTGTGCCAAAACCTAAACGTAGATTCCATAAACAAAGCTTCTTTCTCAGAAGTGCACACCTGTGGAACTCTCTTCCGTTTGCCTGTTTCCCGCCTGGCTACAACTTGGATGTTTTCAAGTCCAACATAAACAAATTCCTGATGAACCCCCCTTAAGTAAGACACTTTATCAAATCTCCAATACTAACGATTACTACGATACTATCACATTGATTACTTTACACGCAATAATCCTTATCCCCGAGAGGCTTCCGGACCTTTATCAAAGTCACCATTACTGGTTGACGCTTAAAACATTAAGAAACATGCAGAACTTTTTTTTAATTTTATGTGGTGGTAAATATAACAAATTAGCCACAAAATAGGAGATATGTAATAATTATCTCATAAGATAAAATCAAATACTCCCAAAATAGTATATTCATTTTATCAAGGTATCCAATATGCATACTAATTAACTGTCTGTTTGAGGATTACTTCATAAGAAAATGCAATCTTTATTTTATGCCCTGTATTGGGAGGTAATGATTCCTCTAACATTAATAAAATAAATTACTTATTTATATTTATATATTTATTTATATTGTAATATAAATGTATACATAAAAAATAAATAAAATGAATGTATCACTGTTTCCGACACTTCAAAGTTTTCAAATCTTTCATTTAAATTTTATTCAAAATATGTCTTCTAAAAGTGTGTGACCATCTTTTACTTTAAACTTCCCGCTCAAATTTAGAGCAAATCACACGTGGAACCAACGGATTAACACGTATATTTCTCTTGTCTTCTACTTTGAGGCATGACATCCTCCTTAGCACCAAAATGAAGAAAAGAAAAAAAGATCACGTACCAGATGTCTTACCCTGATGAGGCTATTTTTAGCGAAATATTGGCAATAAAAGTAAATAAAATAATTTTATCATTATTTCTGACACTTCAAAGTTTTCAGATTTCGCATTTAAATGCATGTATATTTTAATAGATCACCTATTCTCCTGCATATAATTTTACTTTAATCGATTTTGATTTTGAATTACATCTGGTAACTGTGATAAAATTTTATTATTTGTAACTTTTGGACAACTGTTCACATCTGGAGTGTTATTCCTACAATGTTCCATGGACATGTAACCTACGGATTTCTTCAGATATATACTGTCGGACTCAGGAATATTTTGTCGCACTCGGGAATCTCGATAGAATTTCAAATCGTACTCTTTATTTAATGCACGTGGATAGCATGCTATCGGTTCGTCAGCCATTAATCTTCAACTTCTAAAACAACACAAAAAAACATGAAAAAAATATAAGAAAATGGTGTGTCGAACTCAGACAACTGTTTCCGTCGTAAGTTGTAAAACATCAATTCATCATTGGGTAAAACAGCAATTTAGTTTTAATTGCTGAGGCGGCGATATTCCGACAAACAAAGAAACTGAACCAATATTAAATAAACTCCACGATAACCTGTTGTATATTTCTTTGCCTGAATTAAATTGGCTTCGAATATCCATCTGAAAACAATACTCCGTATAAGTTATACGAAACCCGCACTTTTACAATGTTTCAGTTGTTGTTAAATCCCAGGCGATCTCTGCCCGTCAATCATTCTTAGGCCGTAGGATTTCGATCTCTGGTTAACTTCCGACATTTCACCGCTCCGAACTCGGAGTTAAAAGTCCGGGTGAGTTAATCTATCGGATTTGAAAGTTTTCTGATGCATTCTTCCAGATAAACTTCATGATCGTATTTATCTCATTATTTGTTATCAGTTAGAAATTGTGGAAGGAAACGTTTACGTTCCGCTGACGTTGCAAATATTATAGAGATTATGAAACCGGCACAAATCGGTCATCGGATGGAAGATATCGGACAGGTCTCTTCAGTTCTTGAATGCAGTTATCTATGTTTGCATGCCTCAGAGTAGATTTAACAATAAATCATTCTTGAACTGTTTCATATTCAATAAGATATATATGTATATGCAAGTATTTCGTTCTTTTCGATTTAAATATTAATTAACTAGTTGCTGAGAGGAAAGTCGTTAGCGCGCAAAGCCGAGGCTGACTGTTGACTGAGTTCCAATTTCTTGACCAGCAGTAGTCATCACTGTTTACACTGATGCTATCATAAGCAGGGTTATTGCAAACTAATATAATTATCAAAGTATACTTACGCAGATAGATATGAAAAGTCTGTATTAAAGTGTGTGCCTATTTCCATTCTATGGAGGCCAGGCGCGAACGCAGACCCCACAATTTTATTATACCATCTCTATTTAAGTTAAAACATACTTATCAACGTATTATTATGTACATCTGTATCAAAAACACTTGTAAATATTTTTTCTTTTAATTTTTTAATTTTTTATTTCCATACATTTTGGACCAGGCGCGAACGCAGAACCCACAATTTTAATGAATCTTCATTATGCCAGATCAAACATACCTATTCCTATGTCTCAATACATCTTCTATCATTATATGTGATCAGTTTTCTATAATAGTCAACCATATAGGAGCTCATTCGTGACCAGACACAAACACAGACATTCAGTTTTATATTATATATATATATATATATATATATATATATATATATATATATATATATATATATATATACTCACACACTGTAAATCTCCATTCCAGTTAGAACGGTCAATCCCCAATCATGTTTTTTGTAACATATAAGCGAATATTTAGATTTATAATACCGATAATCGTTTAACACGTGTTTTACTGTCTATATGCTGCCATCACACAAACTATCAGACACAGGAAACTGTTATAGATAGTCACAGATAAGCTGGTGAATAAAAAAAGAAACAAAGGAAAAATTACTTCAAGGAAGCAAAAACATAAAATTCTGGAAATTCAAAAGTACTTACTCATAAATGATATCCATAGAAATATACCCACAAAAAACATAAATTTCATGTTGAAAACAGCCTCTCTCCACTATACCTCTCCCGCTCATATATATTATATATATATATATATATATATATATATATATATATGTATATATATGAAATAAAATGGAGGTGGAAGGACCTGGATACTCAACGTTTCGCCCGATTTATACGGGCTTCTTCAAGAGGGATGGTCATTGACGAGAGAGTCGGAGGATTGGGGCTATATATAATGATGGGGGAGAGCAGCGTGTTTTCCTTATGTAAATTAGATGTCATATATACATGTATATACATTTTATGATCTCGTGTCATTTTATTTATTTAATCTATCACCGCTATATTTCCAAACACAATTTTTAATCTCTACGATATTTTATCTTTTAGACGTAATCCACTACACTAGTTTACTCTAATTAGTTATTCTCTCATAAAATGTATATACATGTATATATGACATCTAATTTACATAAGGAAAACACGCTGCTCTCCCCCATCATTATATATAGCCCCAATCCTCCGACTTTCTCGTCAATGACCATCCCTCTTGAAGAAGCCCTATAAATCGGGCGAAACGTTGAGTATCCAGGTCCTTCCACCTCCATTTTATTTCATATCGTCGGATTTAATCCAGCTCAACAATCATATATATATATATGTATATATATATATATATATATATATAGAGAGAGAGAGAGAGAGAGAGAGAGAGAGATTTAGCCCTTCTGTGATGAGTGTGAGACGACGAAACACGTGTCAGTGGATATTTATATTTTAAAACTATATATATATATATATACAGGGTGTCCGTAAAGTCCGTGTGTGCCTTAAAATATTTATAATTTTATTGTGATTGCAATAGAAATAACATGTAAAAAGGATTTGATTTTGGAACAATTCATTTTAAAATTGTACACGGACTTTATGGACACCCTGTATATATAATTATCAAACTCAAATGACTTTGTAACGAGTGTTGTAACCCAACATCACGTTTGCGACTTCTGGTTGCGCATGCATACATAAAGAAATAACCAACGCAACGATAAAACGTATTGTTTACTGTGTACGTTTTCAGTGGCGAAATTGTTGTTTTTTTCGCGTTTAAATTATTCAAATAAACAATTGTTTATACTTCCTGCATTTTTTTACATCGTTCATTTCCGTTTTACGTTTAAGTTATTTTAACGCAATTTTCTTACAAATAAATCTATTTAACCCGTTGACAACCATAAGAGCATTTTACAACAGCGATTTATTTTTCAGTGTCCCAATTGTTTTTTATTGCGCTTAAATTAAAAGATATATTAAAATTTTAATTTAACTTTAAGTATTATGGTATCTGTTCAGTGTACATTTACCTATAATATGGCAAACCACTTATAATTCAATGGTTGTAAGTTTTTTTTTTAAATAAACAATTATAAACAGAACGACTCATAGAAATCTATCTATAGTCTTTTTTCATTTTAATATACTTTCATAGAAATGTTTCTGATATGTCACAAAACATTTTCTTTACGTCACAAGTGTCACGCTCATCTATTCATTCCATAGCTAATATAACATACTGACCCAACGGGGCACGTGTAGTCTAGTATATATATATATATATATATATATATATATATATATATATATATATATATATATATATATGATGGACTCTCCCGTCGATTTCGACGTATGAGGTTCGGACAACCCATATTTCTAAAACTCATTTATGCTTTTGCCTCTGATGGCTTTTTAGTCCAGCAAGGGACTTGCAAACAAGGCCACAAATAGAACATGAATGTGGATTTAACGCTGCAGATATTAGTGCGGCTGCTAGTCGTTTTGCTCTTACTCTGTTTTCTTTCTGTTGCCTTAAGCTTTCAGATTGAAACCTCTGGAAACCTTCAAAACACCTTGATCTCCATCCTTTTCGGTCATTCACCTCAAGACTCCTGTATGGTATGTTCACTGCAGACAAGTTACTCTTCAACTTGTCATTGTACCTAAGCCAAGGACGTCCGACAATTCTTTTACCACCCTCAAATTGACTGTACATCGCAATTTTTGGAATTCTGTCATCGGGCATCCTCAATACATGACCAGCCCACCGCAATTACGATTGAATAAGGAATGATTCAATGCCAGATATTTTGCATTTTGTGAATAATTCGGCATTTGATACCTTGTCACGGAGGCTAAGACCACATATGGAGCGTAGACAGCTTTTGTGGAAAACGTCCAGCTGATCAATGTGATGTCTTTATAGGGTCCATGACACAGATCCATAAAGAAGAATGGAAAGAACAACAGCACGGTAGACAAGGATTTTTGTGTCGAGTCGAATACCCCTTTCGTTCCACAAGCGATGGCGAAGATTTCCAAAGGCAGAAGTGGCCTTAGCAATCCTGTTGACAATTTCATCATCAAGAGAACCGCCCTGGTTCACCTTGCTACTGGGACTCTGAATATACTTTATCAACGAGACGCTTTATGATTCGGTTTAGAATGAGCCTAGCCAGAATCTTTTCTGCAATTGAAAGCAGAGATATCCCCCGATGGTTGTCACAAACATTCTTGACTCCCTTATTTTTGTAGAGATGTTTGATGCAGGCATCTTTGTAGTCCTGTGGAACTCGGCCTGCTTTCCATATCTTTACAAAGAGAGCATGGAGCTTTTTTACCAGCACATGCTTACCATGTTTGTACACTTCAGGCGGAATTGGATCCTTTGGTGATGGGGACTTGCCAGAAGCAATTTGTTTGATGGATTCCCATACCTCCTGATAAGCAGGTTCCAATGACAATTCTGGAATATCTGGATTCTGAGGAATAGAGGACACGACATCGCCGTCAATGACAGATGAGGTGTTTAAGACAGTTTCAACGTGCTCCTTCCAACGATTGAGAATATCTGATTTATCAGTTAGCAATGCCTCTCCATCGGCTGTGCTTAATGGAGAACCACCACTTTTCTGAGGACCAAATACCTCTTTCAGACCATTATAGAAGGCTTTCGTGTTCTTGCTGTCAGCAGCTCCCTGCAGTGCAATTGCCTTATTGTACCACCATTGTTCTTTCATAGCTCGGAGAGCTCGTTGTACCTCACCTTTAAACCTTTTGTAGGCCGTGTGCTTCACTGTTGAGTTTTTTATCCTCAATCCAACATTTGTGAGATGAGTGCATTTGGTTAATCACTGCTTTAACTTCATCGTCACTTTCGTCAAACCAATCCTGGTGTTTTCTTTTCGGTATTCCAAGGACTTCTACTGCTACAGCTTGAGTTGCTTCTCGCAATGCTTTCCAAGAAGATTCAACATCATCAGTTACATCAACACCCTCAAGGTTTTCATCAAGCTTATTGGAGAGCTCAGTTCTCTTTTTCCTGGATTTAAGAGGCCGCTCATCAATGCGTTTGGGGACTGTTGATCTTGTAACTCTGTGCCTTCGCACATGCAACGACAGTTTACTTCTGAGAAGGGCGTGATCCGGAAGATAACAAGAAGTGTGGAAAGAGCGAGTGATTTTGAAGTCACTCATGTGCTTCCGCTTTGTTATGACGAAGTCAATAAGATGCCAGTCCTTTGAACGAGGATGCATCCATGTCGTCTTCCGATGCACAGGTTGTTGGAATATGATATTGGTAATATAGAGGTCAAACTCCCTACAGATTGTAAGAAGTCGTAAACCATTTGCATTTACCTTGCCTATGCCATGCTTACCAAGTACACCGGTCCACGACAGATGGTCACTACCAACACGAGCATTGAAATCGCCAGCAAGAATGAGTTTATCATGGTGTCGAACTCTGGAAAGGACATCACGGAGGGTATCGTAGAAGTCATTCTTCTCTTGATCTAAACTGGCTAACGTTGGGGTGTAACAACTAACTAGCGTCACCCTGGTGTTTCCTTCTAACTCTAGGGAAAGAGTTGCCACACGATCAGATAGGCCTTTGGGCAAAGACGATAAGGACTTTGCCAGCTTGGACTTAATGGCAAAACCAACGCCTGATTGGCGGGGTTCATTTTCTGCCTTTCCTGACCAAAAGAAGTCATATCCACCCTTTTCCTCTCGAAGTTGAGAATTGCCAGGCAAGCGAGTTTCACATAAGACAGCAATGTCAACATCATACCTCTGTAATTCAAGAGAAACAAGGGCTGTCTTGCGCTCGGGTGCAGCATCATTATCCTGGAGGGTACGGACATTCCAACACCCTATTGAGAGATTCTTTGTTGAGGTTTTTTGTCATATTCTATTATTCTGACCGCGCAACTGGATAACCAGACAGCTGCAACGGGCTGCCAAGTTAAGTGGTGAACAAGCAATTTTTAGGGCTCCCTTCATCGCCCCCTCCCCGCCACAGGGAAAGCAGTGCTATCCCTAAATAGGGCTGCTTTGTCACTGATGGAAGACACGAACAGCACAATTGCTCACAGGTTTGTGCTAGAACGGTCATCTACCATCAGCGCCACTGTGCAGAGATCCGGCTGAGGACTTCCAGTAATATCCTTTACCTGTCCCCGTCGCTTTCACTCCATCGCCAGTGGACTTCTTGCAGAACAGTGTGAGGTGTTCATAATGAAATTACGATAAGCTGTCAGAAACCCACACAAATGACTTGATTTAAGTGGTGAAGGCTCGTGTAGGACCATCCACACTTTTTGAAACTCACTCGGTGCAAACCAATTGCCACAGAACAAGCAGACAACAGCCCTCAGGTTTGATGTAAGAGTTTCCTTCTCTTAGTGGTATAACCGCGCCCCCAGACACCAACCTGGGATTTTCCTTGTACCGGCGCAAATATATATATATAAGTATACACCCACACAAACACACATGATGCTAGTTGGCCGTTGACCCCGAAAGGGGTTCATTCGCCCTTTGAAAGGTCTTGTTTTTAATCCTTCAGGGAGACTAGCCGCCCTCCTCACCAAACAAGTCTGGTGGGGGAACCATTTTAGTCGCCGGTGACCAGACCATGGGGCAGGTAGTACTGAGTTGCATGGTACCAGTAGCATATGACATGACCTGACCATATATATATATATATATATATATATATATATATATATATATATATATATATATATATATATATATATATGCATAATTGTTGAAATTGTATAGATTAAGTACAGCGTACATAAATACCCAGTAATTAAACTTTATATTAGCTTGCAATAACCCAGCAATACTTTTAGAGAACAAAACTAACATCTATAAAATACAAAATAGAAAAGAAATATGAAATATCTTTAAAAACGAAATTTAATCCGCTTTCTATCAGTTACTTTTCTAAAATTTTCTTGTTTTTATTTTTTTTTTTTTTTTCTTTTCTGGTTTCGATAAAATTAATTGAAAATCCAATGCAATTTCATTCTTTTTCGAGCACGCATAGCAATTTGAGAACAAAAATAGAAATACGGGAATAAAATCCACGTTTATGAACCAAAAATATTATTATTATTATTATTATTATTATTATTATTATTACTATTATCATCATCATCAGCAGCAGCAGCATCATCATCATCATCGTCGTCGTCGTTGTTGTTGTTGTTGTTGTTGTTGTTGTTGTTATTGTTGTTATTGTTGTTGTTGTTGTCGTTGTTGTTGTTATAATAATAATAATAATAATAATAATAATAATAATAATAATAGAAGTAGGGAAACTTCTAAAAAAAACACCATTATTTGAAGATGCTAGTGATTGGAGACGAAAATATGTCATATCTAATCAGTTGTAGCTTTTAATTTCTAATCAAAATATTTCTATTTCAAACTTTTCAATTGACATGTGCAATGTACTTTCTTTCATTTTTATCCACGATATATAAAGCCTCAATTTTTGCGAGTTTCAGTTTCACAAGACGTGAGCTGCGAACGTTTTTGCCGGAATAATCACCGCGAAACACAATAATATACGCTGATATGGTTATTTCGCCTCATACCGTGAAATAATTAAATTATTGTGTCATTTAATTTAATGCTGATAAGCTTCTTTCCTATATTAACTACAAAAAATTTTTATAAGTACTGATTGCCATTATAAATAAGACTGTACATGAAAGCTCATCCTTCAAACTCCTAAGCTTAACATTACCGTGCAGCATGATTTTTTTAAAAATTACATTGAAGACATTTCCAAGGCTACTGTAAAAAGGTGGACTTCCTCTACCTTGCTAGAAAACAGTGTAACAACGCCTTGGTTATCAAGTAGTTTAGTATTTTATTTGAAGGCAGTCTATAAAATTGATGGTGATTACCGATCGATTTAATACAAAGTTAACGTGTTGCTAAAATTCATCTAAACAAAACTTTTGTGAGACATCGCATGGTTAAATAGGGGTGCCAAATTATTGCCATAAAATCAACCCCTTACTTTCTAAGAACAATATGATGCAGGTGAAAGAGAACTCTCTCGGGTGCAAGTTTAACGGTACCATTTCTAAGAGTTCCGATAGAGACATACCCAGGGAGCAGCTGAAGGCATATAAAAATATCGTCCACAACATTTCATCATCTCACGGAAAACATTGTTGCGAAAACTAAGACTCACAGTCGTAAAATAATATATATATATATATATAATAAATTCCACAGCCAAACAACGTCGCATCCCACAAGAGCCATGACAGTCAAAGAACCGGAAGTCCAAGACTCGAGTTTCGCCCTCATTTGGGCTCATCAGTTAGACACATCCGAACTCAGGATTCGAAACCCGAGCCTCTTGCAGGCAAGGCAGGCACTCTACTAACTGAGCAAACGCCCTGCACACAAGAATTCCAATTAACAACACACATCAAGCAAATATATATATATATATATTACGGAAACAGTCGAACATATTGCGAAAAGAGATTGAAATTAGATAACTACGAAGGTGATGATTGCCGATTAACATCATTACGTTATCTACACTGTTGTTTCTATCTAGTTATATTAACGTGATATAAAAGCCAACCTTGCTTTCCTATTAAATAGTGTTGCTTCTCTTTTTGTTTTTATTTATTTTTTTTTTTACATAATTTTGAATAACAAAATGGTTGGCGATTTTTCCCTGATTTTCAATTAATTTTATTGAAAGAAATTGAAAGAACTAAAATCTCACCGGAAATTCTTGGCATCGACATTTTATTTATAACTTCGTGTCGGATTTATTTCCCAGTTTGTGTAATCTTTATTTTTATTGATGGAAGATGTTATCAACTAAATTGCTTCGGGTTTTTAGATCACAAATTATCCGATGCCCTACCACAGGGATTTATTCTATTTCCATCTTTATAACGTCGTTAAACAAAAGTATATGTATACATATGACAGTGCGTTTATATATCAAGAGTATAAAACATTTACAATGCTTCCTGTACCGAAAATTAGATACATTTTTCGTAGAAATTATGATAAAAATGTCCTTGGGAGAGGTTCATTGATTATTAATTGCTACTACAGCAAAGTTAAAAGACTCATCGGTTGCGTAAGTGTCTCTTTCATATAGTAATAATCGTGTACGACCACAACGAACGTAAATAGAAAGCCCTTACACTACATGTCATGTGATCTGTTGACGTCATACATTAAAGTTCAATGGCAGGGTTTTCAAAATAATTTATCGTTTGCCTTAATTTAAAATATTTTCATTCATTATCAGTTTCAGTTTTAAATATTATTGATCGTTCGATTTCATTTTTAAATCTGAAATGAATACGTACTTCAAAGCCGTTGCCAACGTCGCTGGGAAAATGGTGAGATCATTCTACCGCTTCGGTAGATATCTCACTACTGATTCAATTCTCACCTTGTATAAGAGTCAAGTACGTCCAAGGATCGAGTATTGTTACCGGATCTGGGCAAGAGCTGGTAGAAGCATCTTTTCATGCATTGACAGAGTTCAAAATAGACTTAGTAGCCTATTGGGGGATGCCATTTTCTCTTCGTTGCAACCTCTTTCCCACAGAAGAGACGTTGCTAACTTTCTCTGCTTTATCGTTATTTTATGGCAATTGCTCATCTGGGCTCTAATCTATGGTTCTCATTTGTCAAACTTTCAAAAATAAACACTCGTTTTCCTGAAACCACGATCAATAATTTCTAAACCTAAACGTAGATGCCATGAACAACGCTTCTTTCTTCGAACAGCACGCTTGTGGAGCTGTCTTCCGTTTCCCTGCTTTTTAACTGACTACAATATAGTTGCCTTCAAGTCCAGCGTAAACAAGTTCTTGGTCAGTCGCCCTCTTAAGTAATCCAATTTACCGAATTTCCACTACTAACGATTACAACGATATTGTCATATTGACTTCTGTACAATCATTAACCATTATCCTCAATTGGCCCCCGGGCTTTGATAAATGGCGACTCCTTTATAAAAGAAAATATTTACCGTATAATTTTAACCTGTTTACCCTCTAAATTCATTATCTAGTTCTTGCAGCATTTGTATATCTACTTCTTTAAATTTACATAATAATTTTTGTTTATTAGTAATACATTTAAAAAAATGTTTTTTCTGTATTCATTGTTCACCTCAAACAAGGCACAGTGCCACTTTGAAGTAGGGGGCTATTATCGGGGTATAAGTTGCAGGGATACTATGTAGGGAGTTGAGCAGCAAGATGTCTGTTTACATTACACTTTAACTTCTGCATGTCAGTACAGTTTGGAAAGCAGGATCCCCTGAATGTATATAGAGGGAAAGTATACTTTCAGGCGTAAGTAGCTTTCTAGCATGGTAGAGAGAGCCTATCTTCTTCGCAGTGATTGTTTGTATTATTTGAATTCTTCAGACTACTTTTCTGATCTTGGGTGCTTTCTTGCACTTGGAAATATCACTTAAGTTGTGAACAGTAGACGGAAGAATCCGAATAGTAGTATTAAAAAAAATGCATAATGCATAATTATATGAATAATTATTTGTAGTTTGTTTTTATATCTAATAGAATTCAGTTTAAGTATAATTCGAATCGGGTTCATCTGTAATGCTATTTTTACCTAAATAATAAACGAATTTCAGTCTTCAAAATCAACGAAACAACAAAATTTTTATCTATTTTATAACGCGAGAATAACATTCGGGAATTATTTCTTTCAAAAATTACTTGGTTTTCATTTATTGAATAAGTTCAGTGTCAGTATAAATCGTTTTCCTTGCTTTTTTTTTTTAACTTTTTTCAATACATTTTTAATGTTTTATAATTTCTTTTGTAAAAAGCTTTCAGTTATTATTGACGGTCTCACTATTCAGCAGATCTTACTTTCTTGTATTGTAGTCATGACGTGATCACTTAGTGATCAGGCCTCGTTTAGTGGTCCTGAAACGACACACAAACTGGGAGACATACCGAATCTAATAAGAATTGTAAGTGGAAGACGTTTTGTTTCCGGTCGAAAACTAAATGAACGGGCATAATGTGCATATGTTAGTCACACTACTACCAGTGAATTTATCAATGTTATTTATTCTAACACACACACACACACACACACACACACATATATATATATATATATATATATATATATATATATATATATATATATATATATATATGACTACTACATTTAATAACATAAATTAATATACTAGAGTATTAGTTTATGCGTAAACTTTAAGTGTTTACTTCAACAGTGCTCAACACATAGGTAGAGCTAGGTAGTAAGTTATAAAAATATATATGGCGATTAAGGTACACAGAATATTCCGCGTTTCATCCATGCTCGAAACGCGGAATATTCTGTGTAGCTTAATTACCATATATATTTTTATAACTTACTATATATATATATATATATATATATATATACATATATATATATATATATATTGATAGATAAATAGATAGATAGAAGAACAAAGAATTAATAAAACATGTTAAAACACTTTAAGAAGAGTTAATATTTAATTTTCAAAAAGGAGACACAAATTAAGTGGATTGTCCTTAGTCCGCTGAGTTTCGACAGAAATACTTTCTCTCTTTTCTTATCACTCATGGAGTCATTTAGGGCGGTTGGCACCTTTTCTTCCCTCCACAGTGAGACACTTTATCTAATCAATTAGGTTTCTTTTATTGATGTTATATCGTCCCCTTACATCAGCTTATAATGATGACATTGTATTTTACTATTCGGCGGAGATTTATGCCTTCATTCAACTGGAGCCAAATTAAATGGAACTTTACCAAGAACTTTAAACTCTACTCAGTAGATATTAAACTAACACTTCTTACGAAGTCACCTATCAGACTCACTAGAGATGCAAAAAGATGCAACGATTTTTGCAACCCGAATGAAAGATGACTGCATTTTTCATTATACCAGGTAAGTTGGCCTTTGATTCGTTGTGTCAATTTCTCTCTGTCAAGTTCTAAATTATGTATGGGTAAATTTCTCACATATCTTAATTACTGCCGCACCTTGATTAATAGAAACTGGCTATTTCCGCGCTCGCATTATCGGTCACTCTCAGTTGCTTATTCAGAATTAGCTATCGTGATGCATTGTAGTGTCTTGAGAGTTCAAAATACACCAGCGGAACTGATCGGCTTCTCACTCATCTGACTTGCTGCACTTTTTCTCTGCTAATGAATAAATCCTTTCGATTGTCAAAGGTCTTGGCCCTAGACTGGGATATTTTATTGAATCACAGGCATACAAAGGAAATATTGAAATATCGAAAAATCCTAATTAATAGTAAAGGACGTACGAATGAAATATTCTATAATGTGTCAAATACAAAATAATATAAAATTACGTAATATAGAACTAATATAAAATGTCAACGTATTAATGACAAAATAAATTTAAAAATTTACGTAAGATTGAAATATTTTAAAATAGAAAGAATCAACTATATAATAATTAGGGCTGTGACAAGAAAATATTCTTTCATCATTTTGACTATCTGGTATATATCAGTTAATATCTTGTATGTTTTTAGACAGAGTGATGTGGTTCTCAATTGATTGACTGTGTCTTGCCGTGTTGGATATATACTCGAGAGTCAAAAACAATGAAAAGAATATTCTTATGTCGTAGCCCTAATAATAATCCATAAAGGATCATGCCGACATAAAAAATATAACAAAAACAGAAATGCCTGAAAAAATGGAAAATCGCGTCACATAGTCAGATAGCAAAATAATGAAGAACATAATGTCACTATAACACAAATAAAAGTTCAAAAAGTGTCGTATAGACGATTTCATTCCATACGATTTAACAATGATAACCTTGTGAAACACATTCCTTTTTTAAACATTTTCTAATATTTTCAAATCATTATTGCATGCTTTTTTATTTTATAAAAAGAGTAGTTGCAGTTTAGAAGATTGTCGTATTCTGTAAAAAGAACAAAAAAAACAATGCATTTAAAATATTATAGGCAATCTTAATCTTTCGGTACAAAATGTATTAATACGAGGGGCGTGCAATAAGTAATGCCCCTGATCTACTTCCAGTTGTCTGATATAGCTGAAATTTTGCATGTGCAATGATTTATATCTCTACGGGTTATGTGGCAAATTACAGCTCTGAACTAATTGTGGTTTCTGTTTTACAGGTGCTTGAACTGAATCAGGTGTGAAATGGAGCCGGTTGAATGTCGAGCAGTGATCCCGTTTCTGTATTTGAAAGGGCGCACACCACAGGAGACTTTTGATGAAATGAAAGAAACTGATAGTGATAATGCTCCATCATATGACCTTGTAAAACGCTGGCATCGTGGATTCAAACATGGCCGGAAGTATGTGGACACAGCTCCCCAGCTCCCAGACCTGGTGGCCCCCTTCTGCCATTCATGAGGCATCTGTCCGTCAAGTTGAAACTGCCATTTTGGAAGATCGGCACATTACTATTCGCCGAATAGCCAAAGATGTAAAGATTAGTACAGAGTCTGTGGAAACTATCATTCATGACCATTTGCATATGCATAAGGTATCTGTTAGATGGATTTCCAGGTTTCTCACACCATTCCAAAAGCGAGAACGCGTCGAGTGCTCGAGGATGAATTTGGAGATGTGCCAAGAAGATGAGTCAAAGTTTTTCAAAAGACTGATTACACAGGATTAAACCTGGGTCCATCACTATGATCCAGAGACCAAAGCCCAGTCAATGCAGTGGAAGCACTTGGACTCACCACCTCCAGAGAAGGCAAGGGTGCAGCCCTCCGCTGGCAATGTCATGCTCACAGTCTTCTGGGACCAGGACGGAGTAGTGATGACAGATTTCCTGGCAAAGGGTACCACAATTACAGGAGCCTATTATGCTTCACGTTTGCGGAAATTAAGGGAAGCTATCAAAATCGAGAGGCGGGGCAAGATCGGCAAAATTACCTTCCTCTTGCAGAACAAAGCTCCGGTCCACAACACGCATGTCGCCAGATCAGAAGCACGGGCGTGTGGTTATGAAATCCTTCCCCATCCTCCCTACTCTACTGACCTTGCACCCTCTAACTTTCAACTCTTCCCAGCCATGAAGTTATATTTGAACGGAAAGCGTTTCCCAGATGATGCAGCCTTGATTTCTGAAGTCACGTCGTGGTTGGAGGACCAACCTGGGGTGTTCTACAAAAACGTTCTCCAGAGCTGCATCAAACGATGGGAGAAATGCATAACTCTGGGTGGTTCCTCTGTAGAGAAAGACTAATAACTGTGCCAAGTTTCGTTGCTCTACTCCATGGGAAGTGGGTCAGGGGCATTACTTATTGCACGCCCCTCGTATATATATTGGTCATACAATAAAACACGGGTGTTTACGCTCAGTAGATATTAGATAGGTCTATTTTTTATGAAATTGCCTTAAACAAAAAGTCCAGGTGACAAAACAAGATGTGTATCGCAAGATAAGAACTAGCGAGTTATCTCCGTTAGATTAGAATTGCATTTTTTTCTTTTGTTAGATTACGGGTTGTTTTACTGTGTGTGCTTCTTTTAAAGATAACGCTGTGAGATATTTGAAAGACGTCTTCATTACATAAAACAAAACTACGGATTGTAAAGATGTGGCAAAAATACTTCTGAAAGAAGAATTCTCTGTTAGGGTGTTATTTGTCATGCATATCGGTGATTGAAGAAACGTCTTGTAATTGTTAAAGGGGAGCAGCTTAGTCTTACTAACATTAAATATTACTACCCATTTGCGTCCCCATTCAACTATAAAAACATTTTATCAAACTGACTAGATTCGGCATAAATAACGTGAAAGGTTTGATATGTCGTCAAACTAATTAAATTATGATTTAATGTAGTAACTATATTACAATAGAACGGAGAATATTTGGCAATATTGTAATAAATGCTCTGAACATTGTCATATTTTTATCTTTTGAATAATTCTAGGAGTGAACAACGATAAAGAAAATATATTTATACTAGCAGGGTGATTCAACGTTACCTCGGATTGAATGAGGATCAACGTATGTTTCACACTCCCATTTTTTTTTTATTGTAATCGAAATCGATAAAATCGCCCATTTTGAAATCAAATAGATTGATTGCCTGCTTTATTTGAGGACCTATCGCGGTGCACCAGGAGAAAGCTTCACGTGCCTCTTGCAGTGACTTAGTTCGTGATAAATTATAATCTAATGCGTACATATATATATATATATATATATATATAGTTATATATATATTTATATATATATTTATATATATAGTTATATATATATATAGTTATATATGTATATATATATATATATATATATATATATATATATATATATAGTTAGTTAGTTATATATATTTGTATATTTATTTATTTATTTACTATAATAATTATTAAATATCTGCAAACACTTTTTGGGGGGGAATCATCAGTGCAGGGTAACACGATTAACGCCATATATATATATATATATATATATATATATATATATATATATATATATATATATATGGCGTTAATCGTGCTACTCTGCATATATATATATGCAAATGTATGTGTGTTACTTACCGATAATCTAAATAATTATTGGAACGATTTTTTCGACATTTTGGTATAGCATTTTCATCGACCCCATGCTTGGTTTTGTATCTTTCTTTTAATTATAGCATTATACTTAATTTTTATTTAATAAATTAGTTGCTTTTCCTTGTAATGATATTGCCATTTTTTTATATGAGGAAATATCGCCGCCAGTGATTCATCGGTCATGTGACATCAGTAAAACATTAAACTTTGTTTAGACTGGAGGATAAATGTGTACAGACACATTTTCACAAATAATAAATGACTGTAGAATATCAGTAAACCGTCTTTATTATGTTTATTTAGTTTTATAACTGTACTGTATTTAATTCATTTTTTAAATAAATATGTTCATAAAAATGCGTATTAAAATTATTTGGCATAAAAACTGTTAAAAATTTAATCGATAAAAAATGTTACCTGTACAATGCACAAACCCTTTATATTTCTCGTCTATTTTTCAATTTGTTACCATCTGTCGAAAGGGAATGCACAAAAAAAATCAATATTTAATGATTTTCAAATAAAATCTTCTAGTAAATATATTCCCTATATTTTGGAACCACTCGACTGATACACGAAACCGATTTATTTAAGAGTCTATTTAATCGTTTGTCATTGTTTGGGGTTATTTTACTAATTGTGGTTTATTCTAATTTCAGTCACATAAATTATTTAGAGTGTAATGAGTTTTGGGAATTTATATCCAAACATAAATATTATTTTTACTTTAAAAAATAACATTAAGACACTTAGTTAGAATAAGTTTAATCGCGAAATAACCACAAATTTTTATTCATACTTACGCTGTATTAGAAACTGAGTAACCGCTTAAAAATCTTTAAATATTGAATGTTCTGCATTTGGTTTTTTTTTTTTGGTTTGCAATCACTGAAAAATATTTTTTTAAAAAGACGAAATTTAAAAGAAATGGTACTCTTGCAGAAGTTGACCCGGATCCTCAGGATTTTCCGATAATTATGGCTCGGGCTCGACCGGCAATCACCGGATTAAGCTGAGCGTGTTTGAAATGTTGAAACGCTAAATCGACATTTTTTGTTTTTTTTTTTGTATAAAAGTTGTAATTTTTTAATTATTTTTTGTGATGGAGGTACTTTTCTGGGGTTTTTTAACATATATAGACAAAAAAAAATTACTTGAAAAAGTTCTTGAAAAAGCTTTTCTGTATTTTCACTTTACAATTCATTTTCGTAAATAGCATTAATCTTTTCTTATAAAAAAAACAACTTCTGTTTACAAACAAACGTGTACTGCCGATTTTCTTTAATAAAACAAAAATGTAAGTTTTAGGGAAAAAAAATCACTGTCACCTAACAATTAACGGTAAAAAACCCAGCTTTCCTAAGAACAAAAACGTTTTTTTATAAAAGCATTGCAAAAATAATTAAAGTAAATAAACAATACAAAATGCAACTTTTCTTGTGGAATATACATATATATATATATATATGTGTGTGTGTGTGTGTGTGTGTGTGTGTGTGTGTGTGTATAGCGAGAGAGAGAGAGAGAGAGAGAGAGAAGGGGAGATTTCTTCATAGTTGACATAGTAAATAGGTCAAATTAATTAATTATGTTTACTCTTTATCCTAAAGTTGTATCTTTCTTTTGATAATTTTATATGATACACGAACAATGCAAGCAGCTCATTTCGTAATTGTTATCAGAGATATTTCCTAGTTTTAGAGATTTTTCCTATCATAATTCTGTGATTTATAGCCTACATATTTTGATATAATTATTATTAAACTAATAAATAAAGTAGAATCCTAACTATAGAAGCTATGCGTAAAATTATACATATAAAACGCATATATTCTATAAAATACAGAAGACGCTTTTAATAATGACAAACCACTTTAATATTTTAAACTATATTTTTACTCTGCAGCGATTTATATTTATTTATTGATTATACGATTTCCTGTTGATTTGGTTCAGTTTAAAATGCACTCGGTTTTTCCAAGATACTCGGTGTAAAAGAATTGATCCATACTTCCCAATTCATGCTCAGATTTTTACAGTCGCATTGGTTCCTTTCATAGCATCTTCTCCTGACAGGCAGAGATTAAAATACTTCTTTTGAATTAGATTAATTTATAATACGTTTTTGTTTGGATTCTTTAATGTCCGCGATAATATTTGATCTCCCGACATCCATTTGACTTCATTTTTCAATAGCTGACTTTAATTTGTAAAAAATAAATTAAGTTTCTTTATAGGTGACAATTTTGATCACTATAATAGAATCAAATTCGCATTCAATTTATAACTTCTAAAACTGAAAATCTAGAAACGCACTATTTCAGAATCACTAAAAATAGAAGTTAGTTATGAGCGAGAGTCTTTTGATATTAAGATTACATCATCATAATGCAAATAATATATGTGAAGCAAAATACTAGACTATTATTACAAGAAAGCTAATAAGAACAAAGAAGAAAAATAGATATAAAGTAAAGTAAAATAGAAATACGAAAACATGACTAAGCTACAATTGTAATATTTAACCTGTTTTCATTTTGAGTGTTATTCTTACATCGTCCCGACCGATATACTCTTCGACTTTCTTCAGGTGTATCTTGTAACTCAGGAATTTTTTCGTTGAACTAGGGAATTTGAATTAAATTTCTAACGAGGTATTTTATCTAACCTACAGAAGTAGCATTTTATCGTTTCATCACCCATGTAAGTAAAAGTCTTAAGTAATTTGGAATTGTATTCGTAGTATGGCCTGAAATGAGAATTGGAGCTAAAACTCTCCTCAGCCTAACGTTCACGGGGCACATGAGTTGGAACAGATATATTGAGATCATTGCCAGGACTGCTGCGAAAAAGGTAGGCTCTCTCTACCATGCTAGAAAACTACTAACGCCTGAAAGTATCCTGTACCTCTATAAGACCACCATTCGCCCATGTATGGAGTATTGTTATCATATTTGGGATGGTGCATCTGCTACTAGTCTCTCGCCCCTAGATAAGGTTCAAAAGATAGGTCCTGTGATGTCTTCTAAGCTTCAGTCTTTGTCCCATGTTGCATCCCTCTGCCTGTTCTATAAGTATTTTAATGGTGAATGCTCCGACAAACTGCACGCACTTGTACTAAACCTGACAAGCAGCAAAATCCCACCCCTTCACAGCTGAGATCTCTAAATCTAAGAGAGCTTTCTACTCCAGTATTTTCATCTCCAGAACCGCTAGACTTTAGAACTTCCTTCCGGGTCCCTGCTTATCCAACTGTACTGACATGCAGTAGTTTAAGTGTCATGTGAACAGACATCTTGCTGCCCAACTCCCTACATAGTAACCCTGTATCTTATGTCCCTGATAGTAGCCCCCTACATCAAAGTGGCAATGTGCTTTATCTGGTGTGAAAATGTAATAAAAAAAAACATTGTCACTTGGAACTGAACACTTTTGCTATGTATTATGACTCTACGCCAGTAGATAGAGTACGACTAGTATAATTTTGAGAGCGTGTCATTTGGGTGAATTTTCAGTACGGCTTGTCAGCGAGCGAATTATACTTACTGCAGAGAAGAATATAAAAGTCAAAAGTTTACTCTCTATACAAAACAAGCTAGGCGCAGGTACTGATGACGTAATAAATTTAATCATGTTATCAACCGATTCCAGTTTGAAACATTGCTTTCGGGCAAATTGTGTCGAAGTGAGTTACGGAACAGACATATGCAAACGATATAAATATATATGCCAATCTCGAATAAGTCCGTCCATCGAACAACTTTTAGATAAAACATAATTAATTGCAGTTCTATATTATAAGTTGAGCAGTAGTTTTAGATTCTTCATTTATTAAAATATTTTTAGCTTTTCTCCTTGTCTTTTGAAAGAAACTGTTCTTCCAAAATAGTCTTTAAACTGCCAGAAATTATATTGTTATTGTGCATGAATTTTATCTTTCTCGAGAAATAGAACCAAGTCATTGAAGAACCCAGCTAAGAGATTGGAGGGCATGGGAAGCGAGGCTCGAGGAAGGCAGACAAAACACGCATATACTTTAACTAGATAAAGGCATTAACCCACAAGTAAACGTTAGTTGAACTCACAAGCATCTCACGCGTCTGTGAAAGGACCATGTACTTTCATATCCCCTTTGTGTCCTCTCATGTAATGTTTGTCCGTTTAACTTTATTGAACATTCTTTTAACTTATTTGTGTTTATTGAAATGCTACAGTTTATCCGTTACGCCAGGGGTTCTTGCAGACTAGATAAAATTGCTCTTCAACTTTCTCTCTATTACATAGAGTAAGTCACTATCATCTGCCGAGTGCCGTGTAATGTGCATTATATAGTAGTTTCCCAGTTCTCTGTTCCAGATGTTTTAGTTATTTTTTATCTGAACCTATGAGTGAATCGGAATGTCTTACTAAGTATTTTGTTAAGATATTTATTTCATTTGTTTTGTTTACTACATAATTTGTTTTGAAACAGTCTTTTTGTTCTTCACTAGTATTGTCGCCAAAGTTTCGTTTTTATTTCTGTTAATTTAATGCCATTCACTTTATGAACTCCCGGATATGAATATGTGCATCAAGATCCCGCCTTAAATTTCGTTGGTGTGGTTCTATATCCTATGATGTTTCGAGTTTTCACTTTTCATTCTCCAGTAGCGCACATAATTTTAATGCGAATTATATTGAAATATCTTAGCTGAAAATGGTATTCATTGGCCTATAGCGCAGTTTACTATTCCCCGCCCAACTAATATTTGTTATTAATTCTTTTTAGGCCAGTTTTTTGTTGTTGTTTTTTTTTTGTTGTTGTTGTTTTTTTTTTTGTTTGCATTCTTCCATTTATTATGATGTTTATTATTTACTTGGTGTTTATCTAAATTTCAGTTTTTTACGTCATTTGATTTTCGGCTATTAGTAAGGATTCAGCTACTCTGTAAGTGCCATTTTTATTTGTGTTCGTATGCCATTTTTAGTCAGTCTTATACATCGTCTACGTTGCAGATTTTTCCCTATTTATACTTTCTCGACATTTCTTCTCGTTCGTCTGCTCATCCTATTTACTTTCCTCTCCACGAGGACAAATCTAAAGACAGTGACACTGATTCACAATCAGTATATAATTCATTTTTCATTTTAATATGTAGAAAATAAATATAACAACCTTGGGGTTTAATTTAATATATATTTTATTTTTATATTATGTTATGTAAGTTTGTTTTATAATTAGAAAATCATAGTAAAATGTATTAAGCTTAACAGATAATTCACAGCATTCTTGTTGGCGAAACATGTATGGGGTTACTTCCCCTTAGTGTACGTAAAATGCCGAAAAGTCGCCGAATGCCTGAGCATGTTAAATCGCAAGAATCAACGTTATTTAAAGAAAACATTTATTTGCTAGCATTGGTTTATTATAAGAATAACTAAATATTTATCTTAATTTAAATAAACATTCATGCAAAAATATAAAATATATAAAATAGTTTCATTTTTGTTAGCCATTCAGAAAAAAAAACATGCATTTATGAGACTTACCTTACAATGAGTGTGTCTTTTTTATTTGAATTTTAATTATCTTAAAGTTTCGGGAAAATAATTGTTCGTTGTACTTTCTTTGTCACAACAAAAAGAATTTTTTCGGTTTTTCAATTGCTCGGAAACTTCAGACGATATCACCGTCTTTATTCTGCATAAGCACGGTTTATTTTATAATTTGACGATAGAAGTAAAACGAATACTAATCTTAACGAATTACACACAGTATTTTTAGGGTGAAAAACAAGGTATTTCGTTTTAGAAATTTCAGTTTAGGCACCTAATGTTTTTTTTATTACTTCTGTGAACTTATTTTAATATTTCAGAAATGTTTAGAGACCCCCGCGGAAACATATATTTCAGCTAGTAAAATCAATAAATTCATTTGCTCTTCTTAACATTTCTTATTTTCATTTCATTTATTCTATATTAATCATTTAACTTTTTTCCTACACGACGTTTTTATTTTTTTTTTTTCAATGTTACTGACTTTTTTATTCAGGTAAATGCAATACAAATAAATTGTTGACATTAAGTATTTCATTTTTTTTTAATTTTAAATTCAATACTTTTTCATAAATCCATCTCGTGGAAACAATATAGATACGCGCATGTGCACTCCAAGCAATCGTCGTCGGTTTCATGAATTTCTGCAATTTTCTTTAAACGCTCTCGGGAAGGAAACAAATTACTTGGATAAAATCATACTATTACCTCGATCGTTTGATGTATATATTTTAAAGCAATTTATTTTCGTGCTGGATATTTTGCTTTATTTACAAGTATTTTTCTTTAACTTTTAATACTATAAAAAATTGTTAATAATATCAATTGCTCTGCGCGTGAATGTGTGGGTGTCTACAGAGGGTAACACTATGATTCAAGACATAGAGAGAGGCTGTTATATATTTATTGTATGTTCAGTAAGTTATATTAAAAGAAAATACTAGTTTGTCTTGCTATGTTAGGACACATTTACAGAGAATCGGCGTTGGCATAGAATACGTATGAGCGGTTATCTGTTTTATTATAGTGTGACCCAACAGGTCACTGGAGTCGAATCCTGGTCTAAACGGAACCCAAATGGAACCCGATAAAGACTCCAAGGAGTGTTCACCGGTACGTAAGTGCAATTCTAGGTGGTTTCGATTTTGGAACACTCAAGAAAGTTCAGCAGCTTGTCATTGAGTGTCTATATAGTGACGGCGCTAGGGTAGGTGCCCTTTCCGCTTGCTGTCTCCTAGAAGAAAGTAACTTAATTGGACTGTTCATCTTGATAGTTAAGTTATAAGTCTTGTAGATATTAAATAAAAACTCCAGTCGTTAGTTCTTGTTTTTACAAGAATTATATTATCAAATAAACCTTTTACCCATAATGTTTTGGTATTATACCGTGGAATTAAATTCCAAATGAATTTTTCAACAACGCAAATATTTACAATTGCATATAACCGTTCAAAAAATCTATCTGCGACCAACGATTTGTTTCTTCCTCTCTCTCTCTCTCTCTCTCTCTCTCTCTCTCTCTCTCTCTCTCTCTCTCTCTCTCTCTCTCTCTCTTTCTTTCTCTCTCTCTGTCTCCCTCCCTCTCTCCCTTTCTTTCTCTCAGTCCCCTCCCTCTCCCCTCTCTCTCTCTCTTAATATCCCGTCATCTGGTAGTCAGTGAGAGTGGGCTTAGCAGGTGGCGTGGGGGAGGAGGTGTGGGCAGCAGATAGCTAGTTTAAACTCTGCCAAAATTTGCTCGTCCCGGTGTTTTTGTGTCGGGTACCGGTGTGAGTCTGGCCACCAATCAGTAAGAATGATTTCTAGAACCGCCTGCCTCACCCCGAGCAGTATTCTGGCAATAAGTTACTACTACGCCACAACTTGCCTATCCGAAAAATGAAATGAACTAAATCATAGATTAATTAATCTTCTTGTTCACAGTCTTACACAATATTGTTCAACGAAAATATTTTTATATAAGACAATAAGAAAATACCAGCCAAATAAAATAGCTCAAGTTAAAAGATAGAGCAAGATAGAACTTTCAATGTCGTGTATTCCTAGTTAAAATAATACATTTTTAGTTTTTAAATTTCTATATTTTACTGAAAATATTTTTAATATACAACGTATATATATATATATATATATATATATATATATATATATATATATATATATATATATATATATACAATGCACAAATGACAAAAGTCTACATCCAAATTTCATGATGATGCCCATCCTACAATTTATTTAGTTGGCACTTACAATTCTTGACAGTATCTGTTTCGTAACAGAAAATCATTCACTTAATAATTATATTAATCAGTGAATCTATTTTGCCCTTAACTCATCAGAAGAAACAGCAACAATCAGTCCACCAAAAGGAAATATAATGCGTTTGGACATGATTAAAAAATCCGGAAAATTGGAAGAGAAGCTGCAAATACCTTATAGTTTGCTTACATTACGTCATTTTGTATTTAGAAATAAAGTCACTAAACCTATATGTTTGTAATAACACATAACATTGTTATGAAATGTCTTCACTGAATTAAAGGAATAAATTATAAGATGGTCAACATCATAGAATTTGGAATATAGACTTATGTTATTTATTCATTATATGCTGTGTAATTACATTGAGCTTCTGAAATAAAGATTCATATATATATATATATATATATATATATATATATATATATATATATATATATATATATATATATATATAAGTGAATAAAGAATATATCCATACAAATCTCTCTCTCTCTCTCTCTCTATATATATATATATATATATATATATATATAAAATGAAGTCAATTTTTCCCTCTGAGTTTGACCTTAATAGGATTAAAACTCAAGACATTTCATGCAAATGTAATATGCACAAACTGCAGCACATTTTCCTTGGTGTGCTAGAGGTATATTACCTTTACACGTACATTCCTATGTTTTTTCTGGTGAGAGTTCACTGTCAAAACCTGTAAGAATCAATGGAAGTTGTTAAATCTTTTCTCTTCATTTGATTACTCATCTCCCTGCTCCCCATTTACACCGCCGCTTCGTCGTTCACGAGGAACTAATGCAAACACACACCGGTTTTTTGGGGTTTTTTTACATAGGCATCACCACATTATCAAGGCCCATAGGCCACTCAAGGATAAGGGTTAAAGAGTGTACAGTAGAAATTGGACAATATAGTAATCATTAGTAATGAAAATTTGGTAAATTTGATAACTTATATGGAACGGCTCATCAAGAACTTATTTACTTTAGACTTGAACACAACCATATTGTAGTCAGCCGGAAAGCAGGAAAACGGAAGACAATTCCACAGGCGTGCAGTTCTAAGAAA
This sequence comes from Euprymna scolopes, assembly GCF_053919585.1. Lineage (NCBI taxonomy): Eukaryota > Metazoa > Mollusca > Cephalopoda > Sepiida > Sepiolidae > Euprymna > Euprymna scolopes. The sequence continues at coordinate 62,877,887 of NC_136495.1, read as the reverse complement.
GAAGCTTTGTTCATGGAATCTATGTTTAGGTTTAGGCACAGATGAAGAGTGGGGGGAATTATTGATAGTGTTTACAGCTAGACGAGTGTTTCTTGTGAAAGTTTGGCGAGGGGGGACCATAGATTGAAGCTCAGTTGAACACTTTCCATGAAAATAACGATACATCAGAAACAAACTCGCAACATCTCTTCTGTGAGATAGAGGTTGCAGCGAAGAGAAAAGGACATCTCCTACGAGGCTACGAAGTCTATTTTGAACTCTATCAAGGCAGGACAAGTCCTTTCTAGCAGCTCCTGCCCAGATGTGGCAACAGTATTCCATCTTTGGACGTACCTGGCTCTTATATAGATAGAGAATAGCATCAGCAATGAGATATTTACCGGATCGATAGAAAGATCCCACCATTTTTCCAGCGGCCTTGGCAACAGATTTGATGTACGTGTTCCATTTAAGATCAGGAGTAATGGTCAAGCCCAGAAGCTTGTCAAAACTTGAGGCCTCCTGAAGACGAGAGCCATTCATTTCAATTGATGCCAAATGTGGATTAGAATGTTGATGATGTAAAGAGAGAAGCTTGGTTTTAGATGCATTAAAAGTAACCAGCCACTCCTTTCCCCATTGTACTACGTGCTCAAGATCAGAGGAGAGAGAATTGGAGAGAACTTGGTCGGTTACTGTCTTAGATGTGCAACCATAAATGGTAGTGTCGTCAGCATAAATGTCTACAAATGATGTAAGGATGTGATTTGGAAGATCATTAATGTAGATCAGGAAAAGAGTTGGGCCCAGGATGGACCCCTGAGGGACACCGGCATTAATACTGTGAGCTTCTGATTTTTGCCCTTCAACTACTACTCTTATGAACCTATCAGAAAGAAATGATTTAATAATTGAGAAGACATTTCCAGCTATACCATAACTAGCGATCTTATGAAGTAAACCTTTATGCCACACCCTATCAGAGGCTTTAGATATGTCAAGAGCAATTGACCTAGAAAGATTGCCACCGTCGAGAGATTTGCTAATCCTATGCGATATAACTGTAAGCACATCTGCTGTAGATCTAGCAGAACGGAAACCATATTGAGTGTCACTAAGAAGATTATTTTTGTTGAGATGGTTGATTACTTCTGTATTTAACACAGATTCTAGCAACTTACACACACCGGTTAGTGGTTTTGTAGTTACATACAAAAAACTGAAATGGTTCCTACTACGGGACACGCGCGACGCATAATTATACATTGCTTATTTACAATTTATTTTGAAACATTATTACATTAGGATAAAAAAAAAGTTTATCTCCTTTTCTTTTTCTTTCGTTAACATATAATATATCATTTCCTTTACATTCCGTTTCGTTTGGTTCGCTGCTTTCTTTTCTTTTTTTTGTTTACTTTTTTCCGATTACTGCTTTACATATTAATTTTCCGGTTAACGCATTACAGATTGTAAGATTCCAATTTTTCACTTACAGCGATTACGAACAAATCAATCTCGATTAGTAACAAATCAATTTATGTGTGCTTTAAGATATTTACCGACTCACATCGATCATTACTACATTTAAAAATGTAAACAATGCATTTCTATATGCATCTCTAAAAACCGACGTTCCGGTTTACTGCGTTTTGGATGTTTTCGTTTCGTTTCTTTTCATGTTCCTATTTTTTCAGATTGCATTGCGATTGTAAACATCGTTACGATATAACTCATACCAAAATGAATTTCACTACTGACGCCATTTTTAGCACAAACAAAGTGTTTTCTTTTTGGTAATATTTACTTTACTAATTATCTTCGAATTATACAAAGAATACTACGATTTATCTCGAAATAGATCTGTACATTGCATTTACTTAACTTTATATATTAACTGAATTGGTAACCTCGGACTGAAATAAATTCTCATCACTTTCTTTCCCTCACGTGTCAAAACACTTTCTTCCCTGGGGGAAATTACGTTCGGTCCTTAATATTCAAATTCCTATTTCAGTCACCTAAATTAATTAGTGTGAAATGAGCTTAGGAATTTCGGCATAGAATCATATGCCGGTACATTATTACATTACACCAAAACCATCGTTCACATTCCACAAGTCAACTTCGATAGGTGTCCGGGTATGTTGACACCGTTATTGGAAATGTTTCGCTTTCATTAATGAGAACGGGAAAGTTTTACATGTAACATTTTTGGTTATTAAAAACAGACAACCACATGACATTTTCATCAGGGTTTAATATGGGCGAGCGCCATTTGATAACCAAAACAAACCCAAAACAGTTATTGTATAAAAATTTATAAAAATATAATTGGACAAACATTTATTGTATAAAAATTTATCAAAATATAATTGGACAAACATTTAGTGAAACATTTGCGTAAAAAATAGACTTTTAATACAACAATTTCGTAAACTACATCGGATTTTTATAAAATAGTTTCTTTTTTCTCGGACAAATAAATATTACGAAAAGTTTTTTTGGAAATTAAAGCAACTATATAATTGGAAAAAGAATCATTGAAAAGTTTGCGTAAAACATTTAAAAGTTTAATGAAACATTTTGGTAATGAAAGCAACATTGGATTTGTATAAAATAGTTTTCTTTTTTTTATATTCCAACAAATGAATAATTGAAAACGTTATTTTGAATTAAAGCAACTTTGAAAGGTCAACAACAAATTATTTTAAATGATTGTTTTTTTGTTGTTTTTTTAACGGGAAAATGGGTTTATTCTTATTTGGGGGGGGGGGTTGACGGCAATCGTTCTACACTTTAAATTTTGGGTTCATAAAAAGAAATTACAACGGAGAGAAATTTAAATTTCCCTTCCATTTTTACAACAACCGAACAAATAATGGGGATTGATTTACTAGGATTTTTTTATTAGAAGCTGATCACTTATTAAAATTATTTTAGTGTTGAATTTTTCGCATTTTCGTTACATTTGTTACTTTTAAATTGCTGGTAGCCCACTTCAAAAATTGAATACAAGACGGAATTTAACAGAATGGTACTCATGCAGAATTTGACACCCCCCCCTGATTCCATTTCATTCCACCGGATTCAACCGAGCGTTGTTTAAATGTTGAAACACTAAATCAACATTTTTTGCATAATTAATTAATTAATTACTTAATTACAGTGTTCATATAAAGCATTCATCTTTTCTTTTTATAATAAAAATTCCGTTTGCAAAAAGAAACGTTTACTGCCAATTTTCTCTAAAAAAATGTATGTTTTCCTGCAAATAACAATTTATGGTAAAAGAGGAATCCTTTTTTAGGAAAAATATTGCAGAAAATATTAAAAGTAAATAAACAATACAAAATGCAATTTTTCTTGAGGGATGTGTTCCATTTTAACAAACTGAGCCACAGTAACGCGTAGCCGGGCACAACTATATATATATATATATATATATATATATATATATATATATATATATATATATTAGAGGGTTACATTTGGTAAAATATAGGGAAAAGTGTTCAATACTTTAGTAGGGCTAAATATGTTTGTTTTTTTTATTTTAACCTCGGGTTTTTTTTCTTTTTTTCTTGTTTTTTTTTTTTTTTTTTTTTTTTTGCTTAAATAATTACAATTTTTTCAGTCGACAGGACAATAAAACTATCCTGCCGATCTCTTCAGACAATTCAAGTCAAAATAAATTTTAAAGAAAACTTCTTTTAAATTTTAAAGAATCTTCCTTTTAAATTTATTTTGACATGAATTGTCTGAAGAGATCGGCAGGATAATAGTATTGTCCTTTGATGATTTAAAGAAAAAAACCCGAGGTTGAAATAATAAAAACGTGTGTGTGTGTGTGTGTGTGTGTGTGTGTGTGTGTGTGTGTGTGTGTGTGTGTGTGTGGAGACATATAGAAAGAGGAAGAGAAAGTTGAAATTGAGAGGGGGTAAAGAGAGGGATTAACTATCTTATAATGTTCATTGTAAGAACAGCCAATGCTTGAGATACCTACATTGTATGAAATGAAAATCACTAGCAAAAGTTTCTATCGAGTAAATTCATGATTTTTTTATCAATTATCCCCTTGTGAACAGGTTATGAGATTGTTTTACACGTAAATAAATTTCCCAGCCAAATCTAATTTTATTGTCTCGTTTTAAATTACAAGAGATTAAGAGAATGTGTTGTGTTATGTAACCTGATGCCAACGTTTTGAGAGTCACTTTGGTTTCCAATTTTAAACTGGTAGATATCGGGAAATCGCAAGCAAAGGAATGGTAATGACAGCTACTTTTGCCAAAAATTGCGTTTTTGCGGCGTATATGGAATATTGTTCCAAACAAGGGTTGTTCTCATACGCCATAAGTGAACGTGCCCATAACAAAATTTTAAAAAATCAATAGTCGTTAACGAGTTCTCCCAAAATCAAATGTAATAGTTCAAAAGCCGATGAGCGTGTAGAAATATTTCCCAATTAAATTATTCATAAATCAACCAATTTCTCGAATGTAGAGAACTCTTGCAATGATGCTCATTTAGCGAACTAACGATTGTATCCCACTACAATGAATGGGAAAGTATTTAAACAGTCAACGAAATGATAAGAAAACAAATGTTATTAACCCACTGAAATTTTGACAAACCATAATTTTTTCCTACATAAACTTTTTCATAGATATTGTAACACAATAGCTGTTTAGGTATTCAAAAAAGAATACATTAAGGTAACAATGATTCTATTCATTTAATTAAAAATATCTAACATTATTTCATTTTGGAAAATTTTGAACTTAACCTTACGCAATAACGTTTTCAAAAGTGTGACCAATCTTCTTTTATTCAAAATGCATGCTAACTGCGCAAACATATTCATTGCAGATTTACGACAACTACTTCCGCGAGATTACTACCACTATCAAAATGAAATTTAAAAGAAAAAAGGTGGCTTACATCGAACGTTTTATAAAATATGATTTTATTCATTTAATAAAAACTTTTATAACATTAGTTGATTTTCTAATATTTTTAAATTTACATTTATATTTTAATAGAATCTCTTATCAATCAAGTGTTTACGACCATCTCTTTTTATTTATTTATCCTCTTCTGTTTTCAAATCATTTAATTTGGAGTTATTTTATACATTTTTCCTTGACATTGTGTTTATGTGTGTGGCCTTTTTTTTTTCAAATCGTTTAATTTAATTTGGACTTTTATTGTGTTGTCTTTTTTTCGTTGCGGCATATCGTCCCTTTTTTTAAATACATTTTTTCTTTCGTATGTGACGGTATGGTTTTACGTCTAGTTTGTTAGGACCCTTTTTTTCTTTGCTTGTTCCTTTTTTTTACGTTAAGGTTGTTGGCTTTCCATGTTCGTTACCTCCCTGGAAAAGGGGGCTGGTTATGGCAACCAAAAGAACAATGTTAAATATACGTGTTCATATATATCGGACATCTTATCAGTGTGTGTGTATATATATTTTAGAGCGTTTATATGTGTGCACATATATCGGAGGTGAGTGTATATCGTGGTGACAGATGATGGGGATACATTCATAACAAGTGAATGAGACATTTATATACCACTGTTAAACAGAACGAGACTTTGTTTGTATAACTGTGTAAACAGCGCCAACGTTGGCGATAGTTCTATTTATTCATGTTATTAATATGGAGCTGGGAGAAATTGTGAAATACAGTTCTTTTTAACACAGAAGGAAAACACATTATTGATGGTGGGTAGAGAAATATGAAATAACTCCACGTGCATTGTAGACTACGAAATAAGATGGATTGCTATTAGGAGGATGGAAATTTGCTCTAATGATTAAAAAAACGCAAGCTAGAAAGGTTGACGCAAGGTAGTAAGTTTGACTCTGTCGCTAAATGCATTTTGTTTTAGGTAAGCTTATACGATGGATGTTCAATAAGTAATACTCTTGATTAACTTACAGTTGTTTGACTTAGCCGAAATTAGACATATGCAATAATTTATATCTCTTTGAGCAACGTGGAAAATTACAGCTCGGTACGCATTGCAGTTTCTGATTTACCGGGTGTGAACTGATGCATATGTGAAATGGAGTCTGTTGAGTGTCGCGCAGTGATTTGGTTTTTGTATTCAAAAGCATACACACACCACAGGAGGTTATTGAAATGAAAAAAAAAGAACGTATGGTAATGATGGCTCATCATATGATATTGTAAAATGCTGGCATCGTGAATTAAAACACGGTCGAAAATGTGCCGAAACAGCTCCCAAACCTCGTCGCTACTCTCACGCTATTGATGAGGCATCTGTCAGTCAAGTTGATGCTGGCAACTTGGATGATCAAGATTAGTCTGTATAATATATAACTCATGACAATTCGCACAGGAGTAACGTATTTACTAGATGGGTTCCCAGGTTGCTGACATATTTCCAAAAGTTAAAACCTGTCGAGTACTTGAGGACAAATTGTAAGATGTGTTAAAACTTAAGGCAAAGTGTTTAAAATGATACGTTACACAGGAAGAAACCGTGGTCTCTCACTATGGCCCAAAAATTAAAATCCAGTTATGCAGTGAAAACACTTGGACTCATCATCTCCACAGGTGGCAGAGTAAAGCTCTTCGCTGGCAAAGTCATGGTCACGGTCTTATGGAACCAGGACGAAGTAGTGTTGGCAAATTTCCAAGCAAATAGCATTACAATTACAGAAGCGTATTACGCTTCCCTTTTGAGGAAATTATGAGATACTATCCAAATAAAGAGTCTGGCTAGATCAGCAAAGGTATCCATCTCCAGAAAGACACGCATGTCGCCAACACGGGTCTATGCCTGTGAAATATTTCCACATCCCTTCTACTCTCTTGATATTCTACTCTCTGCCTTTTAAAGTAAAGCGTTAACTAGATTATGCAGCTTTTATTTGAGAAGACACGTCGCAGTTGGAGGACTCACCAGGTATATTTTGCAAAACGGTCTCCAAATGGAAGAAATGCGCAACCGAGTGGATCCTTGCTAGATAAAGATTTATAATCGTGTCAAAATTCGTTGCTATACTGCTATGAGAAGTAGATCAGGAGCATTACTTATTCAAACACCTCTCGTATCAAAGAGTTCTGGGAATTTACTAAGCATTTTAGAATTATCTAGTTTTGCAATCAGCATCTTATTTAAAATAAGGGGAGAAACATTTCTAATATGAGAAATCATGCTCCTCCCAAAACTTCCTTTTTAAAATCCTGTAGTGATTGAAACCTCAAATGTCTCAAAATGGTAAAAATGTGTGAAATGAAAATGCATGCTTAAATTTAAGGATTTAGGAAAGCATCCATTAAACGAAGGAACCAATTTTAACAACTGAAAAGTTTTTTAATCTTTAAGAATTCACATTTCTTGGAAAACAAATAGTGCATATCACATAAAATCTAAGGTATACTTTCAGTATATGGCAACATGCGTTTTAGATTGTACTTTCATGCAAAATACAAAATTCAATTTAATTCCTTTACTATGTCCGTTATCTTTATTATGTTCCTGAAAGTTTAAGATGAGAATTTGACTATTCACATTATATGGATTCTTCGGACTACTGTTCCCATATTAAGTGTTATCCATACAATGTTCAGCAAGGATCTGTGGCGTGGTGGATAAAGTACTCGATACAATCAGTTTTAAATTGAACTCTTGTGGACGGTTGAAGGTTTATTTCTGAATTCGATCGACACACAAAATGCAATCGCGAATTACTTCGATTTCTACTCGGAACAGCGCATGCTATTCCCATTGATTAAATAAAAGATTCCGTTCGGAATACCGAGCAGATTCCCGAGTTCAAAAAAGCAAACATAACAAAAAGAGGTTACAAAAACAAAGTACTTTCAATATCTTCAATATATGATTGCCCTGTTTACTTAAAGTGCCTAACTCACAAAGAAACAATTATGATATATTCACGTAAACAGTTAACAAAGTGTCTTTTGTCCGCAGTTTGCTGGGGAGCCGTGTCGAGATAAGTTAACGTGTAGAGCAATTAATAAATCGACATAGACAGGTACTTTATCTAATATAAATATGTAGATATTAGATGGGAAAACAGTTAGCATCCAAGCTAATTTGGTTCTCGTGTCTAATCAAACCGATGATTGCATATTAGAAGCTCTGATAAATTGCTTTAAGATCGACCTCCGCAGGCTAACGTCTTCATATTGTAGAATGAAGTGAAATTCTAATCCGTAAGTGTCACGTGCCTAGATTCAAAAGCATTGTGACGTTTTTAACATACTTTTACTAAGACACCCATATATATATTACTTAATATAAACGATTTAAAGAAGTGTCTATGTCTATTTTTATAATAACAGTAAGAGTTAAGTGAGTCTATTATATTTAAAGTAAACCGCATTGTTTTCTACATGAGTTTACGAGCAAAGCGAGGAACAGGCCAGCATATTCAGATGCTTCATCCAGTATGAATCATGTAGAATGGGAAATTACTTTCTAACAGGGTTTTTACACACGAGATAATATCGGGCTCCTTCCTCCCCGGACTGATAAGTTCTCATTGAATGCTCTGATCAGTGGCTATTAATGATCGACATCGTGATATTCAGCAAAGACCGGAGCCCACATTAATCTCGACCTTGTGTCACACCACGTCACCGTGGGTAAACAGATAAATCAGATATCCTTTTTCCATTTTTTTTTTTTTTTTCGTAGTTTGAAATACGATTTATGCGTCTTCCCGTTTTCTAGTGGATTTCATCTGTTTTTCTGTGCATGTCAATTTCAGTGGAAAGGATTGCATTCGTTCGGTTTTGGGGCGCCAGTCGTCTCCATTCAAGCATTAGTAAGCCAAATCGCATGATATGTTTGTGTAGACACGAGCCTTCTATCCTTTTCACATTACCTGTCCAAAGCAGATTCTCTACGAAAACTATTGTGGCGTCACGTAGTGATTTGGATGGAATAGTCAATCCAAAGTGTATTTATGTGTTTATCAAGTTTAGTTTCATCGATCAGTAAAAATTGTGTCTATTTATTTGTAGCATTTTTTGGTGCAAATAAATACTAGTAAATTCTTTCTACATATTACAAATAAAATATTTACTAATTGAAAAAAAAAAAAATGTAAAAATAAAATATATGTGTGTATTGTGTGTGGGAGAGTGTGTGTTGATCTCTCTACGGAAACAAATAACAATTGCAACTTAGCGTAATGCATTACTCTTTGTTTAAAATAATTTAGCTATTTATGATTTCGACGGCACGATTGTAAACGGGTCTAAGTGCCGTAAATGCATTACATCTTAGCAGAGGTAAGGTGTGCTGACTGTTGACCAAATATTCAGGTTTAGTAATCGTGAAACACTTTGTATAATTACAGAGAAGAGACGTGCTACGGCGAAACAGCTATCTTTAAATGGATATATATATATATATATATATATATATATATATATATATATATAGAGAGAGAGAGAGAGAGAGAGAGAGAGAGAGAGATATAGTAAGTTATAAAATGTATATGGCGATTAAGCTACACTGAATATTCCGCGTTTCATCCACTCTAGGACTCTTTAGGCTTATACGCTCTAGGACTCTTCAGGCTTATGCGCATGAGCCTGAAGAGTCCTAGAGTGGATGAAACGCGGAATATTCAGTGTAGCTTAATCGCCATATACATCTTATAACTTACGAACTAGCTCTACCTACGTATTGAGCACTTTTGAAGTAAATACTTAAAGTTTACGCATAAATCTATACTTTCGTATATTAATTTTATGTGAGTAAATTGAGTAGTTATATATTGATATATATATATATATATATATATATATAGAGAGAGAGAGAGAGAGAGAGAAGGGAGGAGATAAAGATAGATACATATAGATAGAGACAAAGAGCAAAAATAGATAGACACAGACGGATAAAAGATAGATAAGGTTTCTATCAACAGTGTAAAAGTCGAGAGGTTTGTATTGAGTTCATATAATAGTGCTTAATAATATTTAGGATAGTATAGTTAAAGTTCAGTATTTTAATTATGCAAACATAGCATGAGTATATATCCCAGAAAAAGTTTCAGTTGAAGTTAGACTTAGCTCTACTTCAACGGGTCTGGGTCATTATTAGGATGAATTGAAATTTAATCCGTTAGTGTCACAGGACTAGATTAATCAAATGATTACTTTTTGGTGTATAAAGTTTACATATTTACAAAAAGGTTAAAAGAAAAAAGACAATAATGATGATAGTAATAATAATACAAAACAAAGATCACAAAAAGTAGTTTTAATACAAATAAAATTTTAAAAAAGATCAAAATTATAATCGAAACGAAATAGTCAATAGAATATAACTAAAATAATAACCATAATAGTAACACTGTAACTAATACTAATACCACTACAACTTTTGGTCAAGATCAAAGTGGAGTATCTGTTCTTCAGATGCTGCACTTCTATTTCTTGTTCTCTTTCGGTGGAGGAGAAATCCTTCACGACTGAGACAATTTTTATTTTTGTACCTTTTCTCCACGTTAAAAAACGACCCTGGTGTCTAACTCTGTCCCGTGGGGAGGCATAGTAAATAGGTACAACTATTATTAAATATAATAGCAATGACAAAAACAATAGCGAGAATGGTAATGCTAATAATAACAGCAACAACAAATACAATTGTAAATTCCTCCTGGCTTTGATGTCGAAAATAATAAAAAGTAGTTTCCACCGATCTGTTTGTCTAATTTCTTCCAACTGCAAAAACATAACTCTGTTTACAAGACTCGCTCCTTCTGTCACCAATTCCTAAATCGCCCGAGTCTATAAAAGTCAGGACTTTATACTACAATTAACAGCATCTACTTTGAAGAAAGCGGTCAGTTATTTAGCATAAAACCGGAAAGGCAGCCATTTTTTTTTCTTTTCTTTTCTTTTTGTCTGCATGGGACTCCACAAGAAACAAGTGTGTGCTGATTTTTAAACTTTTTAATTACAACAATAATAAAAATTATTATTATTATTATTATTATTATTATTATTATTATTATTATTATTATTGGCTTACAAGGATCTTTCACACAGGTCATCAAAGATATCTTCTTGAAAAAAGCCTGTGGTTTTCCCTGGAAGCTGAGTGACAACAAGTCTCCCCAGGTTTACAGTACTCTTCACCTCTTTCGATAACATTTGCAAATAAATTTGCATGATCACAACAGCTGCTTTCCATTGATTTCTCGTTGGCAGCGGCTATTGGTCTTCACTGGAATTTGAGTGGCAATAAGCCTCCCCAAAGTCCCAGTTCTCTTCGCACTTATCCGGCGGAGGCCTGGTCAGTTCCTCGGTCTTTCCTTTCTCCTTGACTACTTGGTTGGTTCTCACTGATTTTTATGGGGGGTGGGGGGCAGTGATGTGGAAATAAGGAGGATGGAGGTGGGGTTGGATAAGAGAACATAGATATGCGGCTTCAGTGTACTTGCTTCCATGTATGTTTCATGTTTAGCCTTTGCAGCAGTTTGTCTGGCTCGCGCGTGTTGCTCCTGTGTGTTAGTTTCCATATTCGAGGATTTTTCTTAATATTTCAGCTGTTTTCATTATTATTGTTCGTTGTATTTTTCCAGTTATTCCTTTGATTCCAATTTCTCACATTTTTTTTCAAAGTTGTTCGAGATTGTTGTTGTTGTTGTTGTTGTTCTTCTTCTTCTTCTTCTTATTATTATTATTATTATTATTATTATTGTTGTTGTTGTTGTTATTATTATTATTATTATTATTGTTATTATTATTATTGTTATTATTATTATTATTTCAAGAATTTTTATAATAATAATGATAATTATTATTATCATTATTATCATCATCATCATCATCATCATCATCACCATGATTGTAAGAATTTTTGTTATAATTATTATTATTATTATTATTATTATTATTATTATTATTATTATAACAAAGATTCTTACAATCATGATTATAAATCAGCTAATATGGGCAGGATAGATCAGACAACAAATGAATATAATTAAAAATGTATCAATTTGAGTATATACTCTTAAATGATAAATAATATCTGAATACGTAAGCGAGTTTATAAATAAAATACTATTAAATTAATACAGATTTAATTACAAAATGATAGAATTACGGCTACATAATAAAGTTAATTTGGACAATACGACCAACGCAACCGACTAATGCAAATATGTCCATGCACACAGTATGTATAGATTATATTAAAATCTGCATATACAGTGTGACGCAAACGCACACCATCAAAATATATTCATTCAACCAAGTCATATTAGACCATAAGTGCAAGAGCAACCGAACTACATACACAAGTACACAACACGGAGCATATTCAATCATCAAAATTCAAATATATATATATATGTATATATATATATGTATATATATATATATATACTCGTGAGCAAAAAAAAATGAGCCAAAATGCAATAAAAGCTATACTGAACCAAAAACAATTGAACAAGGAAACTTAAACGAGACACACAGAACAAGACACTCACTTTAATAAATGCTTAGGATGGAATCGCATTCCCTTTTGATTTCTTTAAAAGATCAATCCTTTTAGGTATGCTCTCAACCAAAGTGAAACACTGTGAAGAGGAGATGCTATTCGATTCGTTTTCCACAGTTTTACACAGTTTGTCACTGTTCTCAAAAGTTCTTTCGGCCAATGCACGAGATATTATGGACCAACTATTCTCGATTGGTTTTAATCGGGGCTTTGACCTGGCCAACATATCACATCAATTAATTATCAGAAAACCGTTTTTTTGTGACTTTAGCAGGTTGTGCAGGGACATTATCACGTGTAAAAATAATATTCTGGGATATTCCCAGCTTCTGAATACTTAGTAACAGTTCTGTTTCTAATATTCGAATGTATTCCTTTGCATTGATTGACTTCTTTCCTTCTCCTAAAGTATGCATTGCTTCTTGCTAAAGTTAATATATAATCCTAAAGTTATTACTTCTTAACCAGCTTTTTAAACGAGTTAAAAATAACCAGACTTTTTCAATTTGATAAAAGTTCATTTATATCATATTTATTATGGGGATAGATAATTATGGGGATAGATAATTCAATGTTGAATTTAAAAGAAATAAATAAAAATACAAAACTCACTAAGTCCCCCCACCGACCACCCAACATACCCTTTAAATATCGGCATAAAAGCAGACTGACTAGCCGGAATTCGTCCTATTTCAGCTATCGACCCCAAGCTAAGTCGAACCCTACAGTCCCAAAAGCTTAGAAACTTTTCTGTACGTAACTTTTGCAGTCTACTAATCTAAAAACACTAACATGTTTAGTTTTTGTTTTGTTTTTTTTTGTTTTTTTCATTTTTCATTTTTTCTTTTTCCATATCGCAGGTTTGACTTTAATTCTGAATATTTGGCTTGTTTTCTTATCTTTCTCCTAAATGTTTTTGTCAAATACTATTATTAACCAATACTTTCTCTTATATTTAAAACGAGAAAAAAAAGGTTTCCCACGAAATGGAACATTTCTCAAATTATATTTGCATATTATCTGAACTCAAAAACACCCGGCTTTTTTTCTTTTCTTCTAAAGTATGCATTACTTCTAGCTAAAGTTAATACATAACCCTAAAGGTATTACTTCTTAACCAGCTTTTTAAACGAGTTAAAAATAACCAGACTTTTTCAATTTGATAAAAGTTCCATTATAGCGTATTTATTATGGGTGGAGCTGGAACGATTTAACATCCCAGCTCGACCTAGATAAAGGCAAAAAGTATCCGTGCACTAACATGGGAGGGGCGACTATCTTCAAGTACTAGCCTAAGCCGGGAATACTAAGTAGATGTTAATAAGTTCTTCTCACCTTTAGTTTAGTTTTTTTTTTTTCAATGGAGAGTAGATAATGGATGTGGATTCGTTATCGGCAGCTCTAATAACTCTCGCTTCCTCTTTTTTGTCTTTTAGTCCTCATTTCCAATTAAACAAAGAAGTAGTCAGCCACCTCAACAGAAACAACCTTCTTAGAGACATGCAATATGGTTTCCGCTCTGCAAGATCTTCAGCAGATGTGCTAACGGTTATATCACATAAGATTAGTGAATCTCTTGACAAACGTTTCCTTTCCAGGGCAATTGCTCTTGACATATCGAAGGCCTTCGATAAGGTATGGCATAAGGGCCTACTTCACAAGATTCCCAGCTACGGTATTACTCGAAATGTTTTCTCAATCATTAAATCATTTCTCTCTCGTAGGTTAATAAGAGTAGTGGTTGATGAGCAGAAATCAGAGGCCCACAGTATTAATCCTGGAGTCCCTCAGGAGTCCATCCTGGGCCCAACTCTCTTCCTGATCTACATCAATGACCTCCCAAAACACATACTTAAATCATTCGTTGACATCTATGCTGATGACACGACCATCTATGGCAACACATCAAGGCCGTAAATGACAAAGTTCTCTCTAATTCTCTCTCCTCTGATCTTGAGCATGTGGTACAAGAGGGAAAGAGGTGGCTGGTCATTTTGAATGCATCCAAAACCAAGCTTCTATCTTTACATCATCAACGCTCTGATCTCCATCTGGCATCAATTGAAATGGATGGCTCCCGTCTTGGGGAGACTCCATGTTTTGACAAGCTTCTAGGGTTGACCTTTACTCCTGATCTGAAATGGAACATGTACATCAAATCTGTTGCCTGGGAAAATGGTGGGATCCTTCTACCGCTCCAGAAGATATCTCATTACTGATGCAATTCTCTATCTGTATAAAAGCCAAGTACGTCCAAAGATGGAGTACTGCTGCCACATCTGCGCAGCAGCTGCTAAAAACAGCCTATCCTGCCTTGACAGAGTACAAAATAGACTTCGTGGTTTAGTGGGGGATGCCCTTTTCTCTTCCCTTCAACCTCTCTCCCACAGGAGAGACGTTGCGAGCCTGTCTTTGTTTTATCGTTATTTCCATGGCAGGTGCTCGTCTGAGCTCCAATCCCTCGTCCCCCAACTCGCCAATGTTTCACGAGAAACACCCGTCTGGCTGAAACTACTGTCAATAATTTTCCCAACTCTTTATCTGTGCCTAAATCCAAACGTAGATTCCATGAGCAAAGCTTCTTTCTTAGAACTGCACGCCAGTGAAACTCTCTGCCGCTTGCCTGTTTTCCACCTGACTACAACTTGGAGGTTTTCAAGTCCAACATAAACAAACTCCTGACAAACCGCCCCCTTAAGTAAGACACTCTAACTAAACCCCCAATACTAATGATTACAACAATACTATCTCATTGGTTACTGTACACGCAATAACCCTTATCCCTGAGTGGCCTTCGCGCCTTGATAAGTGGTGAACCCCATGTAAAAAAAAGAAACAAAAAGTTCCCCATACCATTATCCCTCCATTTCCGTGTTTAAATGCCGTTTTATGCAACTTGGCGAAAATCTTTCTCCAGTTTTTCGATTACACCGTTCGGGAGCATCGGGAGAATCACTAACAAGACAAAATCTTGATTCATCTAACCAGAAAACATTCCTGAACCGGTCTGTATCTTTCTTGCCATAACACGAGAAAATTCTCTTTCTATCATTGATGTTCTTCTTAAATAAAAATGTCTTCTTTGCACACCTTTTAAAGGAAAATCCCATTTCTTTCATTCTAGTAGATATTGTATATCTAGAAAGAGAATTTCTAGCCCCTGGTTTGAATTCTTTGCTATGGTCAAGTTTTCTTTCGACCTTTAAAAACAGTTAATTTAAGCCTGTGGTTGTCCTTCAAAGTCGATGCTCTAGGTCGACTTGATCTAGATTTCCCTTTTACCAAGCGTTCAACTTCAAACCTTTGAGCAATTCGCTTCTCTGCAAAAAAAGATGTTTTCACATTTTCTTTTTTTAATATAAAAAATCTTCTTGTAAGTCATTTTGAACTGCCTTAATCCTGCAATTCGGTTTTTATCCTTATGCAGTCTTACCATTTTTAGGATTAACTTTTTCACTTATTATTATATGCAATAATAATAAGTGAAGTTGATCTGCAAAATAGAAATTTTCAGTTAAAATTAACAAAGATTCATGGAAAAATATTGAAAAATCGATTTCTTCCTTCTTCCACTCTTCTTCCCATTTTTGTTCATGAGTATGTATATATATATATATATATATATATATATATATATATATATATATATATATATATATAGTGTAAAAAAGCTTTGAGTAAAAAAATGTAAAAATAAAACAAGTAGTTTTAATTCCCGAGACAAAAAAATAAATTAAACTTGCCGCAGACTTAATCCGACCTCTAAAATGTCTAAAATTACAACATAGAATTCAACAGTATAACGATCAAAAATAAAAGTAAACATAAACTTGCATTATTGTTCTACATTTTGTTACTAGGAAAGTGCTATTTTCCATTGAAGAGCCATGTACAAACATATATATATATATATATATACATATATATATACATATATATATGACTAATTCACTTAATCACATAAATTAATATACGAAGGTATAATTTTATACGTAGTTTCATTATTTACTGTTGAAACAGTGCTCAATACATAGGTAGAGCTATGTAGCTATGGCTTAATAATATATATTTTCATAACTTACTATATATATATATATATATATATATATATATATATATATATATATATATATATTCTCATCTCGGTTTTTCCCTTTATAAAATGAAAGAAAGCAATCAGATATTACAACAGGCTCACCTTTAAACTTCAAGATAAATTTTATTAAAGTAAAATGTTCCAAACTGCAAAAGATGTGCCATCTTTAGCTTTCTGCCGAAATAGAGCTAGTAACACGCGTATGGGGAGGGGGAGTAGTTCATGGTTTATCTTTGCATTTGCAGAATTAAAGACTCCACGCTGTTCGAAGAATAGTTGCATCAAGTTGATGAGTTAAGTGATGCCTTCCAAGGATGAATGCTTCGAGTCCGGTAGAGTTCGATCTAAATAACCGTCCGAATGGTGGACAAATGGCAGGTCCAAATGTAGACCTTAAATTCGCCTCGCGAATACATTATACAAGTAATAAAGAAAGTGAATCAATCGTAGCGCATAACAGTGTGCAAAGAATACCATATTTCGCTTAATGTGAGGGCATCGGTGTTTGCTAGTGGTAATAACATTTCGCCCCACGTTAGAGCATTAATACGTCTCAATGGGACAAAGGGGTTTTGAGGCTACATGCCTCGAGTGAGTTTTCTTTTGTCCATTCGACCTGTTTTCTTTGTGAAAACTGAGGTGAGCTGAAACATAAAAATAGCACCAAAATTGCGACTCGACAGTTAATAACAACAATCAATATAATAGGTCCAAACAAAATCGTGGGCGGTCAAGTCAACCAATGAGGAACCTGCTTATTTCTGCAGAATTTATCAATATATATATATATATATATATATATATATATATATATATATATATATATATATATACAGAGAGAGGGAGAGAGAGAGAGAGAGAAATTAATATGCCTACATGTATAAACAACAACAATTATTGGTAGCGAAAATAAAAAATAAATAAATTCAAGTATACGTTAATGCATCAAAATTTTCAAACAAGTAATAAAAAACATTAAAGACAGATTTTTTTTTACCCATGGATTTTTAAAGATAAGCTAATCCCTGCACAATTAAACTTACGTTTTTTTCTTTAAATATATGATATTTTAAATTTTAACGAATGGTTTCTACACTTCAATATAATCTATTCACACTTGGAATCCAGGTTTTTCCTCTGACTTCACGGATTTCTAATTTACTTATATATTATATACAAGTTTGCAATCTTTGCTGTCGATAAACTGTATCGCCTGAAAAGATCTTTAGGTTACTGGTTACTAGC
This sequence comes from Euprymna scolopes, assembly GCF_053919585.1. NCBI lineage: Eukaryota > Metazoa > Mollusca > Cephalopoda > Sepiida > Sepiolidae > Euprymna > Euprymna scolopes. The sequence continues at coordinate 62,860,045 of NC_136495.1, read as the reverse complement.
TGACCGAAACATGCTCATGACTGTGTAGCAACATATTACTGCTTATGTAAAAACAAATAAAGTGCACGCCCTGCTCTACTACGGTATTGAGCACTCTTGCATTAACCTCGTAAAACTTCATTGATTTCTTTAACGCTGGAAAACAATAACCTAATATATATATATATATATATATATGCAATGGGTATTATCTATTTTATTTCAGTCACACATGCGATGTTCAAAGATTAAGTGATGCATTCATTTAATTTCGTTTTCAAAATATTCATTAATAACCCATTCGAAAAATATTGTCTGCACTTTATCGTCACACGATTAAGAACTATCCTTGTAATGACTAAGCATATGACAAGGGAATATTCTTTCCATTATTTTGATTCTCGAGTATACATCAGTTAATATCATACGTTTTTAGATAGAGTGATGTGGTTCTCGATTGATTAACTGTGTCTAACTGTGTCGGATATATACTCGAGAGTTAAAACAATGATAAGAATATGCTCTTGCAATAACAAAGAATAGCCCTAGTAATGACATACTCCGTTATTACGGGAGCGAGATTATTGCAGTTAGTAATGTCGCGGATTGTCTGATTGGCTATGTTATTAAAGTTATATTTTTCTAGTATGTTCAATTGTTCAATAATTACGTTGACAGTGGATTGCACCAACAATTAATCTCAATCTCAGATATTCGTATAATAACAATATATTATTTTTGAAAAGAATTTAATGAACTGAACAAACGATAAAGCTTGTGTTTACAACTACAAAACCATTCAAGAAACCACACACAGTTAAACACAGAAAATTGATACTAGCATTGCTTCCCAATTAAAACAAAATCATTTGAAAATATATTAAGACATTTCGAAGATAGACGAGCACAGAATCTTAATTATGTTATAATATGTGCGTAGAATGTTGAGAACTTATTCAAAAACGAAAGTATAAAATTGGTTAATATAAAATTATAAAAACAAATCAATTGAATTTCACATTCAAACATTGTTTTTTGGTAAGAAAGGTCGATTGCGTTAATTTACCGTGACTTTCAAGTTTCATGGCTTCTTGCTTTTCGTCCGCAGTTATTTCTTCCTTACTCGAGACGTTTATCAGTATTCATTTGATCTAATGCGTCTTGTATTCAAGCTACTTATAAAAGCAAAAAAAAAGTTTTGTTTTCCGTATTTGGTTATTCCCCTTCCTTCGGGCTGTCATCTTTGTCTGTGATTTGCGCCACCGTCAAACCATGATCTTAATACGTAAAAAAAATAAGATCAATACTTTGAACCGATACAGAATAGCTAAATAAGAGAATACCCACAAGAAAATGGTAGAGATAAACAGTAAAGAGAAAATCGTATGGAGTAAAGAATCTAAGCTCTTTATGACATGAATGTCTGTAGCATTACAGTAATCAGCCACAAAGATTACAGAGATCATAAAAGGGTCACCATCTTCTATAATATTTATCCCTCCTGTCTGTTTAAATGTATGTATGTATGCATGTATGTATGTATGTATGTATGTATGTATGTATGTATGCTTAAAAATTTCGACAAAGGCAACGGATTTTCACAAGATCGGTATCGTTTTTAAGCTTGACCTTTCGGATGACAAATATCGAAAAATTGGCTAAAAGCATAATTCCTTCACTCTCAACTGCACACTTTCTACAGGAAGGGGTCGATTTTTTTGCCGATATTTTCGTAAGTAATCCTCTATTTTCGATTAACTAACCTTAATTAAAACCTTCACCACTTCCAGTTTTAGAATGGATGCAACGGCAAAGGTGTCACGTTTTTTATGTCCTTTTGCTCCTTCGCGGTACGGGTTCGAGCCTGCCTGTCTACTACCACTTTTTTTTTTTTTTTGCTCAGCACACACCTCCAAAAACCCGAGCAACGCCGAGCACGGATGCTATTCATTAGATAAATAGCAAGGGTCAATATTTCCTACTGAAACATTGAAATATTGAAATTAGGTTTCACAGTTACCAGTGTGGGATACAGAGTTGAGACTGTAAAATAACTTTTTTTTAATAAATTAAACGCCTAGATACACCCTGTTAATGTCGGCTATAAGTAGATTAGTAAATAAGTCGACTTTATTAGAAGTACAACTCTGAAATAACAGCTCCACGCCTTTCGTTTATTTAATACACTGTGTCTGCACAAATAAATAGTGAGGATTCAGGGCCACATTTTTATACTAAGCTATTACATGCACTCTAATTGCTCTTGGCATATCAAATGCTTTCAAAAGGGTGTAACATAAAGACCTGCTACACAAGATCTCTAGTTACGTAATAGCTATAAATGGGATCTCAATTATTAAATCATTCTTCTCTGATAGGTTTATAAGAGTAGTGGTTGATGGGCAAAAGTCAGATGCTCACAGTATTAACTCCTGGGCCCAACTCTCTTCTTAATCCTCATGAATGATTTCCTAAATCATATTCTTCAATCATTCGTAGCCATTTGTGCAGGTGACACTTTCCTCTATAACAGCACTTCTAAGACTTCTGATTCCCTCTCCTCTGATCTTAAACACATGTTGCAATGGGGAAAAGGGTAGCTTGCTAATTTAAATGCATCTAAAACCAAACTTCTATCTTCCATTATCAATGCTCTGGCCTACATCTGGCCTCTATTGAAATGAACGGATGTTATCTTCAGGACAACCTTCACCCCCGATCTGAAGTTGAGTACATACATAAAATTCGTAGGCTAGGTCATTGGAAAAAAAGTTGAAACATTCTACCGCTCCAGTACATATCTGACTGCTGAAGCAATTCTCTACCTGTATAAACCCAAGTATTCCTTGGATTGGATAGTTGCCACATCTCGGTAGGAGCTGCTCGAAGGACCCTGTCCTGCCTTGACAGAGTTCAAAACAGAATTCGTAATCTGGATGCCCTTTTCTCTGCAGCCTCTTTTTCACAGAAGAGACGTTGTAAGTCTGTCCCTGCTCTATCGTTATTTTCATGTCAATTTATCGATTGAGCTCCAATCTATGCCCCCTTCATCAATCCTTCACAAAAACACTCGTCTAGCCAAAATCACTACCAATAATTTCCCCCTATCCCTGCCTGAACCTAAGCACGGATTCTCTTAAGAAAGCTTCTTCCCTAGAACTGCCCGCGTGTGGAACTTTCTTCTTCTTGTCTGCTTTCCAGCTGAATACAATGTCATTATCTTTAAGTCTAACGTAAACAAGTTCTTGTTAAACTGTCTTCGTAAATGATATAATTATGCGAAATTACTTCTATAAACGATCATTACGAAACTGTCCCAATGACTACACATTAACCCTTATCCCTAAATGGCCTCTGGACCTTGATATATATTTTGGATGCTAATTAGTAATGCTACTAGAACTAAGCTTATTCCCTTAAACCATTATAACAAGCCTTCTAAATCATCGATAGTCTCGTGAATAATAACACTTTACATAAGTTCTCGTCGTTCAACCCCCTCTGGTTAGCATTCACAGTAAACATGAATTTGAACATTCATGGTATTGCCCAGGCTGCTATAAAGATCATGGACTCCTTCTACCGTGCTAGAAAATTATCCAAACTTGAGAGTATCGTAGATATATATATATATATATATATATATATATATATATATATATACATATATATATATATATATATATATATATACATATATATATATATATATATATATATATATATATATATAAAACTACAATCTGCCAGTGCATAGGAGTATTGTTGCAAAATATGGTCAGGTGAATTTGTCATTAGTAGATCCCACTTAGACAGGATAAAAAATTCTTTAATCTGATAGGTACCGCACTATCAGCCAAGCTCGATCTGAACTTCATTCGCGCCTAACGGTACAAAGCGCTCCACTAGATCCTTAGCTATCCCGATGATGAGGTGTGTGATTACTCCAAATGTCCCACTCAGACTGCTTCAGAATATCAAACTAGGAAAATTCCACATACATATCCTTAGATACTAATTTTGGTACCTTTAATTCACAATAGGGCAACATTTTACTTCTAAAGTTGTTACGTATATGCAGCATATATATTACTTTCCCCTTACTACTTACTCTGAGTGATTTGTCAACCACTGATTTCATTGTCATTATTTCCATACGTCTGTTTTGGAGAAATCCATTCCCCAAAGCTGATACCCAGCTAGTCATACCTCACAGAACCTGTCCGCATTTTTAATTTGTTACGTCGAGAATTCCCAAAATGACTCGGAGCCAGCATGCGCAGCCTTGCCCCATATATAGACACATAATATCGTGGAATAAGATTTGATTTTATACAGGAGCACATCCATGGTCTGTCTCTTTCGAGTTACGTTATTTTGGCAAACCACTTCCGAAAACAACAAAATAAACAACCGCGTAGGTAAATTTAATCCTGTTCCCCTCTAAAATTCACATTTTACTAGGCCGACTATTTGTCTAAAAAACACTCGTTTTTAACATTATAATCTGTATTTTTTATATATATAAATTAACTATTTGTAAAATCCTGGAAAACAAACAATTTATAAAACATATACATACAATAGAATAAAATTATACACCAATACATTACAATACAAAACATGAATACACACTTTTTTCCATATCCTAACATTCAACATTACTTTCTAAGTAACTATACAAAACAATATTTTCCAGTATTTTTTTTTAATAATGTCTGATAAATGCCATTCAAAACTGGGAAAACAATGTTCACAATATTCAGGGATTGCTTAGTAATTCTGACCCAAAAAAGAACATCAATCTTTTGGGGGGTCAGAATTACTAAGCAGTCCCTGAATATTGTGAACATTGTTTTCCCAGCAAAGTTTAAAAAAAAAAAAGGCCATCGCTGTGTGTAACTGCTACGACGTTACACAATTACACCCAGCGATGGCCTTTTTTTAACTTTATCTCACAGAACTCTTACGAATCTAAATACTGTTATAATGACTGGAACGAAAATCAAAACAATCCGATGTATTCGACAGCGTGTATGTCAGTTAATTCCTCTCACCGGCGCATCGTTTATTTTAAACAGTATAACATGCAAAAAAAAATGTCCTAATTTTTAGGACCCCGAGTGATACTTTTTTCTTCTGTTCATAACGAGATTTTCTCTTATATTTAAAACGTTCTCTTTTCTTAACTATATTCAACCTGTATTTTTTGGATTCATCGGACTACTCTTCTCATCTGAGTGTGATTTTCAAAACGTTTCGATCGATGTAACCTCAAACCTTCTTCACGTGTATCTTATCGAACTCGGGTATTTGGAGGAAATTTCTTTCAGGGGGGTAGTGTGCTCTTGTTCTGTCAGCCATGACTGGACAGAGATCCTAAGTAATTCGTAATTGTATTTTTTCGGTTGTCCATACTGAGGATTGAACCTACAACCTTAAGGAGAAGGTCAATTTTTACAATTAATTTTTCCAAGTTCTCTAACCACTGCACCACGAGTCCTTGCGAACAATTAATTCTACAAATTTTAGGAGCCTTTTACTTATTTTTATTTCTTGTTGTAAAGATCACTATTTATTACTAATTATTATTATATATTAACGTATATCTATCTCTCTATATATTATTTTTTTAATTATTACTTGTATATATTATATGTTGTTTATAATTACTGGTTTCCATATCGTATTAAATTCTATACTGGGTTTGCTTAGCAGTTGATTATTCCCCAACATATGTGCTGCTTCTTTCAGTCGTCTTACTCTCCATCGTTCCTCTCTGACTATAATTTTTACTTCGTCCCATAATGGTAGATTGTTTCCCTTTCTTTCCAGATATGGTCAGCTATGCCTAACTTTTTAGTCTCTCCACGTACTACGGCTTTTCGATGTTCTTTTAACCGTACTTTCAGTGGATGACACGTTTCACCTTTATATAGTTTTCTATATTTACATGGGATTTCAAATACGCAGTTCTTAGTCATGATTTTTTTCTGTATGAGTCTTGCTTCGCACAAGCTGTTTCTGGAGAGCCGAATCACTCCTGGACACTGTCCTGATGTCATATGGATTACATATTCGTTGAAGTTTTTCAGAGAAGCCCTTCATATATAGTATACAAGCTGAACAACAATAGAAAATGGAAAAATACTTAAAAAATTATGACTGGAAAAACAACAGATTTATTGCTGCTAATTTTTACTAAGTAGAAAAGAATGTCACAGAAAGCAACATAGTGAAAACGCAGTCTAGGACTATTGGCAATTTCATTTACGCCTCAGACAAGATTGTATTTATTATTTTACAGAAGTGTGAGGACCTGTATTAAATTGATTGTTCTGATTTGGCGGATTCTAAAAAGGATCTGTTTATTCCTTCGAAAACTGGGATCAACAGAACACAAACTATTCGTGGATTACATTTTACCACTAAAACGTGTGATTTAACTTTTCTGAAAATTTTAAATGCTTAACAGAAGTGTTCAGCCCGAAAACATCCTTATTTCATAAAACATGAACATGCCTGAATGTAACCAAGAAAGATGACGAGGAATAATTAACATCTGCATCAATAGTCAACAAGTAAAAAAAAAAAACATTGCGCCGATTTTCAACAATCTAAACTTAGTGTTGACGATTTCAAGTGCCTAGTATACATTCTAGGATTGGTATAGACAAAAGAACTCTGAAATTCGACCCGGAGAGTTAACTTAACTAGAAAGTGAGATAAACCCGACACTATAAAAGTTGGCCGAAGCCTGCCAACGAGTGATTAGCGTGAAAAAAAATTCAAGAAACATAGAAAAATCAAAACTCTATTCTCTAGAAAAAATAAAAATGAGATAACATTATTCCCTACGCAGACAGAAAGGACACTTTACAGATAATAAATAATGCATTCTTTATTTGCATATCTCCCCACACGTGATTTTGCCGTTTGCTATTTTTTTTATTAACATAGATTTCTGGACACGTGCCGCACTTTATCGTTGTAAAATTCAGGTAAATAAAGCCACGGAAAAGGGTCTTTCTGCTTACATTTTCGTTACATTACAATTTTTTTAATTGATTTAATTTTCCAACTTAATTTTATCTCATGGATAAATTATTCGACTGGACATATTCGACATATCTTCTGCAGACCCTCAGGCTAGCAAACGTTGGAAACTAAGGTAACCGAAACTTTATTTAATATTTATCTACGCTCGAGCATTTAAATTCTGACAAACTTGAAGCCCTTTACTTAAACATTTCTGCTGTGGTTGCTGACGTTATCGAGGGTTTTTCTGAGTTCGAACATGCACTCAAACTACGAAAATCTGTTTACGCCAAACCTCCCAGCCTTATCCACGCAAGACATCTACTTTCAACACGTCTACAGCGGGACAATGAGTGCTTAGATCTGTACCTTCAGGTTTTGAATCGTCTTGCCGCTGACTGCTGCTTCAATAATGTTACTGCTGCTACTCGCAGGGGTGATACTTATTTGCTCCCCCACCGAGCAAATTAGGCACAAGGCCGATTTTTAATGTGAGGAGTGAAGGGGAGGGGGAAGGGAAAAGGGGGCCAGCTCCCGAGAGGTGGGAAATGGGAGGTGGTTGCTTGCAGCATCTGCCGGAACAGATACTACACTTTGAGGTATTTATTTGATCCCCCACTGAGCAAATTAGGCACAGGGCCGATTTTTAATGTGAGGAGTGAAGGGGAAATGGGGACCAACTCCCCGGGGAGTAGGGGAACTGGATAGTGACAATTGGTATGAAGGGGTGCCCCTACATTGACCAAGGTCTTATATGTGGGGTCGCCCCCACATATGGTCTTTGCTAGCAGTATCTGCCGGAATAGATACTACACTTTGATCTTGTCGCCCGAAGGCCACAAAGGTGCCCCCGCGATGGGGAGGGGGCAGCTATCTGCAGGGGTGAATCTATCCGCGATGTCTTCATACGAGATCTCAATGAAGCTACTCAATGTGCTAGGGCATTAGAACAAGCTCATGTTCGTGCGAAATAATGCTGGATCTGCTGCCGCTGCCACTCCAAATGAAAATGATTTTACCAATACTGTCACTGCTACTATGACTATAAACGTACTTCCTGATTCCATTATTCTCGTATGGAGTTTTATTCTGTGCTGTCCACTGTCTCGTGGCAAATGATACAATTGTGAAGGGAAATGTATGATTGTCGCCATTGTCCTGCTCGCGATAAAATATGCCGAAATTGTTGCAAACTTGATCATTTTGCCAAAGTTTACCGTTCTACAAGACTGACATCTTCGCGTTCTACTCCGTCTGTTATGGTAGCTCGTGCTAACGATGTTGATAATTTTCCTGTTGCTAAAATGGTAAATTTAAAAGGTAAACTACTTATTGCCTGTATAGACACGAGCAGCTCCAATAATTTTTTTAGCGCTAGTCTCGTTAAAACCTGTGTACTCGGAAACGGGACTCTAATTTTTATGACATCATTTTCCCTTTCCCTCAGACTATCTGAATATTGCACTGAGAATATTACATTCAACGATTTCGAGTATAAACACGTTGACTTCACGATACTCACAATTTCATGCACGGATTTTATACTCGGAATATCCTTTTTAAAAAATGCACCAGGGTATTATTATTTCTTTTAGCCGGTCGCATGATATTACAAAAATCTACGCTGTTACTAAAATCCATTGTGCTCCCGTTAAATTATTCAGAAATTTGACCCCTAATTGCAAACCCAGTTCTACTAAGTCCCACTATTGCTGTGCTGGGGGTGCTCAAATCATTGAAAAAAACAAACTCTTAAACACTTGAGAATGATATAATTGAACATTGTTATTCCCCATGTCGCGCTTAAATTGTTGTAACTTCTTCACCTATTAACGTACTTGGATATAAAATTTGTAATGGAATTCTTCAACTTAATCTTGAGCGTTTGAGACCTCTTTTGCAAATGCTCTTCCCCCACCCCATTCCGACTCAAAATCGTTGAAAGGTGTCTTGTTATGTTTGCCTACTATGCAAAATGGATGCATCATTACTTATCATTACTAGTTGAAAAAAAATTCCGATGCCTTTCATGGTTGCAAACACATGTGAAGAGCTCAAGAAAGACATTGCCGAATCTTCGGTACAGGCTATAAATGATGAATTGCCATTTGTTATTTAAACGAATGCCCTAGAAAAAGCTATCGGAAGTACTCTTTTACTAGCTGGGAGATATGCAGCATTCTTTCCCGGTCGTTAAAACCCTCTTAAATGCGACTTTATATAGTCGAAAAAGAAGCGTAGTTCATTATGAAGGTGTTCGTAAATGGAGAGACCTCATTATTACGGAGCAGCGAGCCGTATGTTTATGTTTAAACCTGCTAATCGCGGAAAAACTAAAAACTATAAAATTAAACGGTGGAAAATAGAACTTCTTTCTTTTTCATATGATATAAAATATCGTACTAGGATTGAAAATGTTGTCGCTGATACGTTATTTCGAACATGTGGTACTGCTATTTTGTCTTTGAAAGAATCACATTGACTTATGTATACCATTAATCCTTATCCTCGAGTGACCTCCGGGCCTTGATAAGTGGTGATTTCTGTGTAAAAAATATTTTAAAAATCGATATATAATTCTTTAATACATACTGGAATACAACGCATTTGACATTTTGTAAGGTCACAAAATATGCCATATTCAATCGATTAAGTCCGTCGCTTGACCTCTGAATGTCCTACCTGTGCCAAAATAAAACCTCAATACCTTAATTTCCCTAATTTCCTTCCCCGTTTCAACGTCTTTCTGTTGAGTAAAAAGGACCTCTTCCGCTATCCTCGTCAAGTTGCCGTTACATACTAACTGTTGTTGAATATAGTCGATTTCCTTTCGCTTTCCCTTGTCGTAATTGCTTTTCTCAAACCGCGATACAGTGCCTGAAGACTATTTTCTCTATCTTCGGACTTCCCTGTGGTTTGAGTTGCCCCCCTTTGCAAATTTGCATAAGTGGAGAAATGGGCAGCATATAAACGGTACTTTTTTTAAAGCAGGGGAAGAGTGCAGGGTGTGAAACGACGGTTGGAAGAAGTGACGGTGAATTCTTTTTGTGACGGTGAATTATTTTTGGACGTTGAAGAGCTCAACCTTTTGGAAGGAACAGCTGTGTCTTATACATTTTTTTAAATTTCTTTTTTTGTTCTTCTACTTCACTACATTCCCTTATCTATCCATTCCGATCGGGGGACTTCGTTTATGTCAGGAGAATTCAAGCAATTTCTGCTACAACTTGAGATTGGATCCAGTAACATTACTGCTTATAACCGAAAAGGTAACAACCAATGTGAGCACTATAATGGAATTATATGGAACACCATCTTATTAGCTTTGGAATCTTAACGGTTACCCATTAATGTTTGGCAGAACGTTCTACAGGATGTTTTACATGCTATTCGCTCTTTACTATGCGCAACTACTTCTGCTACCCCTCACGAATGCATGTTCAATTTTGAAAGGCGCTCTTCCACTGGGTGTGTGGTGCCTGTTTAGCTCTGTGAACCTGGAAAAGTGTTATTGAAACGATTTGGTGACAGAAGTTAGTATGACTCTTTTATTGGGGCAGTGAAACTCTTCGAAGAATCCTACACACGCGAGAATTCGACATCGTGATGGTCGGGAGAATTTGGTGGTGTTGAGACATTTGGCCTGTTTTCCACGGTTTCAGGATCCTAGTAAAAATTCCCTGCCCAGATCGATCTCGGGATTTTGCTAAGAACGTAGACCTAGATCGACTGCAAGATTCCGCTATGAGCATGGACCCAGATCGACCTCATGATTTTGCTGGGAACATGGACCCGGAAAACCTGCCATCTTTGCCTAGTACAAGTCTCGGGATGCCAATTTCCTTAAAATCTAAGACTTCTGACTCTTTTAATGGTGAGCTGCCTCTCCGCATGTCCAACAGGACTCGTAAACCAGTCAAGCAGCTGGATTTATTAATAATAGTCCCTGTTTTAAGTAGAGAAGACCGTTATAAATTCTCATAACTTTCTCTTTATTTGCATATCTCCTCTCACATGTTTTTTTCTGCTTGCTTTTTTTTTCTTTTTTTTTTTTTTGTTTTATTAGCATAGATTTTTGTCCACTTGTTGCATTTTATCGTTGTAAAATTCAGTTAAATAAAGCCTTGGAAAAAGGTCTTTCTGCCTGTTGGTTGGTTGGTTGGTTGTTTTTGTTTTACGGCATATCAACCCTTTTCGGGTTATTAAATGCCGAATCCAAAGATTTTGAAGAAAAAAAAATTTTAATAGAATATATTTGTTGTTTTCACGTCGGTTTCTATTTAACCCATAGTTGGGACCCTAACAGCTACTACCACTACTTTTTCTGCCTGTGTTTACTTTATATTACAATACATGACAAAAAATAAATTACCACCTAGTTTATGTTATCGATATGGTGCCCTGCATTGAGTTAAAGACTGCTCATAATGCACAAAACCTTGCCTGACTTGTGACAGAATTGAACATAAAAAATTCCATTGCAAAACAAAGAACAAAAGTGAAAGTCAGGTAAGATACACCAAAACAAACAAAAAAGACGAAATATATGCGTATGTGCTGGCGAGAATATTAAAGAAAAACGTAAAGTTTCCGCTGGATTTTGGATTCGTGATCAGACTTATCGATCATAAATTTACATACATAGAGGAGATTAAATAAACCGACTATGCTAAAGTTTTGCAACATAGCAAGAATTTTGACGGTGTCGAAAGTAAATTTTGAAGGTTAATTAATCACTAATGTTATATTTAACGGTACAACAAAGAAACTAGAAGTTTTCGTGTTAAGCAATACAGGAAATCTTTTTTGACAGATTTTTATGCAACAATTCAATTTGTAAGATTTGTCAAAAAGTAGAAACTCTAACGACTGAGAAGCAAAATCTCAAGTCAAAATTAAAATCAAGTTTCCCTGTGGTTTTCTCAGTCATTCTGGGATAATGACTGAAAATTTCAGCCAGATTCGAACCCAAAGAGAATACGCAGCCAGTATTCAAGTAAAAAGAAATGTACTGTTCGCCCTATTAAATAACATAATTAAGGAGCTTGAAAGACTTGAAAATCAGGCATTCTATAAAAAGTTGAATTTAGTCAATTGGCAGCTCATACTGCCCATGTCAAAAATAAATAAAAAAATACATTTGTGACGTTTGTGCTGATTTCAGCACTGGTTTGAACTCGGTGCTAAAATATTACTTTCACTCAATTCCTAGCCCTGAAGAAGTTTTTACTAAGTTAAACGGATGAGTGAAATTCGATCTGAGTGACGCATTATAGTCGAAGAGTGCCTTTGTATTAACACCCATAAGAGGTTATTCAAATTCGAAATGTTAGCATTTAGAGTCAATGTGGCACCTATCATTTTTCAAGAAATTATGAATACCATGTTGAACGGCCTTAATTTCGCGATAGCATACCTATACGATATTATCATAATAAGTAAGACCAAAGAACAACATCGAGAACATATCCACAAGGTATGCCTCGGATACAGGATTTTGAATTTAAAATAAAACCAGTGGAGTATGATTTCTTTATGGAGGAAATAAAGTACGTGGGAAACATAGAAAAAAAAACAGTAGAAGACCGAACTCGGAAAAGATGACAGTTGTAAAGAATATGCTGGCTCCCAAAATATTACTAAAGTACAAAATTTTTTGGTGTTTGCGAAATATTACTAAATATTCATTCGCAATATGAACGACCTACGGGCATCACTTAACGAGATACCAAAACAGGACAGAGTATGGAAATGGCACCTGAATGCTAGGTGGCATTCGATAAAATACAAAGATTCTGTCGTTAGATCTAATCCCAACTCATTATGACACAAAATTAGGTATAATAGTCGCTAGTGATGCGAACTCATATAGAATAGGGTTATGTATCTTACATAAAATACCGGACGGAAGTAGAAAATCGATTGCACACGAGTCAAGATCTCTGCTCCGCAAAGATAAACACTATTTACAGATCGAGATAAAAGTGCTGGCTATTGTTTGTGAAGTTACTGATTTTTATACGGGCGATTCTTTATACTGCAGGCCGACCGTAAACACTTCATTAACTATCTTTGGGTCAAAGATAGGGTTACCGGGTTACCCGTTGCTCTAGCACACAGACTACTGAGGTCAAGCACTATTTTGTTGAATTACAATTTAAAGTTAAAGTAAATCACCATGCGAACTGATTTTCAAGGTTGGCCCCGAAACAGATTGAATCTCCCGAGGAAGCAGTAAGTGCTTCCTTGCGTACCGATAGTGAAATTAAAACGATGAGATGCAATACCACTATAAGTTTCTAGTTACACTAAATGTAGTTAAATGCGAAACACAAAAAAGACTAATTTTTAGAGCTGCAAAATAGCACATAAAAACCACAAAGTATAGAACAATAGTTTCTATGTGCGATGACACCCTGCTGTACAGCGGCAGAGTCGCCATACCAAAAATGCTACAAAAAGAATAATGAATGATTTCTATATATACTTATATTGGTCAGAAATGTATGGAATCATAAAAACATGATCAAACATGTAAGGCGTGTGCTTTGACGGCAAAGCAACACCCAATCACGTTTAATCCATGGTATAAAACAGACCAATCCTGGTCTAGAATTCATATGGATTTCGCGGTGTCCCTATATGATTGGTATAACTTCATTGTAGTGGACAATTACACAAAATGGCTAGAAGTCATCCGATGTAAGATACCCACTACAGGGGTAGTTATTAATGTTCTCCATGAACTATTTGCCTGTTTTGGAGTTGTCGACTGTTTAGTAAGTGAAATCGCTACGCAATTTACGTTCACGTAACAAATAATGCATTTCATTATCTTTCCAAAGTCTTTTTGCATACATATGTGCTTTTTAAAAGTCTCTGCCCTCGCCAAATTACGCTGGCGCTCTGGAAGAGTAAAATGATTCAACCATTTCTCCGGTGACTCTGAAAACAGATTTGATGTAAGTGTTTCATTTCAGGCCAGGATTTATAGTCAGAGCCAGAGGTTTGTCAAAACAAAGACCCCTTTTTAGACTATATGAATGGGGTCAAGTGGGGATCAGAGTATTTATTATAACCTTAGTTTGGGATGTTTTAAAATCAACCAGGCACCTTTTACCCCATTGTTCCTCATGCCTAAGACCTAAGGAGACTCAGAGAAAATTTGGTCCTCGTTGGCCTTTGAAGTGTTGCCATAGATTGCAGTGTCGTCAATGTATATGTCGACGAATGAACTTAGAATATGATTTTGGAAGATCATTGATAAAGATAATAACAGAGAACTGGGTCCAGGATGGATCTCTGAGGCACGCCTGCATTAATAATTTGAGCTTCAGACCTTTTTCCATCGACAACTACTTGTATATGCCTATCGGAGAGAAAATATTCGATGAGTGAAAAGACATTTCCAGATATTTCATAGTTGGGAATTCTGTGAAGTAGGCCTTTATGCTTTATCCTATCAAATGCTTATGATATGTCAAGAGCGATTGCCTGTCGATAGATTCACTGATATTATATGAGATTACAGCCAATGCATCAGCTGTAGATATCGCCGGGCGGAAAATATATTGCTTATCGCTGAGTAAGTTGCTTTTGCTGAGGTGGTTGACAATTTCTATACGTAAAAAGGATTCGAGCAACTCACACGCAGAATAGCAATTGGTCTATACTTAGATGCAGAAAACCGATTGATCTCCACTATATTGGACGAACTAATTAGGCGTTCCAAAGTGTTAAGAAGCAGTTCTCCTTTATGCATCGATTAAACAGCTTTGTAAGAATTGGTGCTCGTTCAACTTGCCGCTTTCTGAGTAGTATAATTCGAATATTGTAGGGACCGGTTGTTTGCTGACATCAAGCTTCTTGATATATGTGGCAATATCACGTACAGATATGTGAAAGTAACTAAGATTATATACAGTCGTGGGAAACAAATTCGGGAGGTAGAAGACCCTAATCGCAGCGCATATAGTTGAGTTTGCTGCAAAGTTCTTGGCAAAGAGATTGGTTTTGTTAAATGCTGATAAAATCACTTCAGACCAGTCAATAGGATAGAAAATACGCATTTATTTCGAATCTTATGTGTTATTGACAAAATTAATAGGAATCAAGACTTCGTTCTTCTACTTTCGACTTGATAAACTGGGCATACAACACTCTCACTTTTTCTATAATCTTTTTGCTGCGATTTCGGCCAGTTGTATAGGCGACTTTATTTTGAAAACATCTAATACACTTTACACAATTGTAGTAGTGGTTTATGTGTGCAATGGCGACAGCACATTTAGGAGTGTACCAATGCTAACTATATGGTTTCTGTTGGAATTTTTAGGAGGGTATGTAGCTGTCTATGCTGATAGATAATGCATCAGTTAGTCAGGTGATTTCTTTCTAAAAATAGACTATAGAGACAGTTCTGATACGAACGTTCGAAAACCGTTCCAGCCATCGAATATCGGTATACCGTTCGATGAAGAGGAATATTTGTTATATTTTTTAGTTTAGTTCCTCTCTCTCTCTCTCTTTCTCTCCCTCTCTCTGCTTCCTTTTAATCTTTATATCTATATGAACTTCTTTCCGACACCTCCACATGTCTGCTTCTTTCACTGTTTGATACACACCGATAAATATTTTTAGCAAGAACTCCCATCCTCCATGATGGCAATTCTCCATCCAGTTTTAATAGCCTATAATTATATTTCTGTATACCTATATAGTTAATATAAGCCTTTATTTTACCTTTTTTCTGATTATTCTCGATGTAAAACACAGGAGATTAGAATAAAAACAGAAAAAGAACAACATTGTTTTATACTTGAAACATAATTATATATATATATATATATATAGTAAGTTATAAAATATACATGGCGATTAAGCTACACTGAATATTCCGCGTTTCATCCACTCTAAGACTCTTCAGGCTTATGCGCATAAGCCTGAAGAGTCCTAGAGTGGATTAACGCGGAATATTCAGTGTAGCTTAATCGCCATATATATTTTATAGCTTACTAACTAGCTCTACCTACGCATTGAGCACTTTTGAAGTAAATACTTAAAGTTTACGCATAAATTTATACTTTCGTATATTAATTTTATGTGAGTAAATGAAGTAGTTGTATATATATTCATCCATTCATGTGATTTTTTTTTACACAGTGATCACCACTTATCAAGGCCCGGAAAGCCACTCAGGGATAAGGGTTATTGCAAGTACATTACGTTAGTGTGGAGATTTGATGAAGTGTTTACTTAAGAGGGCGGTTCATTAGGAATTTGTTAACATTGGACTTGAACGCATCCAAGTTGTAGTCCGGTGGGAAGCAGGCAGACGGAACAGAGTTCCACAGGCTGGCAGTTCTAAGAAAGAAGCTTTGTTCATGGAATCCACGTTTTGATTTAAGCACAGATAAAGAGTGGGGGAAATTTTTCACAGTGGATTCGGCTAGACGGGTGTTTTTCGTGAAAGAAAGGAGGGATCAGAGATTGGAGTTCAGACGAACAACTGCCATGGATATAACGATAAAACAAGGATAGGCTCGCAACGTCTCTTCTGTGGGAGAGAGGTTGCAGGGTAGAGAAAAGGGCATCCCCCACTAAGCCACGAAGTCTATTTTGTACTCTGTCAAGGCAGGATAGGCTGTTTTTTGCAGCTCCTGCCCAGATATGGCAACAGTATTCCATCCTTGGACGTACTTGGCTTTTATATAGATAGAGAATTGCATCAGTAGTAAGATATCTTCTGGAGCGGTAGAAGGATCTCACAATCTTTCCAGCGACCTTGGCAACAGACTTGATGTACGTGTTCCATTTCAGATCAGGAGTAAAAGTCAAACCCAGAAGCTTGTCAAAACACGGGGCCTCACCCAGACGAGAGCCATCCATCACAATTGATGCCAGATGGGGATCAGAGCGTTGATGATATAAGGATAGGAGTTTGGTTTTGGATGCATTAAAGGTAACCAGCCACATCTTCCCCCACTGAACCACGCGCTCGAGATCAGAGGAGAGAGAATCAGAGAGAACTTTGTTGTTTACAGCCTTTGGTGTGTCGCCGTAGATGGTCGTGTCATCAGCATAGATGTCAACGAATGATTTAAGTATGTGTTTAGGGAGGTCATTGATGTAGATCAGGAAGAGAGTTGGGCCTAGGATTGACCCCTGAGGGACTCCAGCATTTATATTGCAGGCCTTCGATTTTTGTCCATCTGCCACTACTCTTATGCGGCTATCGGAGAGAAATGATTTAATGATTGAGAAAACATTTCCAGTTATACCGTAGCTTGAAATATTGTGAAGTAGACCCTTATGCCATACCTTGTCGAAGGCCTTTGATATGTCAAGAGAAATTGCCCTAGAAAGGAAGCCTTTGTCAAGAGATTCACTAATCCTATGGGATATAACCGTCAGCACATCTGCGGTAGATCTTGCAGAGCGGAAACCATATTGTGTGTCACTAAGAAGGTTATTCCTGCTGAAGTGGTTAACTATTTCTCTATTTAATATGGATTCCAGCAACTTATTCATAACACACAGGAGACTTATTGGTCTGTACTGAGAGGGAGATGACTTATCACCTGAATTCTTAAATATAGGGCAAACTGATGAGATCTTCCAGGGAGTCGGAAAGCACTTCTCCTTAAGGCAGCGCTTAAACAGTTTCGTAAGTATGGGAGCAAGTTCTGGTTGAAGCTTTTTTAACACTATAATTGGGATGCCATCAGGGCCAGTTGCTTTACTGGATACTAGGTTCTTGATTAGCTTGGCGACCTCATGCACGGATATGTGTATGTTACCTAGCTTGTTCTGTGCTATAGGAGGAAATACGGGGAGTTGATGGCCTTCGTCGCATAGGGTAGAATTAGCTGCAAAGTTCTTTGCAAATAGTTTGGCCTTGTCTGACGCTGACGAGATGACCTCTGGTCCATTGATAATGATTGGGATAGAACGCACACTTCTGTTCAGGATCCTATTTGTTATTTGCCAAAACTGGTGGGAACCAAGCCGCTGATCAGCTACCTTGGATTTAACAGACTGGGCATATAGCTCTCTTGCATTTTTTATTACTCTTTTACAGTGGTTGCTGACAGTCCTGAAAGCAGCTTTAGTCTCAGTGCATCTATTACGTTGGTAGCTATGGAAAAAGTGATTTCTGTGCGCGATAGCAGCAGCACATTCTGGGGAGAACCATGGCTTGGTGTTAGGTTTTTGTTGGAATTTTTTTAGATGGTATGAATTGGTCTATGCCTACAATTAACCATTCGGTCAGATCTGATACTATAGAGGACACTTCCTTTTTAAACATGGAATGCAGAGGTAAATCAGATATGAATGTACGGAAGCTATCCCAGTCAGCCATAGAATATCGGTATACAGTATGGTGGAGGGGTACGTCTGGGGGCTTCTTACATTTCGTTTTTATCTTAACTGATACGACGGAGTGGTCGGAGGATCCTAGAGGAGAATGAACGGAACATGAACATAGCCCAGGGGAAGTTCAGAGAAAAAGGTCTAGGAGGCTTGCATATTGACCGGGTGTATCGGGCACACGGATGGGTTCACGAACAATCTGAGTGAGGTCATAAGCAATGGCAAAATCGTGACAAAACCTCCCTACATCATCTGTCTTATTTGAGTGGGTCAGCCATTCCACATTATGGACGTTGAAGTCACCACAGATGTGGATGTTAGCCGAGGGATGTGAAGAAAGTATGTGGTCTATTTTCTCAGATATGCTCTTAAATCTTTTTATCATTTTTCTTTTACCTCCTATTCACCTTACCTCACCCTTTTTTTAACCAAGTAAGATCTGTGACTTACTTGTAGTTTCATTAAATATTTTTACTTGCAAAATCCGATCCCGCATTTGGCTAATTCCTGTCCTCTAATGAGAAGGGGAGTATTTCTTCGAAACTCCGCGGATTAAGGACTATCCACTTATCTTGTGCTTCCTTTTTAAAATTAAATATGTTTTTAACTCTTTTTCAAGATGTCTTTTAACATGTTTTATCAATCATTTTTTCATATATATATATATATATATATATATATATATATATATATATATATATATATCAGCATGTTCAAAGAATCACTTATTTTCTTACGTAAGAATGTGATATTTACGCCATCTGCAAAATCTAATAACACCCTAAATGCTCATTAAGAACAAAAAGAATAATTCACAATTTAACTCTAAACGTATTTAGTTCTGTTTTTTTCCTGTTTAAGATTCAGTTTTTGATAGATTTTACATACACTGACAAAAACACATATTTAATCATTGCTGTTCGTTTTTTCTTGCTTCTTGTAACCGATGAAAAATATATAATCTATCATTGACCTAATCGTGTGCAAATGTTAATTTCTATTTCCATTTCTCATTTATGCTTTCTTGTTTTCCTGATATATCTTGCAATTTGGTGCGTTTATATTGTTTTCTTTCTCATTCACTGTTTTCCTTATTTCTGTCTACAGTTTAAACAGTATAACTGAATTTCTTAAAGTTAAAAGTAGTATGTTTGAAGCATTGCTGGGAAGGAAATATATAAGTGTATACAAAGATTTTTATAAATGAAGAATACCCAGATGTTGAAGTGACTTATGAACAAAAAAGAAGTCCATATCTACTTATTATAAGTGTAAATAGTTTTGAAAAATAGATAGATATACGAAGATACAGAAAACTAATAAGATCTACGTTCGTTTGTGTGTTTTTGTTCATACGTCAAGTCACTTCAACATTTGTTTTCATTTGTTATACAGTATTCTTTTATTTGGATTATGAGAATAAATTGGACTATTACTCTTATATTAGTTCTATATTTACAACATTTCGACCAATATAGCCGATATTATATAATTTTTCTAAGTTCTTGAGTTTGACATAAGGGTTGCCAAGTTCAAATAGAAATTTACCAAGACCCAAGAGATTGAACTGAAGATTGTATGATATTACATAGGCCGTGACACTGTAAATATAAGAACGAAATTGAAACTGGAAAGACGACAGCTAAATAGTTGATGACACGAACTGAAAACTCGTGTGTCAAGTTCGAATTCAATTCGTTTCCAAGAAACACTTTATCCAAACCAGTATTTTACATTACGTCTAGCCTCCTGAATAAAATGTAAATAAAATAACTACGAATATTGATATGTTTATAAGAGTAGGTCGTGATCGATGTACAGAAATCATAATCTCACAGTATTAATGCTGGAGTCCATTAGAGGTCCATCTTGGATCCAATTCTCTTCTTGATATGCATTAATGATCTTCCAAATTACAAGATACTACCATCTATTGCAACATTTCAAAGGTAGTAAATGGCCAATATCTTTCTGATTTACTCTTCTTCAATCTTGTGCACGTGGTGCAATGAGAAAAGGGGTGTCAGGTCAAATTTAATGCATCTAATACCAAGATTCTATCTTTCCATCAACAACGCTCTGGTTCTCGTCTGTTATCAATTGAAATAGATAGCCCTCATCTTGGCTCCATGTTTTAACAACCTTCTGTGTCTGACCTTTACTCCTGATTTGAAATTGAATATGTACACCAAATCTGTTTCCAAGGTCGCTGGAAAGATGGTGGGATCATTCTAACGTTACAGTAAATATTTAACTGCCGACGCATTTCCCTACCTGTATATAAGTCAACTACGTCATAGGATAAAGGATTGTTGCCACATATGGGCAGGTGTTGCGCGAAGCACTTGTCCTGACTTGACACAGTCCAAAATAATTTTTGTAGTCTAGTAGATGATGCTATTTTCTCTTCCCTGCAACGTCTTCCTTAAAGAAGAGACGTTGTGAGCCTGTCTCTACTTTATCGTTATTTCCATGGCTCGTCTGAGCTCCAATTTATGGTTCCCTTGCCAAACTTTTACGAAAAAAACTCGTTTAACTGAAACCACAATCAATAATTTTCCCCACTCTTTATTTGTGCCTAAATCTAAACATAGATTCAATGAAAAAAGCTTATTTCTTAGAACTGTGGATCTCTATTCTGTTTTTCTGCTTTCCAGCTGACTACAATATGGTCGTCTTCAAGTCCAACATAAACAAGTTCTTGATGAGCCGTCCCTTTACGTAATCCAATTTACCAAATTTACACTTATAACGATTACTACGATACTGTCCCATTGACTACCGTAAACTCATTAACCCTTATCCTCAAGTTGCCTCCGGGCCCTGATTAGTGGTGAACGCCTTTGTAAAAAGAAAACAGTAGTAACGACTTAAATTATACAAAAGATAAACCATCAAATCCTACATAGGCGCCACCAAAAATTTCAGCAATAGAGTGGCCTTACATAAGAGCAACATCAAAATTGCAGATGACACCTCTATGTTTCAAAACACGTACACACATGCAGTGGAAACAGCTTCAAAATAATGCCAATCTTCCAAACAGACAATTATTTTTATTTACTTACACAGGAAAAAAACTTCATCACCAAATTCACTCCTGAACTGAACAGAACCTAATACCATCACACAAAAACATGAAATGCAAGGTACACTCGCATGCATACCCATACACATACACATACACACACCCACACATAAATCAGAACCGACACATTAAAACACATACACGTGCGCGCATACAACCACACACAGACATAACACCCCTATCTCTAATACAACACACTGAACAATACCAACCCTACTTAACCTCGAAACCAACAACACTAGGAGACACCTAGAACCATAGTATAATATCTGTTCCAACACCTCGCTCCCTCCTCAGTCAGGGGAGGAGAACCCCCTCATGACTGAAACGACTATCTTCCCTTCTATCATCCCCCCATACCTACACCCCCCCCAATGCCCCCCTCTGGGGAACAATATCTTTCCCACACTAGAAACCGATCCTGGGTCTGGCCATGCCCACTTGGGGAGACAAATAAATAGAAACATTAAAAAAACCCTATTTTAAATACACCCCTCTTTCTAAACAAACACAATATAAGACTAAAACGAAAAATTACAATACTAAAATCCAAGAATCCAAAAAATAAATATCAAAATAGAATGAAAGCACCCCTACCCTTACTTCAGAAGAGCCAGTCCCCCTCCCCACACATACACATTAGTAACGACCTCGGACCACAGCCGCCTTCCTAAGAAAGCAAATAACCCCAAAATACTATAAAACAATATACACATTCCCAAACCAATAAAAGCAAACACACACACGCACACACACGCGCACACACATACATAAACACGCACGCACACACACACACACACACACACACACATACACACACCCTACCCCACCCTAAAGTAAAAGAAAAACACATTAGCAGAAAGAGATAGCGACTGACTACAGCGGGGTCAAAATCTCCCTGGATAAACCAAATTAAAAAAAAAGCAATAAAAATTCAGCATACCAATGTATAATAAACACTTACAAGCCTCCACCCCTTGGAAAAACTTCAAACTAACTAGAAAATTGCCATTTTTACACATTTGAAAATAATTTCTGACGAGGACGCATCAGACCGTCTGAAACGTACGTAAACGATTTCAATGACTTAAAAACATTATTACAATGATCCAAACATAATTCTCAATGAAAAACCAAGACACGGAACAATAAAATAATGTTAAAAAATACACATTGTTGGTGACTACTCCCTTATTTAAATATATATATATATATATATATATATATATATATATATATATATATATATATATATATATATATATAGCATTTCCACACGAATAGGGAAATAGACTTTTTTCTTGTGTAATTAAAGATTAAATAATCTATCAGGAATGCAAGTATTAGAACAGAGCATCGTATTCCAAAAGGCTTGCACCTGCATTTTTATCATACTAGATATTTGGATTTAGATAATAGATACGTTGTCTTCCAACTGAAATCCCACAAATGTATTTTCTTAGATAACGCTATATATTTCTTTAGAAACTTGCACACAGACACACACATACGAGTAATATTTGGAGAAACATCAATGTCAAGGAATATATATATATATATATATATATATATCAAGTGATAGAGAGAAAGGGGTGGTTAAAGAATAAGATCGATTCTTTAAGAGATTTATCGAGACAGTGCAAAGCTCAACAAATTGCCTTGAAGCTTATACAGAATATAAAGAAAATAAGAAAACGACAATAAATGTATATACTAATGCATATAGATTATTTCGTTTATTCAGTAAGGATGATATATCAATTAGTCAATTACGGATGTATGATAAGTAAAACTCTTTATACCATGGTATTTCGAAACTTAATGCTTCTCATCAGAATAGAAAAGAAGAAGCTAGGTAACATATCAGGGATGCGACGTCTAGCGATAGATACATTAGGGGCGAAATAATTGTGCGTGAGAGAAGAATGGTAATATATTGACAAAGTTGGGGGAGGAAAATGGGAGAACTATAGTGATCTATGTGATAGAGGATGAATATATCATTTTTTAATAAAATGAAGGTATGGGCATACAACAATGCCATGGTGAGTACAGTATATATGTGCCTATGCGTATCTATATAACTATGAAAGGGATTTGCTTGAAATACGGCACTTATGCAAACTCCGTATATATTAGAAGAGGTATCGGAATTACATCTTAGTATGTAAATGAAGTATAAATTATTAGAAATAATCAATACAATAAAAAGAAAAAAAGATACAATATAAAAAAGATATAATATAAAAAATAAATTAATAAAATAAAATATAAACAAAAGGTAGAATAAAGCGATAAGAATACACAGGAATAAGTGATAAAAAGTATCAAATGTATGATATATATAAAATATTATAATAGAAAAAAGTATAAAATGTATAAAATGTATAAAATATAAAAATGTAAGGGATAAAAGGCATCAAATAGTTAAAATATAATAATATAAGAGATAAAAATGTATAAATGTATAAAATATAAAATATAATAATATGAGGCATAAAGAACTTATAAAATGTATAAAAAGTATAAAATATGATAATATAAGGGATAAAAAGTATAAAACGTATAAAATATATTTATATAAGGGATAAAAAGTATAAAATGGTATAAAATATATAAAATATGATAACATACGGGATGAAAACAGTATAAAATATATAAAATGTATAAAATATAATAATATAAGGGATAAAAAAGTATAACATGTATAAAATATTATAATATAAGGGATAAAAGTATAAAATGTATAAAATGTAAAACATATAATGATATCAGAGATAAAAATGTTTAAAATGCATAAAATGCTTAGAATATAATAATATAAAGGATAAAAAGTATAAAATGTATAAAATATAATATAAGAGATAAAAAGTATATAATAGTATAAAATGTATAAAATATAATGATATAAGTGATAAAACGTATAAAATGTATAAAATATAAGGGATAAAAAAGTATAAAATGTATAAAAATGTATAAAATATAGTCATTAAAATGATAAAAAGTATAAAATGTATAAAATATAATAATATAAGTGTTGAAAAAAATAGAAAATGTATAAAATATAATATAATGGTTAAAAAGTTATAAAATATTATAAAATGTATAAAATATTATATGAGGGATAAAAAAGTATAAAATGTATACAATGTATAAAATGTAATAATAGAAGTGATAAAAAAGTAGAAAATGCATGGAACATAATAATATAATGGTTAAAAAGTTATAAAATATTATAAAATGTATAAAATATAACAATATAAGGGATAAAAAGTATAAAATATATAACATGTATAAAATATGATTATATAAGGGATAAAAAATGATAAAATAGTATAAAATTATTTTTAAAAATAAATAAACATAACAGTATAAGAAGTACAAAAGTTAAATATTAAGGAATAAAAAATGAATATAAAAATGTTTATAACACGCCAAGTAAAATAAAGTGAAATAAAAATTTGGAAAAATAGAGAATAAGGAAAACATTGCAATGAGAGAAAGATTTTTAGTAGCAAAAGATGTAACTATTATGAATGCCTACCCACGGGACAGAGTTATATATAACAGGGCCGTTTTGTAACGTTGACGAAAGGAACAAACATTAAAAATTTTCTCGGTCGTGAAGGATTCCTCCTACACTGAGAGAGAACCAGAAACTGAAGTGCAGAATCTGAAGAACAAATACTACATTATCCCTATATCTCTACTCCTGTGTTACTTTAGAACGTTCTTTCACTGTAATTTATATTAAGCATTATGTTTCCAAATACCATAGTATAAAGGGTTATACTTATCTTATCCTCCACACTAATTGATGTATCATCCTTATTGAATAAACAAATAAACCTATATACATTACTATATATTTTTATATTGTCAATCTCCTATGTTCTTGATATTCTATATTATATATAGAGACATATATAGTGCGCACATATATACATATAGACAGGTACATAGATAATCCATAGTATTGTTGTCATATTTGGGCTGGTGCATCTGCTACTAGTCTCTAACTCCTAGACAAGCCTCAAAAAAGAGTCGCCAACCTGATAGGTCATGAACTGTCAACTAAGCTTCAGCCTCTGTCTCATCGACTAAATGTAGCATGCCTGTTCTACAAGTACTTCAACGGTGAATGCTCCGACGAACTTTATCACTTGTACCCCCTCGACGTAAATACCCCCGACAAGCCCGACAAGCAGCAAAATCCCACTCCTTCACAGTAGAGATCCCTAGATATAAGAGAGCCTTCTACTCCAGTTGTTTCTTCCCCAAAACCGCTAGACTTTGGAATTCGCTTCCGGGTTCCTGCTTCCTTAACTGTACTGACATTATGAAGTTCAAGTGTAACATGAACTGACATCTTGCTGCCCAACGCCCCACATAGTACCCCTGTAGCTTATGTCCTTCATAGTAGCCCCCTACATCAAAGTGGCAATGTGCCTTATTTGGGGTGAAAATGTAATAATTTTTTTAAAATATATTTGAGAAGAGGAAAGGAGAAATATAATGTGGTTTGCTTGAAGCATTGAATATATGATGCAAGAAGTTGGAATTTTGAAAACATCGGTGGATACGGGATAAGGTTAACAAATCAAATGAAAATATTAAAGAATTTTTAAAAATGTTCATATAAATATTTATTTATCAACATTATGTATAGAATCAGGATGATATGGATATTGTTATATTCTTCGCGGTATACATCCTTTTTGCAAACTAAAAATACCACTTAGTATCAATGAATACCGTTTTGCATACTTGAAATGCATTTTGATATTTTTTATATATAACAACCAAATAAAAGGCCTTATGGAGAACACAATTTTTTAAAGCTATATTATTATTTATTTATTTTTATTTATTTTATTTATTTATTTATTTATTGCATTTTAACCATAAACAAGTCACATTGACACTTTTATATAGGGGTTACTATCTTGGGCATAATTTGCAGGAATACTCTGTAGGGAATTAAGCAGCAAGATGTCTGTTTACATTACACTTGAACTCTTGCGTGTCAGTATAGTCAGGGAAGCTGAGACCTGAAAGGTGATTTTAAAATTTAAAAGTACTAGAGAAAAAAGTATTAGAATAGAAAACTCTCTTGTATCTGGGGATTTCTACTGTGTAGGCGTTGGATTTTGCTGCGAGTCGGGTTTGTCGGGGGTATTTACATTGAGGGAACGGCCTGTAGTTCGTCCGAGTACATACTATTAAAATAATTGTAAAACAGGAAGAGGGGTGCACCATTTCTTCGACAGAGGTTGAAGCTAAGCTTACGGTGCGGGGCCTATTAGGTTGGCGACTTTTTTTTTATTCCTGTCTAAGAGTGAGAGACTAGCAGCAGATGCACCAGGCCAAATGTGACAACAATATTCCATACATGGGCGAATAGTGACATTGTAGAGGTATAGGATACTCTCAGGCGTAATTAACTTTGTAGCACGGTAGAGAGAGAGAGAGAGAGAGAGCTCACTTTCCTTGGAGCAACCTTGGCAATGCCCTCAACGAATCTGTTCCAATCCATGTTCCCTGTGAAGGCTAAACCGAAGAGTTTGAATGAAGTACTTTCAGGTATTAGCCATGGCTATTAGTGGTTGAGAAGGTTACTTGTAATTATTAAAAGGAAAGAAGTTAGGTCTTGACAGCATTGAATGCTGCTATCCATTTTTATCCCAATTCCATTACAGACTGGAGACCGTTCTCTAGGTTGCCGCCATGTCATTGTAAAAAGTCAATCTATCTAGTCAATTTAACAGCAGATGGATAGATTGATTTTTCATTATCTATTTTTTGTGATCGTTTAATCTTATGCTTAACTTATGCCTCACTAATGTATCAACTCACTATGAGCAGTCCACATGTGGTTGAAGTTGACTTCACAACACTATATTTTACATATCAGAAACAGAAAACATGAAATGCATATAAACAGGATTTACACACACACGAATATGTTTCACAAAGTGTCGTGAAAATGGTTCTGTGAAACTAACAACGTTACTAGCAGGGAGACCCGACGGTGTCCTGGATTGAATGAGGATCAACAAATTTCACACACTCTCATACTTTTATAGTCATCGAAATCGATGAAATCGTCTATTTTTTAAATTCAATTGATTGATTTCTCAAGTTAGGGACTCCAGGCTATGTAACCAGGAGAAAGCGTCAGGTGCCTCTCCATAGTGACATAATCCACAATACATTGTAGTCTACCAATCAAAAGTAGAGAATCTATTGTTTATTTTATAAAAGTATTTGTAAATAATGGATTCACTTAAAGTTTACAATGTAAAAGTCAAGTATCATGGTTCAATTGTGCTCTAACAGAAACATTCATTTTAAACGTGCACCTATTTTATATAAGAACCAACTGTTTATTTTATGAAATTATTTTTATATAATCACTTTGATTAAAGTTAAACGTACAAAAGTCAAGTATCGTGTTTCAATTGTGCTCTAAAAACATTCATTTCGGACGCGCCCATATCGTATAAACGAATTTACAGTTGATTTTATAGGCTGGGCCTTTCTTCTTGTGCGATGATGAAACTTCTCTAATACACTTGCGATATTAAATTGCATAAAAGTGTTAACTTTGGTTGAAACTGGACTTCCTTCTTTAATCGGATTTTTTTTTCGGTTATTGATTTTCGATACTTATCAAATGCATTCCAGCATAAATACTTCTTCGTAAGAACACTCTCAGACATATTAAGTATCTTTGTGTGAGTTTTTGTTACAAATCGATCCAGTCGATAGGGGACGCACTTTCACAAACACAGATAAAGTTCCTTGTATATAATAGTAGATATATAGACAGATAGATAGATAGATAGATAGATAGATAGATAAATAGATAGATAGATAGATAGATAGATGGATAGAGATTTTTTTTTAATATATAATGATATTATTATATTTTTAAAAGACAAAGATTAAACAAAACCTCGAAAAAGAATCCGATTTGACTCGCCATCCAAGCGGTCAGTCTGCTGGTTGTAAATAGATTAAACTACAAAAATATGATTAGATCGATTTTTTTGTCTTTGTGATTTTCGTTGTGTGAAAGCGAAATAGTTGTACGGCAAACGCTTTGTTAGACCAAGCGAATAGTTTAGGACCGTTTATATATTTTTTTTACATTATAAAATTATAGAAAATGTTAAACAGTCAAAGGCATAAAGATGGAAACATTAAAAGCAGCAAGAATATTGTTTAATTATGATTTTAAAAAAGGGGGAGAAAGAAATCATATATATCGACCGCGAATCCTTTCAATTGGGGCTTGATCTGTCTCTTTCTTCTCTTTATTGATGTAGGCTTTTCTAGTTTAGTTGGCATGGCCTAGAGTTCAGATCAGATAATATGCCCCAGAAAAGGGGTGGCTGAGGCATGAAGTGGTATGAGATTGGAAAGGAAAAACTTATACGTTTTAAGCATACTTCGACTGGATTGTATGGGACTACTGTGATTGGTGCAAGGTAGACGGTGCAAAATAGTTGGGCAGTGATATGTTTATTCGCATTACATTTACATTTATATTGGTATGGTCAGGAACACCTGACTAAAAAAAGAATTTCAAAGACCAACGATCAGATGGAAGTGGCTAGTCGTTCAAGTAGGGACAGCTATGCATACGGAGCGGAACTTTACATTTTCTTGTTATCAAATGTCAAAACAATTCTTGAGCACGATTAATTGAACAGAAGTTGTCATTTTATTCATGCACGAGTACAAATTGTGGGTTCATACCTCTTCCAACTGTATAAGTTTGTAAACGAACGAAATAGTAAAGCAAACAGATGGCTCAAATAGTAAAACAAACAAAAACCACCATATGATACCGTTATCGAAAACTACAAAAAGTATTGTTTAGTTAATACATTTTTAATAATGGAAAATATCTTCATCGAAATACCTGTCTATATTTATTAATATTGGCACGTTTTTTTTTCTTTTTCTTTAGTTTTATAACAAACAAAAATAGAATGGTTATTTTCAAACCAAGTCGGTATGGTGCATTTACTTTCGAATTTTAAACAATTTACGGAAGTTGTCATGTTACCGATAATTAATTTGGATTGTTTTGTCTGTTCTTACCACACATCAACATTTATGGGTAATTTAATGCTAAAAACACAGTTGTCAACAACAAAGCACACAAAAGTTACTTTTTTTTTGTCAAAGCTTGGGGGTTAATTGTGTTTAATACCGTTTCTATTTTAATACATAAATGACCACAAACGATCCAAATAGATTTACATATTACATAATTCCTATAGCTGGAGTAGAGTCGATACGTTTCCAATGACATTATCAGTGAACGTGTACTATTGTGATTATTTGGATTATTGTTCTCGTCTTATATGTTATTCTTACAACTTTTCTATACAATACGAAAACCGTTAATTATAATAAATTAGGTACGATTAATATATATATATGTGTGTGTGTGTGTGTGTGTGTGTGTGTGTGTGTGTGTGTGTGTGTGTGTGTGTGTGTGTTTTTATTTATTTATTTATTCTTATTCTTTCAACCTCGGGAGTATCTGCTTAAATCATTACAAGATTGGATAAACAAATTATCCAGCCTATGTCATCAGACAATTTAAGCCAAAATAAATTGTAAGAAAAAGATTTTTTATTACATATGGATATTAAAAATCAAGAGTTGGAGTAATTGATAGAAAGGGGAGGGGGATAAAGAAAGGAGGAGAAGAGTAGAGAGAGGGAAAAGTGTATTTAAATAAATTAAAATTAGAATTTAAAAAGAGAGAAGGAAAGAAAATAGATTGAGAATCTCAAGAAGAAGTTTTTTGTTAAAAGGGATAAAGTAAAAAAGGCATGGGGAAAGTATGAAAAAATAAGAAAAAGAGATAGAAAAAATCAAATAACAGAAGTTTATAATTTCTGCGTGTCATAAAAAAGCGCTGAAAGGGAAAACAAGTGAGGTTAGTGCAAGTCACTAAAGTCTACAAAATCTCGACGGCAGTGGCAATGATAGGGGGCAGATATAGTCAATATGCGTCCTATTTAAGGTGCAGCCAGAACATTAATATAAAGTCATTTTATATAAAATAATACGGGGAACCAATTCTAGATTTATGAATATAAAGTAATAGATTAATAATTATCAAGAGTTATAAAATGAAAGGAAAACAGTTATAAATTTATTGGTTTAGGAGGGAGAGGAATATAGAAAGATGGAGTTTTTTACTTAGTTTTCGGAACAATTTAAAGTTTTAATTAACATGGGTTGGGTAATTTTATTTAAGAAAACCAGAGTAAGGTAAGTATATGATTATAATTATGGTTTAAAGTTACGAGTAAAGATAATCTGCTTGAGGGAATTTGTGTTCAGTATAGTGTAAAGTTGCTGAAAAGGTGGGATATATAATGCCTACAAACAATCGACGATTCATTTCTAATATTTAGTAACGTTTCTTTATCTCTAAAATTAGTAATAAATCAGATATGCAGACAATATACAAGTATTAGATTTTTTGAGAATTTCCCATTTTATGGAAGGTGTGAGATTATTTTGAACAAGACTTTAGTAGTGGGTAGTCAAAGAGGTTTTGTTCGGGTGCCTGGGGTCATTAAAAGACCATTTGTGGACTCTAAAACGACCTTTAAAGAGGATTTCAGCAAGTATTTTTTCATCGTTAAGGCTTTCTATTGGTGCAATAGTTGCTTTGTAAACAACTTCAGACTGTAAGCATTATTGTTCTAGTGGGCATTCTGTTTATTCATGCAGTTGCAGTTTTTTGTAACTAATATTATTGCAATTATTGTTGTTATTGTTGTTGTTGTTGGTTGTGGTGGTGGTGGTGTTATTGTAAAGTATTCTATTATTGTGTTTCTTAATTATTGTTTCCAGGTTGTCGCAACAAGTGTAGCTCAGTTTTATGGTGATTTTATTAAAAATTTTATACAATATGTTATTTGGGGCAAAGTGTGTGTTAACTAATTTAATTTTCCCCACAGCTTATCTTTAAAGGGAGGGGTGAACCAAATAATTTTCCTAGATCAGTGTTTTTATTATTATTAGTAGTAGTAGTGGTAGTAGTAGTAGTAGTAGTAGTAGTAGTAGTAGTAGTAGTAGTAGTAGTAGTATTGGGGGTAGATGTAGGTGATGGTGGTATTAGTATATATATTTTTAAAGCTGCTTCAGAAAAGGGTTTGTGCTTATTAAAAATTTCTTGTTATGAAGAGTTAGTCATAATCCTATTTTCTATGGATTTGGGGGGTGTTTAATGATATGATTTAAGTGGTTGGATATATAATGGGTTGGAACCGTTTTTAGTGTACGGCTCAAATTTATTTTTCAAATCTATTTTTGCTCTATCCATTAGTCCAAATGTTGGTTTGTAGTATCCATTTGTAATCAAAAATGTTTTTCTTAAAATAGCTTCTTTTTTTGTTTAAATTGTCTGATGACATAAACTAAATAATTTGTTTATCTCGTCTATAGAAACAATCTTGTAATAATTTAAGCAAATACTCCCGAGGTTGAAATAATACTCTAGCTCTACCAACGTATCGAGCACTTTTTCCCTTTTTTATTACCAAATATATCTCTTAATATATATATATACATATATATATATATATAAAGTCGTTGTACAATTAAGTTTACAAGGTGAATCGATACAATAAACTCAAAAGTGTCATAGATATTAGGTTTCTTATATCTATAAAATAAACTTAACGAGATACGAAACTCCGCAGATTAAGGACTTTCACCTCTATTTGTGTTTCCTTTCCGAATAATAACTATGCTTTAACCCTTACTTTAGTGTTTCTCAACGTATTAAAATTAAACATATGTACTTAAATATATATATATATATATATATATATATATATATATATATATATATATATATAAGTCGGTCAATTTAGCTCTTATGCATAGATCATCGTATAACGATTAGATCACTGGAACTGACGTAAAGAACATTTAAAAATAAAATGTTTAAATTCAGCGTTATTTCACGCGGTTAATGGTAGCCGATTGGATAGGTCTTTGCTAATCGAGCCAGAGATGGCTCGTATTGCTGGGTTTGAATCTGTCGACTCGTGTTAATCGTGAAACCCTGCACTGAAAGTTCCCGAAAGGACGAAACACTATATATATATATGTATATATATATATATATATATCATCAGGCTATATATATATAAATATTATATGAATTAAAGTGACGAAAGCTGGAAATGGTTAAAGTTATTTCAGAACCGATTGTTTTTCTTCATTACCCTCTTTTATTTATTTAAAATTCTAGTTTTCATTCCTAGACACCCTTTACTTTGATACAATCACAAAAAGTTATGAAGGTTATCTATTATATAAATCTCGCCTGTCTGTTTAAATGTATGTATGTATATCTGCCTAAAACTTTCGATAGAGGTGGATTTTCACGAGATCGGTATCATTTTGAAGCACGACCCTTCGGACAACAAATATCGAAAAATTGGCTAAAAATATTAATTCCTTCGCCTTTAAACTGGACACTTGTCTGTAAGGAGGAGTCGCTTTTCTCGCCGATATTTTTGTAAATCATCACTTCTTTCCGCTTGACTAGCCTTAATTTAAACCTTCGCCAGTTCCGGATTGGAAAAGTATACTCATGTGAGAGACAGTTGTATGTATGTTTAGAATGTGTATGGATGTGTGTGCCGACTTTATTGATATTGACCTTTGTCGCTGTTGTGAAGATTAGTATATGAGTCCACAAATAAATAAATAAATAAATAAGTTACTAATCTCCAAGTATCCCAACAAAAAAATAAAATTAAAAAATAAATAAGTTATTCTATGTTTAATAACTAACAAAAACCAAGTAATCGTTGGTTTTGTAAGTACTAAGTACCATATATTATTTTGGATTAACTAACAAGTAATCGTTGATTTCATTCGTGATAATTACCAAAACATTGTGTGTTTAATTAGTTGAAATTACCAAACATTTGATTTAATTAGTTAAACTTCCCCGACAACAGTTAGTATAATAAGCCAAATTTATTAAGTAATGATTGATTTTATTAGTAACAACGAAGACATAATAGTTGCTTTAATTAGTAAAATCTCTGGAGTAACGATTGCCAAGTAACCATTGGTTTAATTAGTAATAATACTAAGTAAACGATTGTTTATTTAGAATGGACATGAATTTCGAGACAACTGCCGATAAATATTTGATTTCATTCTCGTAATAACTACTAAATAATTTTGAGAGGCATAGGGAAAGGAAGCAAAACTGACATGTGGTGATAAAAAGACGGTCTGTACGAAGATGAAGTAGATATATAGAATGTGATTTAAAGAGACAATGCGTGACACAAAGAGAAGATTGACATATCGACCTTGGTCACGCTATAAGATTATAGTGACCGTTTAGGTTATTGCTATTTATATATGTCAATAGATACAGTGACTTTACGGTTAGCGCAATGCTTTTTTGTATACTAATAATATTGGAAGATGTATAAAAACTAAAATTATGATGAATAGAACAAGAACATAGAGGGAGGGAGAAAGAAGGATAGAGACGGACACGGAGAGAGAAGGGGGAAAGAAGGAGAGAGAGGGAGAAAGAAGGTGTGAGTGAGAGAAGGAGAGAGGGAGGAAAAGAAGGAGAGAGAGGGAGAAAGAAGGAAAGAGAGTGACTAATGAAGAAATATTTGGAGAGAGAAATTCTTTCTTTGTAGGGTTATTAATCGTTTAATCTTTACACTTTTAATATTTGTCATTGTTTCTTTTACTCTTAGCAACTTATGTTATATCAATTGTATACAATGAATCGTTTTAAAATGCGTTTCCTTATCAAAATTACAAAATCCGTTTAAGTTTACAAAATTATAGGATGCAAACTGAATAGAACACTAGATAAAAAAAACAATTTCAATTGTTCAACAATTTTGTCGACAAGATTAAAATATTAATTTCATGCAAAGTTTCAGAAAGGTTATTTCCGTTCGGCCATTACTCGGAACTCATTTCTCTCATCCAGTGATGCTCATCATCTGCAAGCCGAAATGAAATTGATCAAAAAGTTCAGCCAAAGAGGCAGAATTAATTTAGCGTTCATAAAATAATAATTTGAAACATTTCAGTTTTATCAAAATAAAAAAAAACAAAGATAGAAACCCGTGGCTCCATAAACTCCAGGTGAACTTTAAATAATTAAAGTGATATTTTTGCCTATTCCGTAAAGTATTTTCATTTTAATTTTTGTCTAGATGGAATACGATTGGGCTATAAAACGTTTGACTGGAGAATTGTTTCTTTGTCAATTTACTGCGAGCTCTCTTTTTCTCTGTCTCTCTCTTTCTTTCTCTCTCTCTCTCTTTCTTTCTTTCTCTCACTTACACCCTCATAACTGTTTCTTTCTCACTCCCATTTTCTTTGTAATTTATTTCTCTCTCTCTTTCTCTCTCTCTCTCTCTCTTTCTTTTTGTATCATGATCTGTATATCGTGCCTTGTCTATAATATAATTGTTAGTAGTCTGTGTATATGAGTGTATGTTTGTATGTCTGGATAAAACTAAAAAACAAAATTTATTCAGAAAGTTGTTATTTTCTAATTGATCCGAATGAAAAATATTTAGGATTTAGAAAAAGGATTTATTCTTGACTCTGGCGTACGTTTAATCAGGGTTGTGTTCGGTTTTGGATCTAGATTATCTACTAACTAATATCTCTGGCATTTAATCAAGAAAATAATTCCTATATTCCGATTCATTCCTCGGAGAATCTATAAAAATGAGTTTTATGTGTGTCCAGGGAGAGGGATGGGCGACTGAGTCAGGAAAAAAGGGAGTCGGAAGGAAGAGTCGAGATGGAGAATAGTTAAAAATAGTAAAGAGATAAGAATATCTAATAGAACATGATACACTTTTATCCCTAGCAACGCCGGGTAGCTCTGCTAGTTAGAAATAAAGAAATAAAGGAAGGAATGATTCCTCTCCAGTTGACCGAAAGACGTTGCAAAGCAAAAGTTATATAAAATAAGACGCGACAGATATTATTAGTTTGTATTATAATTAGCTTACTACACTGAATTAGCAAAACATATCACTTCGCACTTAGTGTATTTAAGTATTATGAATATTGTTTCAGAAGAAACCAATTTTTCCGCCAATGATTTCATTCCTCTGACATCATTTCTACTCAAAAAAGAGAAACATATGTACGATTTAGCTTCTTTCTTTTACACAGAACTCACCACTTATCAAGGCCCCTAGGCCACTCGATGATAAGGGTTAATACATTAGCCAATGTGGTTTTAGGGTAGTAAACATAAGTAGTGGGAATTTTGTAAATTGGATTACTTAGGGGGATAGTTCATCAAGAACTTGAAGACAATCAGATTGTAGTCAGCTGGAAAGCAAGCAATCTGAAGAGAGTTCAACCGTTTGATCACCGAAGTTAAGCAACGTTGAACCTAGTTAGTACTAAATGGGTGACCATTTGGAACTTCTAAGTGCTGTTTGTGCTCTCTGCTTATCTGGGCATTGTTTCCGGTCGTCCTCGAATTCTCCTTGCAACTGGACTCAAACAGTGCCGCTTCAGGACAGGTGTGGTTGGGATTGCTCAACTCTTGCCTCACAATTACACGCTCAACTGCTTGTACAGACGTTATCCATTGTCTTTCGAGAGTGAACAGAGGTATCGAGTTGTATATGTGTATCTGGAGGGTGCTTTGTTACTCACATCTTTGTCCTCACTCTGAAATCTAGGAACCCAGCTCCTAACTTTGTTGACATCAATTGCATAGGGTTCAAAAACGTTCAACAGGCGCCGGTGAATGTTGATCATTTCATTGTTCTGCATGACACACCTTTTAATCTTATGCAGGTCCATGATAGGGGTCGCTTTCTTAGAGTCTCACACAATCAATATCTGCAACAGAGAGATGAAACTTTCAAGTCATGAATGCATAAGTTCAGTTATCATACAACGCAATTCGCAATCCTCTTTTGTCCATTCGGGCGAAATAAAAATAGAAGGCATTTCTTATGGAACGATCCTCGTATATAAATCTATCGATAACATGAAAAATCCACCTCTCTGATATCAAAGTCAACACAACAGATCTTTCGCTCACAAATATCCGTTTATATTGAGCTTTTTTTACAATGATAAACATTGAAAAGTGTTAAATAATTTTATCAAGAATCTTTCATAAGTTTTGGTTTCGGTTTCGATTATGGCTGAATGACCTCAAGTTATATATATATATATATATATATATATATATATATATATATATATATATCGGTTTCTTCAAGCTAATGCGCCCAAGTCATACTGATATTTTCTTTTCAAATCGCAACTTTATAATATATAAAAATCGATAGAACATTAACTCTAAAATTATATATACGAAATCTGCAAGAATTAAAATATCATATTTAAGCGTATTTTACGAGCAGGTTTTTTCAGCGTTCCTGCTAGTTTATATAAATACTTTTACAGTTTTAACAAAAAACTACAATAATATCAGAGCGTCTCCATTTACAGTGAACATCTACAGAATGCCAACATCAATATATTACAGGTGAATGAGTCTCCTGTGGAATTTCCACAGTTCCCCCTAGTTTACGATTATTTAACGTAGGCAACGTTTTACTTTGAATCTTACTTTATGATCACTAAAACAAAATAGTAAGTTTTTGTTTCAACTCAGATGCCTTAACAGTTTGTTTAGTATGTTTTACAGCGACAAAAATATTGCAGGCTTCAGTTATAACACCCATTCAACCACGAAGTTGGCGTAGCGACGCATAAACTGACCATAAAATGTTATGAGTCAATAACTTCGTAAACATATTACAGGAAAGGCATCCATTTTACATTAAGAATATTTATTTGGCTTAATAACAAGAACTTACATATACACGTAAATGTGCATGCACGAACACACACATACATATGCACGCATGCATCTGCACGCATACATATGCACGCATACATATGCACGCATACATATGGACATATACAAATAGAATGAAAGCGTCTAGCGTGTTGTAAAATAATATCGACTAAAACTAAGATAGATAAAGGAGATTACGAAAGCGCCATAAATAATAGCTACTACAGTAGAAGATTAACAAATAAATAAAAATACAAGCATGGTTTCGAAGAGACCATATAAATAAATATAAAACATACTGAAAGTAAACAGAACAAATAATATATATATATATATATATATATATATATATATATATATATATATATATATGAGAGAGAGAGAAGCAAAAAGGAACAAACCGAGTTATGTGTTCATCAACGTTTTGTCTGAATTTCGAGACTTCCTTTGGATGAATGAAATTCAGAAAACAAAAACACCAGTATAAATATTGGAACCTTTTCTAGTGTAATGTGTGACGCTGTTCCATTACTATTTCTATTATTTTCAT
Organism: Euprymna scolopes; assembly: GCF_053919585.1. Lineage (NCBI taxonomy): Eukaryota > Metazoa > Mollusca > Cephalopoda > Sepiida > Sepiolidae > Euprymna > Euprymna scolopes. Next base: position 62,822,125 of record NC_136495.1, on the reverse strand, counting down.
TATATATATATATATATATATATATATATATATACTAGCAAAAGTACCCGTCGTTGACTGGGTTCAGAAGCAGCTTACAGAAAATGGACTCCGATTTAGGAAAGTATGATAGGTTATGCAAAGAAGGGTTGTAAAGAGATAGCTTCGAATTTGGGGGTATCAAAACCAAAGCAAAATATGATGAAAGTAAAAATAAAATAGATAAACCCCATAATTTATTATATCATACCTGTTCAAACTGAAACACTTATCACAATATTCTGTGGATCTATATTAAAAACCTTGTTAAACATATTTCCATTCTATGAAGGTCAGGCGCCAACGAACACCCCATAATTTTATTATACCATATTTCTTCAAACTGAAACATAATTATCAAAGTATATTTACGCAGATAGATATGAAAAGTCTTTATTAAAGTTTGTGCCTATTTCCATTCTATGGAGACCAGGTGTGACCCCACAATTTTATTATACTATCCCTATTTAAGTTAAAACATACTTATCAAAGTATTCTTACGTACATCTATATCTAAAACACTTTTAAACCTTATTTTTTTAATTTTTTAATTTTTTATTTCCATATTTTGTGGACCAGGCGCGAACACAGACCCCAAAATCTTAATGAACCACCGCTCTGCCAGATCAAACATACCCATTCCTGTGTCTCGATACATCTTCTATCATTATATGTAATCAGTTTTTTTTTTTAAATAGTCAACCATATAGGAGCCTATTCGTGACCAGACACACACAAACACACAGAGGCATTCAGCTTATATATATATATATATATATATATATATATAATATTGATAGATAGATTCATAGATAGATAGATAGATAGATATAAATACATATGTGTGTGTACACATACGCACAAACACACACACATATATATATGTATATATATATATATATATATATATATATATATATATATATATATATATATATATAAACAAAGTGTTCGCAACATCAAACGAAATACACAAAGAATTTAATAGGAAGACATTTGCAGCTGTGCAGAAAATAATCTACAAATACTAAAAATAAATAAAAGAAAACACAAAATACACGACAAACAAAAGATATTGCGAAAATACGCATATTTAATCAGCACGTTTATCTATAAAATTCTAAGATATATCGATGGACTGTTCGAGATAGAAATAAAAGCATGCATCTAAACTTGCTATTTGAATAGTAAGTTTGACTGACCAGCGAAACTTCTATTTCACTCTTAAGCGTAACTGACCGTTGGTTTTAATCATGAGTGTTACTGAATAGCGGAAAATATTGTTGCACTCTGTATCATGACTAAATTATCGACGGCAAGTAATAATCTGAAAGGTGGTCGCCATCTCCTTGTTTTAGAATTCGGGCCAACCACACAATCACGCATCAATTTCAGACTAGCAATAACTGTTAATAATATCGGACGCATACTATTCTTTCAACGCAAGGGATGGACCCCTTGGGGTTAATACAAATAGGAAAATGAAAAAAAACGAAAACAGTCTTCTTTTAAAAAGGTGTCTTACACTAAAAGTCTCAGAAAATGAATTTAATGAGTTAATAAAATATTTACAATATTATTTGGGTTTTAAAAAAAGTGCGAATTTAACTTACGAAATAATATTTTCAAATATGTGACTAAGAACCTTTGAAATTCGCGCTAACCACGAAAAGACACATCAATTTTAGATTCAGAATAAGTTTAACAACATAGGACATATACTGTTCTCTCGGACACAATAAAATCTGAAAATGATGTCATACCTAAAATCTTTGAAAATAAATCTTTTTTTAAGAATTTAATTTTTTTTATTTATTTAAATTTCTAATAAAATTGTTTGGTTTTCTAAAATTGTCAAATTATCCACTTAAGTTAACAAATTTACCGAACTTCCATTACTATCGATTACTATATTGGCCTTTTGACTACTGTACACTCTTTAACCCTTATCCTTGAGTGGCCTATCGGCCTTGATAAGTGGTGACGCCTATGTAAAAAAAAATCTTCAACAATGAACTATACAAAATTAACAACAATTTCTATATATGTATTACACTTTTAATATATACGTAACATTTTAGATTTTATATAATCGTGATATATACGTATTACAAATTTTATATCCGAATCAAAATAAAAATTTAAAAACAACCTAACACTGTAAACTAGTTAGAAAAAATCATAGGTGGGTGGGCTTAGCAAACAGCTAGTGCAAGACATTACTGCGGACTGCTTACCTTAAGATTACAACATAGTACCCTTCAAATTTTAACAGCTCCATAAGTAATCTGCTTTCATGCCTTTTATTTGTTCTCATCTGTCGGCTCAAAGATTTTTCTTGTTAATCATTACACTGGGAAACATTTTTCTACATTTTCTGTGTTTAAATTTCTACTTTTGCATGGCTGAATCAGAAAATGGCACCCGTCTCTCTCTCTATCGGGTCAGGTTTTTGTCCTAAGTTAGTTTGAAAAAGAAAACGTCAGATCTTGTGAGTGACACTATCAACTGATATTTTTAACAGATATATTCATCCTAAATATGTTTTAAGAGAAATAAATAGTTTACTAACAACGTATATTGATTATCTTATAGAAACATCGATTATCATAAACTGAATGGTGGGCATTGATAAAGGTAAGTACACGTAAAACATGTTGCTTCATAGTTGTTCAAACATCAGGGCTTGAACTTCCATTTCTTCGAACTCTTAGAATACTTAGCGATAGGGGGTTCTCTCTTCAGAATCCAACAATAGTCAGTCATCATGACTGCGTCTCAGTGGCCCTGAGGCTTGGTCTCCAATTCTTTTTCACGTTCAAATGAAATCTTTTCCACTGTTCGCTACTTATTTAACACAGGAAACATGCCCATATTTGAAAATAGGTGATGCATCTTGGCGCTCATGTTGTAGCCCAGGTGTCTGAAAGCAGTCAGAATGTTTGTGATAAGTTCTGCGTAGTTTCTGCCTTATTGTTGCCATTCACTACCAGAACAAATGCCTTCCACGCTTCCAATTCTACTTCGTTCATTGTGTTTTATGTCTCTGAACCTCTGATAAGCTGAAGAGTGTCAAAGATGTCGGCTTGGAACTTGTCCATGATCAATCTTGGAATAGTCTACTGCAAGTAAGTAATGCAGTCATTATCCTTGTCCAGAGCCAAGATGAACTGTTCGATTAAGCCGAGCTTAGTGGAAAGAGGATTCTGCTCCTTTCTTTGCAAGACACTAATTCCTTCTGCATAAGGCAGTCCTCTTTCGTGTACGCTGAGCACTAGTTTTTGGAAAAGTTCGATGTTTTATGATTTTAAACTGATCCTTTTTCAACATAATCACCTGGAACGATCGGACGTGAAAACTTATTTTCATTGAAATAATCATTTTCGATCAAAACAATTATTCGACATGGCATTTTATCCCCACCAACTTCTTCAAAAATACCCCAGACTTGCATACATTTGAACATACAGCTCCAAAAATTGACCCGATGCAACTAAACTATTGGAATTTTTTATTCGTCCTAAATCAGCTAGAAAAATTACAGACAAGAAATTTTTTGTTGGTCAGTGTAATCCTCGATTGGTTTTTGGACTTGATCAATATTAATTCCGGAAACAAATCAATAATCAGTTTTCCTTAAAATAAGAATCATTAATCAACCAAAACTGAAGATGAATTTATACTAAGTTATCTTGGATCCAAGAAAATCAATAAAATATGAATTAATGCAAACGAAAATAAAATTCGAAAATAAATAATGAATGTTACATAAAAAAAACTTAATTATCTCAGAAATGTAAATAATGAATACATCAAATGCGTAAAGAAATCAATAAATCATTGCAAACATTATTACAATACAGATGCGGAAATAGTCGCATTCGCTATGAAAATCTACTTAAATGTAAGCGAAGCAAATGTGCCTGTTTAAACAGGATTAAAATTCTATTATTATTTTTAATTATACAAACATATAGTAAACCGTTTGTAATATTTAGAAAAAAAAATATCTGGCATCCTGGAAGCTACAACATCAACAAAACAGAAATGCAAGAGATAATACGAAAAGAATATTCAGAAAATAACGAGTAAAACTTCTAAGTGAATTATATCAAAACTTCAATAATAGAAATGATCTGAGTTAAGTACTGGAGACAATTTACAAAATGGACGAAAGATCGCAGAGAGCAGGAAAGAATAAAAATAGAATAGGGTTTGTTGCTGTAGACAAAAAAACTCTAGAAATGCATAATATAAATCAGGAAAGTTTATTCGACCCAAAACTACACATGATGAATGATACATAAAACAATAATAAAAAATTAAAAAGATGAGGGGGGTGTAAATGAAAAGAGAAAAAATACATTAACTAATATTCACATCTAAAACCATTTCTCATAGTATAAACTTACATTTCGATGCCATTCTGAATGTTTTTTTACACAGTGATCACCACTTATCAAGGCCCGGAAGCCACTCAGGGATAAGGGTTATTGCAAGTACATTATGTTAGTGTGGAGATTTGATGAAGTGTTTACTTAAGGGGGCGGTTCATTAGGAAGTTTTTAACATTGGACTTGAAGACATCCAAGTTATAGTCCGGTGGGAAGTAGGCAGGCGTGCAGTTCTAAGAAAGAAGCTTTGTTCATAGAATCCGCGTTTTGATTTAGGCACAGATATAGAGTGGGGAAAATTTTCACAGTGGATTCAGCTATACGGGTGTTTTTCGTGAAAGATTGGCGAGGGGGAGACCAGAGATTGGAGTTCAGGCGAGCACCTGCCATGGAAATAACGATAAAACAAGGATAGGCTCGCAACGTCTCTTTTGTGGGAGAGAGGTTGCAGGGAAGAGAAAAGGGCATCCCCCACTAAGCCACGAAGTCTATTTTGTACTCTGTCAAGGCAGGATAGGCTGTTTTTACAGCTCCTGCCCAGATATGGCAACAGTATTCCCCCCTTGGACGTACTTGGCTTTTATATAGATAGAGAATTGCATCAGTGGTGAGATATCTTCTGGAGCGGTAGAAGGATCCCACCATCTTTCCAGCGACTTTGGCAACAGACTTGATATACGTGTTCCATTTAAGATCAGGAGTAAAGGTCAAACCCAGAAGCTTGTCAAAACACGGGGCCTCACCCAGACGAGAGCCATCCATCACAATTGATGCCAGATGGGGATCAGAGCGTTGATGATGTAAGGATAGGAGTTTGGTTTTGGATGCATTAAAGGTAACCAGCCACATCTTCCCCCACTGAACCACGCGCTCGAGATCAGAGGAGAGAGAATCAGAGAGAACTTTGTCATTTACAGCCTTTGATGTGTTGCCGTAGATGGTCGTGTCATCAGCATAGATGTCAACGAATGATTTAAGTATGTGTTTAGGGAGGTCATTGATGTAGATCAGGAAGAGAGTTGGACCCATGATTGACCACTGAGGGACTCCAGCATTTATATAGCAGGCCTCCAATTTTTGTCCATCTACCACTACTCTTATGAGCCTATCGGAGAGAAATGATTTAATGATTGAGAAAACATTTCCAGTTATACCGTAGCTGGAAATCTTGTGAAGTAGACCCTTATGCCATGCCTTGTCGAAGGCCTTTGATATGTCAAGAGCAATTGCCCTAGAAACGAAGCCTTATGTTTGAGATGAAATGTGAATGCCTGTGTTATTTGTATTAATCGGACTATTATTTTCATCTTGGGTGTAATTAGTACAACGTTTCGGTCGCTGCAAACTGCGACCTTCTTCTGGTGTCGAAAACATGCTTCTTTTTATCTACTAAGATAAGGAGGTTGGCTCTGCATTGAAAGAATTCGAACCGTTGGTTTGAGGGTGGGTCGGTAGATCATAAAGAAGGTTCAATCTTCAGGGGTCACTGAGATATTGTTTAAAGGCTTTCATATGATCCAATTTTTCGGGGTATCTATACTACTTGTTAATATTAGTGAAAAAAAAAAAGTTCTACAAAACAGAGGATCGATATACATGCGTAATTTTTAAACACAATGCAAGGAGAGACAACTCCAAGGAAAAAAAATCGTTGTTATTTTTAAGTTACCGCCCTTGGGCTGGGTATATGTCATGTTTTCTTTTTCTGTGATTTTGTGAGTAGGGGCGTCCAAATGCAGTTTAGTTCTATGCTGGTCTGACTAATGATGTTATTATTTTCTATTAAATGTGCTGACTCTTGTAGTTTTCTGAGCCCCGCTAACTTTCTTCTGCATCTAGTATTTTGACATCATCCCGCATTGATTAGATTTGGATATTCGAACGATTCAAACTACTGTTTTCACTTTGAGTGTTATTCCTATAACGTTTCGACGAATGTAACCTTCAAATTCTTTGGATGTATCTTCTCAAGTTCGGGAAATCTTTTAGTCGAACTCGGGCATTTAAGCAGAATTTTAAACAGAAATCTTTATTTTATTCATGGGGATGACCTTCGTTCTGTCAGCCATGACCAGGTCTAAAGTAATTCGCAATTGTATTCTTAGTATCGTTCGCTTTGATGATTGAACCTTCAACTTTCGGAAGACTGTAATATCGAATTAATTATTAATTACCAATTTATCCGTTACAACACGGATCCGTGTTTTGTTGAAATAACACACAAGATGAGAACAGCAGACTTATTAATTAAAATAATACAAATGTTTAATCATCATCTCAAAAACTTTTGAAGCATTATAATATTAAACGCGGATGTCCATTGCAAATATTAATTCCTAAATTCAAATAAGTGCTTATCTATAACAGTTCATTTAGTAATTGACACCTTCTTTGCGTTTTTTTTTCTTTTTCTTGTGAAGGTAATTTTTAAACATACTGGTGATCAGTTCATCCAATTTCTTGTGGCGGATTTTTACATGCTTCATGCAGTAATCTTAAAAGTTGAAGTTTTAGAGATGGTTTGCTATTATTTCGTCTCGATATAATATGACATATATGTGTTTGATAAGGCTTATATCTAGCGACTGACTTGTTCATGAAAGGTTTTAATTACATTTTAATGTAACCAATTTTGGTAAGGTGCCTTATCTCTCATAAAAATGGGTCACTACTGGGTTATTCTATCCACTTTGCTGCAATCGGAAACATTTAAAACAAATAACGTGAACCTTGAACTCGAATAGCAGCAAATAATAATGACTCCAACAACCTATAACAGAGTTATACTTCACAGTTAACTCTCATCTTTTGATGTCAATTTCTTGATAACTAAGTGGCTAAACCTCAATGTACACATGTCTAAAATATAACAAATCAGAACACTGCAAAAAATGTTACAGTAATCCAAATGGCTATCGATTTTGTTACCATTTCATGAGCGCAAGCTTTCCCCCTTCTAGATAATCGTTGGCCGAATAAATTGTTTCTTCTTTGCAACTACGGTGGGCGTGCAATAAATAATCACTGTGTAAAAAAAAAAAATAAATAAAAAAAAAAAAATAATGCCCCTGTCCCAATTTCCATAGGAGTAGAGCAACGAAACTTGGCACAGTTATTAGTCTTTCTCTACATAGGAATCACCCAGAGTTATGCATTTCTCCCATGGTTTGATGCAGCTCTGGAGAACGTTTATGTAGAACACCCCAGGTTGGTCCTCCAACCACGACGTGACTTCAGAAATCAAGGCTGCATCATCTGGGAAATGCTTTCCTTTCAAAAACAACTTCATAGCTGGGAAGAGGTGAAAGTCAGAGGGTGCAAGGTCAGGAGAGTAGGGAGGATGGAGAAGATTTCTTAACCACACGCCCGTGCTTCTGATCTGGCGACATGCGAGTTGTGGACCGGAGCATTGTCCTGCAGGAGGGTACCTTTGTTGATCTTGCCCCGCCTCTTGATTTTGATAGCTTCCCTTAATTTTCTCAAAAGTGAAGCATAATAGGCTCATGTAATTGTGGTACCCTTTGCCAGGAAATCTGTCATAACTACTCCGTCCTGGTCCCAGAAGACTGTGAGCATGACCTTGCCAGTGGAGGGCTGCACCCTTGCCTTCTTGTGGTGAGTCCAAGTGCTTCCACTGCATTGACTGGGTTTTGGTCTCTGGATCATAGTGATGGACCCAGGGTTCATCCTGTGTAATCAGTCTTTTGAAAAACTTTGACTCATTTTCTTGGCACCTCCCCAAATTCATCCTCGATCACTCGACGCGTTCTCGCTTCTGGAATGATGTGAGCAACCTGGGAATCCATCTGCCAAACACCTTATGCATATGCAAATGGTCATGAATGACAGTTTCGACAGACACTGTACTAATCTTGACATCTTGGGCTATTTAGCGAATAGTAATGCGCAGGTCTTCCAAAATGGCAGCCTCAACTTGACGGACAGATGCCTCATCAATAGCAGAAGGGGGGTGACCAGGTCTGGGAGCTTTTTCCACAGACTTCCGGCCATGTTTGAATTCACGATGCCAGCACTTTACAAGGTCATATGATGGGGCATTATCACCATAAGTTTCTTTCATTTCATCAAAAGTCTCCTGTGGTGTCCGTCCTTTCAAATACAAAAACCGGATCACTGCTCGACATTCAACAGGCTCCATTTCACACCTTACTCAGTTCAAACACCTGCAAAACAGAAACCACATTTAGTTCAGAGCTGTAATTTGTCACATAAGCCGTAGAGATATAAATCATTGCACATAGAAAATTTCAGCTATATCAGACAACTGGAAGTGGGTCAGGTGCATTATTTATTGCACGCGCCCCTCGTATGCCATAGATTTGATTGTGAAGATGGATAACATCTATTTTAGGACTTGTACTTATATATTTTGGTATGTAAGATGCCTTGCAATAAGATTATTATTCTCTTAAGAAAACACATATTCTGTTACAGAACGGGGGACAGACTGATTGATTTCATGTACACCTCATGCTCTCTCTCTCTCTCTCTCTCTCTCTCTCTCTCTCTTTCTCTCTCTTTATATTCGTAAACATTATATTAACAATAGAAAGTGGGATTACGACATCTACTTAGATTGTTTATTGACTAAATCTATCTTTGTGTTAACACAGGTAGACTTTTTACACTTACAACATTTCTTTATACTTTTAATGTAATAAGTATATATATATATATATATATATATATATATATATATATATATATGTATATATATTATATATATTATATATATTATGTAATAAGTATATATATATAACCCGGAAAAACAAGATATGATATTAATTTTAAAGGTTATATAAAATAATTTCCATATTTAAAATGTCCTTGCGGTTACGTCTATTTACTTTTAATGTATCATAAGTGGGATTTGGCGTAATGATAGAGCGTCTCCTCGTTTGCATATTTTTAATCTAAACATTAATCGGAAGTGACTTTTTCAGGCATTTCATCGTAAAGCACAAGTATCAACTGACGTGATATTGTAAGAAAGCACAAACGGAATTTGATGAACGATATTATCATTATCATTATTATTTATTTTATTTTATTTATCTATCTATATTGCGAATTAGTCCACGCCTGGCAGGCATCTTGTATATATATATATATATATATATATATATATATATATAGAGAGAGAGAGAGAGAGAGAGAGAGAGAGAGAGAGACTCGTATATAATATACTGAGTTCGTGTAATCCAGTAAATTTTCATATACCAATAAGTTTTAAGCCAAAAAGAAACGACTTAAAAAGTAAGCTACGAAATTATCATATTTCATAATTGAGCATTAATATACTGTGTAAGCAAAATCAAGACTTCAAATAAGGTGTTGATAGCAACAAAAAGTGTATTTCATTTTACGTTACAATTGTTTCCATGCCCGGTCGGCAATTTCAAGCATTATATCGTTTGAAAATTTTCAAAAACCAGCATATTGTCAAGAGTGGTTTTATTCATAAAGTCTAAAGAAATGCTGGTTTTTGAAAATTTTCAAACGATATAATGTTTGAAATTGTCGACTGGTCATGGAAACAATTGTAACGTAAAATGAAATACACTTTTTGTTGTTATCAACACCTTTTTTGAAGTCTTGATTTTGCACACACAGTATATATATATATATATATATATATATATATATATATATATATAGTAGCGTCCAAAATTAAGGGACAACATTTTTACAACCTAATACTTGTTGGAAATAACAAGTGTTAAAAGCTGAAATTTTGACAACTGGTAGTCGTAATCGTCCATAATAACATACTAAAATTTGCTTCATTTGCAAAGGATAGATTATTTATTTATTTTTTGAAATAGGAACGTCCAAAGGTAATGGACAAAATGGAGAAAAACAATGTAAACCGTATGCTATATACAAATTTTTTATTTCCTCTAAAGAATAAGTCTTACTTAGTCATTTGTAAATATTGCATTAACGCCAAAAACTTGATTGCTCTGTGAGACAAGATATTGTGAAGCTACGCAAGGAAAAACACACCACTAGACAGATTTCAGAGGAAGTGAAACGTTCCAAGAATGTTGTAAGCAGAGTTGTTAAATCCTACAATGATACTGACAAAATAGTTAGTGCTTTTAAAACCGGTAAACCCCGCAAAACTTCGGCAAAATAAGATCGAATAATGCAGCGTCTGTCATTAAAGGACCGTTTTAAATCTTGCACAGAAATTAAAAGGGTTATAAATAGTATCTCATGTGTTAATGTGTAAAGACAGACTGTTTCTAGATAACTGCAAGAAATAGGGCTGTTTACTCGAATCCCAGGGAAGAAACCACTTTTTAGTTCGAAGAATAATAAGAAAACATTAGAGTTTGCTAACAGGTATGTAATTTGGACATATGAAAATTGGGCAAAAGTATTTTTCAGTGATGAAAGCAAGTTTAATTTATTTGGAAATGATGGAAAATACAATGTTCTTTATGCATCCCATCGATTTCAATGTCCTATATTTTTTTTTATTTCTTAAACAGTTACCAGTAATAATAGTTGTTATTTTCACAATATTTTTGCCGTATATTATAGTATTCTAATAACGTTTCAGGTTTCCTTGTCAAATTCGGGGATCTTTCTTTCGAACTCACGAATCTCAAACAGAACCATTTATCTGATACGTTATGCTTTAGTTATGTCAGCAATGTTCGTATAAAACGTAAACAATTCGCAAATGTATTCTTAGTATCACCCCCATTGAGGGATTAGTCTGTAACCTCCAGAGCAGTATTGTTTAAAATTGAACTTTACTTATTATTTTATCTTTTACGGATGTGCTAACCGCGTGAATTAAATAAAGATTTCCGTTCGAATATTCCGTACAGATTCCTTGGTTGCCAAATTCTGCAAGAACTAGGTGAGAAAGGTTGGTGGGTACATCGACCGATACGTTGTGAAAATAGCACTCAATATGAAAACAGTAGTCCAAATAATGCCAACGATACAAATAATCAATCCTCATCTTAGAAATTCAGAAACATAAAGTATTTTGACGTTCTATATCGCCTATTTTTATCCTCTGTACAGAAATGATTACGACGGTGTTATTTTTACTGTAATCAGATCGAAAGCACACCGAATCCATTAGCACATGGTGTCAAAAAGTCGTTGAAGGGTTGGAAATCTTTGTCATTCTTCCATTAATGATTATCTTTCTCTATTTCAGATATTTTACAGATAATGTTTTGGAAATTAATTATGAATAAGTATAGCATCGAACAACGTACGCAAGTCGTGAAATTGCTTTACTAAAATCAGGCAATGCTTTGGCGATAACATTATTTCTCGCTATGGTAATGTAAAATGGCCGCCACGTTATTCAGACTTGACTAGCCCCGAATTTTTCTTGTGGGGATACCTTAAAGAAAGATTCTACCTTAACAAACCGCGAACCCTGCAAAAATTGAAGGAAAGCATCAGTAACCTAACAAGGGAGTAAAATCGCAATTCAGAGAATCCGCAATCTGTCATGTTTTGGAAAGAGCAAAAATATGCGAAGCTCAAAATGGGCAACATTAAAAAGACATTATATTTTATAAATAAAGATTAAATGTGGCATTTTTCATAATGTCTTATAATTGCAAAAATATATCATCAAAGATAAAGAATCCATTTAAGTTCGAAACCTTTCAGTGGCTTTTTGGACACGCTGTATAAGGTTTTAAATTATAGCTTGTATAATTTCTGATTTTAACAAGCCCAAGATACACAGATATTTTCCTTCAGATTATTCTTTGTTCTAGTGCTTCATTTCCGACTTGCTTTTATTGTCCTTTGCCAACTCCATTACTAACATGTCCTTCTTTCTCTTCCCCCTTTCCCCCGCAATTCATGAAGAAAGATAAGCTATTCTCACTTCCCACATGCTCCCTTTGTGACGAGTTGAGTAATATTTTTAAACAGCTGCTTTATCATTACATTTCTTCCTAATGAAAATTGTTAGCTTCGAAAAAAAAAACTCCGTGATTGAATGAAAGGAAATGTCCCCTTACTTAATCCCCAGTGAAAGGAAAAAGCCTTACGATGCGTTTTTGCTCGTGCATTGTCTTCTTCCCTATTTTGTACGCAGATATGTAATAGCGGTGATATTAAGTTAATTAAATGAGCTGCAAAACAAGGAAAATAAATATGGCGTACACGAGCCAGATAAAAACGCATTCTCGAGGATAAAGAGAATACATAAATAAAGCATTATTTTTCTGTGTATGAAACCTGTTTTCTTTTCTTGATAACAATATCGAATAAACATCGCGTTAAAGGTAACCATCTCTATAATCAATGAACACCGGTGTTATTTAATGCAAGCGACGGCGATAGTGAGTATGGCCAGCAGCCTTGTATCCCGAGCAGACTGATGCAGGTGCAAAAATGATGAATGATATTGGGCAATAAAGAAAACTGGACTGCGACAATTGGAACATTTACTTGTATACTATGTTTCGCTCGTCTATTAATTGAAGTTATTTGTTGATTTTTCTGAATATTCTATTAAAAAAACATTTATTTACACCAAACAACTTCCTGAAAGTAAAGGATTATTGTGATTAGAGGTTATATTGATGAAGTAAAACCTTAATGGGGAGTTGTGCAATCACATTTTATTTATTCAACATTCCGATTTCTGCATAGTGTTACAGTCTGTCAGACAATAAACGAAGAGGGTTCGAAAGGAAAGCGGTCCAAAAGAATAACCGATTAGATTTCCAGTATCTGGGAAGCTCTACAGTAAACCAAAACGTAGATTCCACGAACAAAGCTTCTTTCTTAGAAGTGCACGCCTGTGGAACTCTCTTCCGTTTGCCTGTTTCCCACCTGACTACAACTTGGATGTCTTCAAGTCCAACATAAAAAATTCCTGATGAGCCGCCCCTTAAGTAAAACACTTTATCAAATCTCCAATACTAACGATTACTACGATACTATCCCATTGATTACTGTACACGCAATAATCCTTATCCCCGAGTGGCTTCCAGGCATTGATAAGTGGTGACTTCCATGTAAAAAAAGGTGAGATTTTGATGCTAATTGGTATCAATAAAAGGTATTCATGATGATGGGGGGGGGAGTACAAGTGCAGTACATTTCCTGGAGCACATCTGTGGAAATACTTGTTTTTGCAGTGTTTTGCACGATCATTTTATTTTCTACATTAGCAATCAATATTTAACTATATAATCGCTATTTCTTTGCACTTTCCTTTTTACACCTTATTTAAGCTTATTCTTATATTTTTTTTATTCGTGGTTTTATCAACGCCTCGAATGAAAACGCTTTTTTACTCGTTTTCCTTTTCTCTTCACAGGCGTGATTTGCAGTGACCAAAACTACATAATTGTCTCAGATAAAAAAGATACAGTGCAAGCCTTTCGCTATTATGTCGCCATTTCCATTAGTGGTGTATTAGTATCGTTTTAAATCTTAGTTTTTAATGTGCTAAATTATTAAGACATCTTTTAATGTACTAAATATTCAGCTCTCTAAAAATGGCACAATGTGTGGAAACAAAAATAGTGTTCCGTCGAGACCCTTTTACGAATAAGTGACCCACGTGTAACAAACAATACATTCATCTCTCTTCTTCCTTTCTCTCCCTGTTTCTCTCATTCCCTCTCCCTCTCTCCCTCTCTCCCTCTCTCTCTATCGCTGTCTCCCTGAAATGAGTAGGTTAAACGATTGCAGATTGCCTCCTAGAACGCAACATATATTTTATAATACTTCGATCCTCGCAAAAAAAAATTATTTCCACAGAAATTATTCCCACTAAATCCTTATTCCTCCCACGTGTGTGGCATTTGATCAGTATCCCATCATTTTAATAATAATCGAATTTAGTTATCGATAGTATTGTATTTAAAAAATCGGTACTTGATTCTGACTAGAAAATTTTGAATTGTCCCAGCATTTTCTTTACAAGCATAATGCGTATTTCGCGCCAGACACGTTAAAATATTTATTTTGACGAAGGGGATTGTTATAATTGACGTAAACAGCAGCGTTTTCTAACAAAATATACATGAATATGTCTATTCTACATACCATATATGCAATTATATCTTTTTGATAATATTAATTGTTTAATTCTTAGGAATAACTTGTGTACCTTAAAAGTTGGTAGAGTAATTTCCATTCAAAATAATGCTGTTTCCATTAGGCATATATATATATATATATATATATATATATTATATATATATATATATATATATATATATATATATATATATATATATATATATATATATATATATATATATATATATATATATATATACAGTGATGATCATATTTATTGGCACGGTAAAATAAAAGTTAAATTTTGTCTAATAAATTCTAAAAAAGGGATTAAATTAAAGAAAATAACAAAGTATATTATGTATTTTTAACTGGCCTTTCCGATGCAGCAATCGGATTTTAGAAAAAATAAATTACAAAGGAACAACAAACATAATTGCAAAAAACCCTTGTTCAAAATTATTGGCACGATTTATTTAATAATCAATTGTATAGCCTTTGGCCTTGATTACCTTCCTCAGTCGCTTTTCATAGTTTACAACCAAGTTGTTGCACTCTTCAGTAGTAATTTTAGCCCACTCTTCCTGACAATAATCCTCCAATTGAATAAGATTCTTAGGCTTCCTTTGCATTACCCTCAATTTTAATGTTCTCCATAAATTTTCAATTGGATTAAGGTCTGGGCTTTGTGATGGCCACTCCAAAACATTAATATGATTGTCCTCAAGCCATTTCTTAGTCAGTTTAGCCGAATGCTTTGGGTCATTATCTTGCATGAACCACCAACGACGACCAAGTGAGAGCTCTTTAGCAGAGTCTTTCAGGTTTTCATCCAATATTTTAACATAATCTTCCTTTTTTATGCTACCTGTGACCTTAACAAGTCGCCCTGGTCCAGAGGCAGCAAAGGATCCCCAAAACATCAAACTGCCTCCACCGTGCTTCACTGTGGGTATGGTGTTCTTAGGCAGGAAAGCTTCGCCAGATTTTCTGTAAATATAAGACACTTTATTATGGCCAAATAACTCTATTTTCGTTTCGTCAGTCCATAGAACACGTTTCCAGAATGCAACATCTTTATAAATATGACGTTTTGCAAAGGCTAGCCTTGCTTTCAGGTGCATAGGCTTCAATAAGGGAGTCTTTCTCGGACGACATGCTTTTAAACCAGCTCTCTTCAAAACTCTACCAACTGTATGTCGAGATACATTCACTCCAGAGGTGCTCTGTTAATCAACAATCTCCCCAACAGAGATCCTTGGGTTTTGTTTTACTTGTCGAACAATTTTCCGTTCATCTCTTGGGGAAAGAATCCTTTTTCTCCATCTACCCTCTAAACTCATAACGTGGCCTTGCGATTTGAACTTGTTTATTATGGCTCTAACAGTGGATTTGGGAAGGTTTAGCTTCTTTGAAATCTTATCATAGCCCTCCCCATTGGTATGGCATGCTACAACAAGCTTCCTGGCGTCTTCGCTGTGTTCCTTAGTTTTAACCATGGCGATTGAAAATTATAATTTAGTCACTTATAATAGTTTAAATAAATCGCTATCTAAAAATTATCTGAAAAAAATTATTCACTGAATTAGCGTTAAACAAGCATAATATGGCTATAAAAAAGTTCAGAAAGCACGTAAACCGGAAATTGATTGATATTATACTGATACTAAAAGAAAAAAAAAGCCGTGCCAATAATTTTGAACAAGGGTTTTTTGCAATTATGTTTGTTGTTCCTTTGTTATTTATTTTTTCTAAAATCCGATTGCTGCATCGGAAAGGCCAGTTAAAAATACATAATATACTTTGTTATTTTCTTTAATTTAATCCCTTTTTTAGAATTTATTAGACAAAATTTAACTTTTATTTTACCGTGCCAATAAATATGATCATCACTGTATATATATATATATATATATATATATATATATATATATATATATATATATATATTGTTTTATTACTTAGATTTAAGACCACTTTAGGGTTAATATTTTATTGAATAGGAGAATAAAGAAAAAGAATATATTATATTTATTAATCATAATACAACATTTTGAGTAAAGGATTCTATTGTATTTTTCATTGTTTAATATTTTAAAATTCGTTATCATTCTGATCAAATATGGTATAAACAAAACCAAGACTTCAAAAAAAGGTGTTGATAGCAACAGAGAGTGTGTTTCATTTTAAGTTACAATTGCTTCCATACCAGTTCGACAATTTCAAACATTATGGCGTTTGAAAATTTTCACAACCAGCATTTCTTCAGACTTCTTGAATAAAAACACTCTTGACAATAGAACATTTTTTAAAGAAAATTCCCTTAACGGAAAAGAATCATGTCAAAAACATTTACCCTGGAGGCATCCTCCGTTAAAAATCCCATTCAAATATTAATATATCACCTAATATTCGTATCCTTATTTAAAAACCAAGTCATAAGAAGTTTTCACAAAAAACCCGTAGCCATTTAAAATTTTCTATATATACCATTCATTGAATTCCTGGATTAGATTTCTATATTTCTTTATTTCACATAATTAATTTTTTTTAAAGAATTTTTTCATTTTTATTTCTATATTTATAATATGACCAGTAACAATCTTGCAATAACGTTACGGTTAATCTTTAGTTTCGTATTCGCTCATATGTGGCAAGCAATGTTTACAAATTATCGATTGTTTTATTACTTAGATAAAAGACCATTTTAGGGTTAGTATTTTATTGAATAGGAGAATAAAGAAAAAGAATATATTATATTTATTAATCATCATACAACATTTCGAGTAAAGGATTCTATTCTATTTTTCATTGTTTAATATTTTAAAATTCGTTATCATTCTGATCAAATATGGTTCTATATAGTTATGAAAAAAAAAACAATTACGAAGGGAGATAATCCAATTATGCTGTTAACTGCTAGTAGATGAATTCTGTTGAAATAAAGGTCATATACGTACCTATAACAGTTAACGGGAGATAACTAAGGCCGTTTGATGTTTCAGGACTAGTGAGTGGTAAAAAGCATCTATGATTTAATAATTTATTTAATTAAACAGATACAGAAAATGCTACGATAGCTTATTTAACAAATCAAGAATATAAAGTATATTTTTAATCTTAAAACTGATTATTTACCCATGGGTTTAACCTACATTTGTTAATTCATCCATAATCTACTTGGGTTACTTATGGCTTCAAAATCAAAATTACAATTCGTGTATTGCGTTCTTGGGTACCTAAATAAAATAGTATATATCCTCTAATTATTTATTTACTCTTTATTCTAAATGTTTTTTATCCAAAAATGCAGGGGTAGAAACCTCATCGGAGTGAAACACAGTTGTAGCTATTAAGTGGTTTTGTTGTCAGAATAATAATTAGAGGATATATACTATTTTATTTAGGTACCCAAGAACGCAATACACGAATTGTAATTTTGATTTTGAAGCCATAAGTAACCCAAGTAGATTATGGATGAATTAACAAATGTAGGTTAAATCCAAGAAGTTACGATTAGTGCCGGTCGGGTGAGTCGAACCCAGCCACGAAGCCATCTTTGTATTCGTAAAACATAAATTATTAAATTACTTATGCAATTTAAATTAATTATTTTCCAACAGTATTCAATACCTTCCCTTTGAATTACATTAAATACGATTGCGTTTATTATGTTGTCTGTCTTTACTTTCATTCAGAAATAAATTACTGGATATACAAGAATTTTAAAATGCATGAGTGTTTTGTAATTTATCGTTTTTGCGGATTTTATTATTTAATTTAACAAAATGAATTACAGATTTGTGAAGAATCAAAACAGAAAATGAAAAAAAAACTCAATGAAAAACACGACTTATTTTCCGCAAGTAAAACTTCAAATAATTGTTTTGCATGCCAATAATATTTGCCATATAGTGATCTTTAAGAAAAGACAAAGATCTTGCATTCGTTTAGGAATTGTTTTGTTATAGCCAAACATATTTACGCGTATATTTCTAAAAGAATTGGAACTTAATAGCATTTACGCTAAAGATTAATCAAATAGAATTACTTTCATGTCAAAGAAACATGCAAGCATCACAAGAAGATTCTAGAACAAAGAAGTTGAATATTAAATTAGCAGTTCCCATTTCTTAAATTATACGTGGTTTATGCATTTATACCACAGAAAATCATTTACGTATGTAAAAGAAAGTTGTATTGTAACAGATAGCATAAAGGATCAACAATATTTCTGAAAATCTTCAGAACAAAAACGTTTTTATCATTATACAAAACAAATACTTCAACTTGTGGTATATACATTATATGTATATAATAAACACACAAACACACACACACACACACACACACATATATATATCCTTACATATTAATATATGTATATAATAAACACAAACCCCCCACACACACATATATACATTATATATATATATATATATATATCCTTACATATTAATATATGTATATACAATGGGTGCAATAAGTATCCAATACAAAGCAAAGAGTGTATTTATTTTTATTACACGAAAACAAAACAATAACAAAGTGCTTTTCTAATGTATTTTTGTATGATTTTTGATGCAAGATTTGTATTTATCATACATTAGAATAGCACTTTTTTATTGTTTTTGTTTTCGTGTAATAAAAATAAATTAGCGTTTTGCTTTGTACTGGATACTTATTGCGTCCACTGTATATATGAGAAGATGGAAGCCCACTAGAAATTAACCGTTATGAATTGTTTTGTTCATTCTCAATTTTACCTATTACAGCGTAATGCAATTTCCCTTTGGTGACGTTTTGGGTTTTCTGATGAAGGAATATAAAGTATAGACATACGAATATTGATTTTTCCCATACATGATACATATCTGACTAATGTACAGAAATGCTTATTTTAGATACAAAATAGTTGGTTAAATGAATGAAATCTGCAATTTTGGAATTATATGCTCTGTTGTTGGATCTTACACATCAAGCTCCTGATTTAAATTTAAAAAATTGGTATAGATAATAAAACATTTCAGACAAAAATACGTTTTCACAAACCAATATATATGTATGTATATATATACATATATATATATATATACATATATATACATATATATATATACATCTATAGATATAAAAATGTAAATTTGGTTCGTTACAAGTGAATATAACCATATTTCTACGTTACCAATTTATTTGAAATTTTCAGACAACCCATCTTTAGAGGCGAGGGATGTTTTTATGTTATTAAAATAAATTTTCCTCGCGAATTATTAAAATATTAAATAAAATAAATATATTTTCGTAACCGTTAGTGCGAAACTGTTCTGTTGATAAAACTGAACTTCCGGTTCGATTCATTTCACAGACACGAATTGACGAGAGGCAGTAGATTTCATTTTCTGTTTACTCGATAAGTAAAAAAAAAACATAATTCATTTGTTTATCTTCCAAATTTTTTAATTTAACATTTTTTTCTTTATTATATAAGGCAAAAAAAAAAAGTTTGTCGCTTGCTTTTTGAGTTTTCTTTTGTTTTGTTTTTTGTTTTTCGATATAAGATTGGTTGGTAGTGCTAATGCAAAGAGTGGTCCGCGCTATTTTTAAATCGTATTTCCAGGTTTAATTAAAGTTTTATTATGTTTTTTTTTATTCAATTGAAAGGTTAAAATACAGATTAGGTACAAAACACCCTCCCCTCCCCATGTTAAGAATGGCTTTTTAAATAATAACGTTATTAGTTCAACACGGATCACTCTCTGCATGAGTACTGTACTTTCACCTTACAATTTAATAAACAGAACATGGTACTTATGCAGAGAAAGTACCATAATAATATAATAATAGAATAATAACGTTATTTAGAAAGCCATTCTTAACATGAGGAGGACGTTTTGTTACTATTCTATACTTTCACCTTACAATGTAATAAACAAAATATGGTACTAATGCAGAGAAGGTACCGTGCTGAAATAACGCTATTAAGAAAGCCATTCTTAACATGGGAAAGGGGGAGTGTTCCGTAACTATTTTATATTTTCACCTAACAATTTAATAAACAAAAGGGTTATCCTGACGCTGTGAACTTCTTTATTTACATTGGAAGTGACGTCACACAAATCTTATAATACGGATGGCTACAATTGTATAAATAATTTGTTTTATTTTTCTCTCCCATTTGTTATATTGGTATTTGAGCGGAGAATCTAACATTTCTTTTCATTTTGAGAATTTGTTTTAGTTTTTAATTACTAACACAGCGGAGAATTTAACTCCCCCCCCCCATTTCTTATTTTGAGCGGAGAATTTATTTTATTTTCATTTTGAGCTCTTTTTCCGATCCGACGTTACCTTTTACAGGTACTCCTGCACTTTACGACCCGAGATATTTTTTAACGCTAATATTTAGAAACCTATTATTTAACATGGGGAAGGGAGGGCGTATTGTAAATATTCTGTACTTTCGCCTAACAATTCAATTAAAAAAAAGGTAAATATGAAGAATTACTTGACCCTCGAAAATTCCTTTAAAATTACCACTCTTAAAGGTTTTCGGGGTCGCAGAAAACGAAAATAACGTTTAAAATTACGGCAAACGAGTAGTTTCCAAGATATGAAGAAATATTAGTTTTAAAAAGTGGGGGGTCACTTTTCTATAATAATTTAACATAAAATGATCACCCACTTTGTGGCCAGGAGTACCTATAAAAAGTAACGTCGGATCGGAAAAAGAGCTCAAAATGAAAATAAAATAAATTCTCTGCTCAAAATAAGAAATGGAGGGGGGAGTTAAATTCTCCGCTGTGTTAGTAATTAAAAACTAAAACAAATTCTCAAAATGAAAAGAAATGTTAGATTCTCCGCTAAAATACCATTATAACAAATGGGAGAGAAAAAAAAATTAAATTCGCTAAAACAAATTATTTATTACTTGTAAGCTGGTTTATTAATTGTAGAAAACAAAAACAACGGGAGAAAAAAGGAGCTCAAAATGAAAGAAAAATAAAACAAATTATTTTTACAATTGTAGCCATCCGTATTATAAGATTTGTGTGACGTCACTTCCAATGTAAATAAAGAAGTGCACAGCGTCAGGATAACCAACAAAAGATAGTACTTATGCAGAGAAGGTGCCGTGCTGAAATAATACCGTTATTTAGAAAGCTATTCTTAACATGGGGAGGGAGTTTTTCATCTATTCTATACTTTCACCTAACAATTTAATAAACAAAAATAGATAGTACGTATGCATAGAAAATACCGTGATGAAATAATGTTATTAAGAAAGACATTCTTAATATGGGGATGGTATTTTGTAACTATTCTGTCCTTTCACCTAACAATTTAAAAACAAAACATGGTACTTATGCAGAGAAGCTACCCCGCTGAAATAATGACGTTATTATTTAAAAAGCCATTCTTAACATGGGGATAGGGGTGTTTTGTAACTATTCTGGACTTTCACCTAACAATTTAATAAACAAAAGTTAAACTTTAGCAGACAAGGAACAGTACTGAATCATTAACATTATTTAGAAAGACATTTTTAACATGGGGAGGGAGGATGTTTTCTAACTATTCTGTACTTTCGGTGCTAATGCAGAGAGTGATCTGTCTATTTTTTAAATCGTATTTCCACGTTTAATTAAAGTTTTATGATATGTTTTTATTCAATTGTAAGGTTAAAGTACAGATCCCCTCCCCATGTTAAGAATGGCTTTTAAAATAATAACGTTATTATTTCAGCACGGATCACTCTCTGCATGATACCGATTAATGTTTTGTTCTTACCTTTTTTACCGTATTTTTGAAGAAAACCTTTAACAGAAATTGAAAGTACACGTTTTTTCTTCTTTTTTTTTACAGAAGTTGTTTTTACATAAGAAAATATGAATGCTTTTTCTTTATTAAAGAAATTGGGTACTCTTGCACTTATTGATCCGTGCTGAAATAATAACGTTATTATTTAAAAAGCCATTCTTAACATTGGGAGAAGAGGGTGTTTTGTAACTATTCTGGACTTTCACCTAACAATTTAATAAACAAAAATTAAACTTAAGTAGACAAGGAACAGTACTGAAGCATTAACATTATTTAGAAAGACATTCTTAACATGGAGAGGGAGGATGTTTTATAACTATTCTGTACTTTCGGTGCTAATGCAGAGAATGATCCGCGCTATTTTTAAAATCGTATTTCCACGTTTAATTAAAGTTTTATATGTTTTTTATTCAATTGTACAGATTAGGTAAAAACCCCTCCCCTCCCCATGTTAAGAATGGCTTTTTAAATAATAACGTTATTATTTCAGCACGGATCATTCTCTGCATGAATACCGATTAACGTTTTGTTCTTTGCTTTTGTTACCGTATTTTTTTGTTTTTTTTTTCAAGAAAACCTTTTTTAACAGAGATTGAAAGTGCACGTTTTTTCTTTTTTTTACAGAAATTGTTTTTATATAAGAAAATATGAATGCTTTTAAAGAAATTGGTACTCGTGCACTTATTGATCCGTGCTGAAATAATAACGTTATTATTTAAAAAGCCATTCTTAACATTGGGAGAAGAGGGTGTTTTGTACCTATTCTGTACTTTAACCTTACAATTGAATGTAGAAAACGGTAAATTTTTAGATTAGGTCCACCTCCATAATTTTCTTTTAAATGACGACTTTTGTAGGTTTTCGACTATGCTGAATACGGAAATCGCATTGAAATTTTGCAGAAATAAGTAGTTATCGAGATATTAAAAATTTGTGTAATGCATTGTAATCTCTGGCAGCCGTCTTTTTTACACGCTTGCGCGCGTCATAAACAAATCTACGCGCATAACAAAGATGGCCGCCAAATAATACAATGCATGAAACAATTATTTATATCTCGATAACAACTTATTTCTGCTAAATTTCAATGCGATTTCTGTATTCAGCATAGTCGGAAACCTTTAAAAGTCGTAATTTAAAAGAAAGTTGTGGAGGTGGACCTAATCTAAAAAAAAATACCAAAAACAAAACATAAACCTTTAATTAAACTTGGAAATACGATTTTAAACAATAGCGCGCATCAGTAAGTGCATTAGCACCCATTAATCGACTCACGTGACCTTATTGCCAAATAAGGTCCGGCTACAATGTTGAACGTGCCGTTCACATTGTTTTTTTTTGTTGTTTTTTTTTCAAGTTAAATTAAACTTTCACAATATCTTTTTATTTTTTTATAACTTCACAATATCTTTTTTTAATAATAAATTGTTAATTAAAAAAGCACAGAATAGTTGCAAAACACCATCCTTTCTCTATGGTAAGAATGGCTGAAAAAAAATATTAGGTACTCATGTAGAGAGTGATCCGTGCTGAAATAATAACGTTATTATTTAAAAAGCCATTCTTAACATGGGGAGGGGAGGGTGTTTTGTATCTATTCTGTACTATAACCTTACAATTGAATAAAATCATATCATAAAACTTTAATTAAACTTGGAAATTTGAAAAAGACAAACGGTGATGGACACTGTTGATGATTTTAAGTTTGAGAAAATGATTTAAAACTAAAAAACTAAACGAAATACTATCAGAAACCCACCGAATATGTCAGTCTATGTCACAATAACATATAATCAGTAGTTGTCTGACATTGTTTTGTATAGTTTTTAACTGATTTTCCCAAATTTAACGTATTCAACAGAGTTCGCGACCATTCGTCTTTTTCAAATACATAGACAAACACTGCGTTTTTGAGCCGATTAAACATTTTACATTAAATAAAAACACTTAAAAATTATCCAGTTAGATAGAAACGTAATTTACCTTACCTTTGCTTTCATTTATTCGTTTTTGAACAACTTTTTCGAATCTGTGTATAGTAACACCCCCTTACCCAAATATTAATTACAAACTCACATTTTTTAATATAATAAAAAAGAAAACTATGTAGCGTTTCAATGGTTTAGCAACTTTCGGCTTAATCCACTGAATGTTGATCGAGCCCAAGCCATGATTGATGGTAACTCCCGAGGATCCGGATCCAATTCTGCAAGAGTACCATATTTTTTTTCATTTTCGCCTTTTTTTTTTTTTTACTTTTTGAAGTGAATTGCTGTACTAAGAATCTAAGAAACATGCATTTTCTCTTTTTATTAGAATTTTCCATTACACGAAATTAAGCCACAGCAACGCGTGGCAGGGTACAACTGGCATATACATATATATATATATATATATATATATATATATATATATAAATATATATATATATATATATAACTACTTCATTTACTCACATAAAATTAATATACGAAAGTATAAATTTATGCGTAAATTTTAAGTATTTACTTCAAAAGTGCTCAATACGTAGGAAGAGCTGGTTAGTTAGTTATAAAATATATATGGTGATTAAGCTACACTGAATATTCCGCGTTTCATCCACTCTAGGATTCTTATGCTTATGCGCTTAAACCTTAAGAATCCTAGAGTGGATGAAACGCGGATTATTCAGTGTCGCTTAATCGCCATATATATTTTATAACTAACTATATATATATATATATATATATATATATATATATATGTGTGTGTGTGTGTGTGTGTGTGTGTGTGTGTGTGTGTGTTAAATGAATGTTGCATTTTCATTGCTTGTCCGTCTATATAGTGGTGAATGTATACTGACGAAACCTTTTTGTAAGCATTCTAAATTCATGAAAAAATATTTTTTCGAGATAGGTAAAATCAACTTTCTGATAATAAAGTGTTTTCTTAATATTTCTTTATTTTAGTTATATATATATATATATATATATATATATATATATATATATATATATATATATATATATATATATATAAACATGTAAATTGTAAATTCTTTAGAACGGATGACAGAACCTATATGTGCTCCTTATAATTATTAGGGTGCCCTCTCCCTTTGATTTGACTTTGACTTTCGTTTGGTAAGCTCAGGATATTGCTTAGTTTTGAGTTTTTTTGTTTGTTTTTTTTTTAAGCTCGGCGAATGTGGTTTTTGTGTGTTTTTGTGTGCTTTTTTGAAAACAGAAATCTGTGCGAAATATCTTTTGGCTATTCTTTTTTTAAATGAAAAACACCGGATCACGTAGCTTATTTTTTATGTGTATCTAAGAATACCGGTGTTTTTGTGAAAATGTTATGTAGTACGTGCATTTTATTTTTTGTACATTTAGACATTACCTTGCCTAAAAGATTTATAATTTGCGAACGCCGGTCAATAGGTAATTTCCCTGTCGCACTTTCCGTTATCTGATCTAACAGTAATGTACAGTGGTTTATATTTCTGTTGTAAATTAGAGCTCAAAACTATTTGTCGGTTCTGATTTACAGGTGATTGAACTAGTAACGTGTAAAATGGGGCCTGTTGAGTGTCGCGCAGTGAACCAGTATTGTATTTGAAAGGACCAACACGACAGAAGACATTAATGAATTGAAAGAAACGTATGATAATGATGGCCCATCATATGCCATTTTAAACCGCTAACATCGTGAATTAAAACATGCCGTAAAAGCCGTGGACACACCTTCGAGATATAGTCGTTCCCTACTGCCATTGATGATCTAGTTAAATTTAGACTGTCATTTTTTAAAATGTGTGACTATTCGCCAAATATCTCAAGACTTAAAGATTAGTACGGGATCAGTGAGAACATGGTGACTACCGAGACCTGTTGAAATTCTACCGCGGACTCTTTAATATATTGATGTTGGGATTCTGTGGATGTTCAGCGAAAATAGAGGCACCCCGATATCATTGTAGCTTGTCGTACAATACGCTTAAATATAGCATATTTATATTATTCAAATTTCTTATATAATTTTTTTCCTTTTTAGCGATTCTTATATATTATAAAGTTGTGATTTCCAAAATAAAAATATGTCTATATTACTTGGTTTTATCAGCTTGAATCAAAACCGAAACTAAAACTTATGAAGCAATATATATATATATATATATATATATATATATATATATATATAAGTCAAAGTGTCTGTCTGTGTATCTGTGTGTCTGTGTGTGTACATTTTCCTACGCAATAACTCTGTCAATTTTAAGTCTATAGACTCGAAATTTGATATACAGGGTACTGTAGGAAAATCTATGTGATCGGTTTTCGGCCAGAAATTTTGTGATTAAGAGATCAAAGTTCAACGATTTGACCTTTGAGAACTCTACCAAACTCCTCCGCCAATTTTGGGTCTAAACACTTGAAATTTTAGATATAGGTTCATTGAACATGGATCTAACTTAATAATTTGATTTTAGCCCAAAACAATAAATTTTAAGGGGGCATAATACGGGTCAAAGTAAAAGAAATTTACCACTTTTTTCTGCTTAACATACATCTCCAAATACTCGGGCAACGCCGAGCACTCATGCTAGTATATATATATATATATATATATATATATATATATATATATATATATATATATATTGAGAGAGAGAGAGAGAGAGAGAGGGAGGGAGAGAGAGCAATCAGCTATAATCGAAACTGAAAGCAATACTTATGTAGAATTCTTGTAAAAATTATTTATAAAAAAATAGATAACTTAAAGTGTCATCAGCTATAATCGAAACTGAAACCAAAACTTATGAATAATTTTTTGTCAAATTATTTATTACAAGAAATGGAAGGTACTAACAATTAAATGACAATCACTCGGAAGAAAAACGATGTAAACGTGATACACAAAATAACATACAGGCTATCGTATTTTCATATGCATAAGATGTCTGCCAGATGGATTCCCACTTAGGTAATATATTTCCAGGACTGAGAATGCGTCGCGTGCTTGAAGATAACCTTGAAAATGTGCAAAGAAGATGAGTCAAATGTTTTCAAGAGACTTGTTGCACTATGATTCATAGACCAAAGAATCATCAATATAGAAGTATTTAGACTCACCAGCTATCCGTTCAAAAGGTCATGCTAATAATCAACTAAGACCAAGCCGAAGTAATGATGACAAATTTCCGGCCACAGATTACCGTAATTGTGGGAGCATGCTTCATTTTGTAGAACATTAATAGAAGTCAGCAAAGTTATTGTGATCCTGCAATCAAAGAGTCCGGCTCAGTGCGAGCATGTCGCCAAATAAGAAACAATGACGTGTGGCTATGAAATCCTCCCCTTACATCCCTTACCTTCAACTCCTTATTAGCCTAGAAGTCTATTAAGCGTTTTCCAGATGATGCAGCTTTGATTTACGAAGTCACATCGTGGTTGGAGGATCAATTTGTGGTTTCTAACACAAATAGTCTCTGGAGCACCATTAGATGATGGGAAAATGCGTGACTCTGGATTGTTTTTATGTGAACAAAAGACAAATAACTGTGCCAAGTTTCGTTGCTCTACTGCTAATAAAGTTAATCAAGGCCATTACTTACTTAACGTTTTTCGTATACTGATGAAGTATTTTCTATAAGTGTTTAAGACATTTCTATATCATTATAATATATATACTATTTTCACGATGTATGATATATTTTATGAATATGTATGTATATATATACATATATATACACATATATTATTTGTGTGTGAGTGTTTATATATATATATATATATGTATGTGGATGACTATATATATATATATATATATATATATATATTGGTCGTACAGTAAAACACGGGTGTTCACACTCAGTAGATATAGGTAGGTCTATTTTTTATGAAATTGCCTTAAACAAAAGGTCCAGGTGACGGAACAAGATGTGTATCGCAAGATAAGAACTAGCGAGTTATCTCCCTTAGATAAGAATTGCATTTTTTTCTTTTGTTAGATTTCGGGTTGTTTTACTGTGTGTGCTTCTTTTAAAGATAACGCTGTGAGATATTTCAAAGATGTCTTCATTACATAAAACAAAACTACGGATCGTAAAGATGTGGCAAAAATACTTCATGCATGGGTGAATGATACCTTTGTAGAAATACAGGATACTCTCAGGTGGAAGTAGTTTTCTAGTACTATGGAGGGGACTAATTCTCTTTGCAGAAGCCTTCTCAAAGTTCTAAATGTATTTGTTCCAGTTATTATTCCCCGTAAATGTTAAGCCGATGATTCTGACAGCAGAATTCCCTGTCAGAGTGTTATTTGTTCATGGATATCGGTGATTGAAGAAGCGTCTTGTAATTGCTAAAGGGGAGCAGCTTAGTCTTACTAGCATTCAATATTACTATCCATTTGCGTCCCCATTCAACTACGGTGGAGGCCATTTTCTAACAATTCTGCCATTGTCTTAGATTTCTGTACATCCGTTCTACTCTCTGCATGTTATTAAGCGTTGTATCATCAGCAACTATACCCATCTCGGACACGATTTTACCATAGAGGCCGTTTACAAATATTAGGAACAATAGTTGTTCAAAGAGCGACCCCTGAGGCATTTATGTTATTCTGCTTGAATGTACGTCTATCAATAAATATCTGGATGGTCCTATTATCTATAAAGGATTTAACTATATTTAGCGTACGTTGAGTTATATCGTTATGAATAAAGTTATACGGTTATAAATGGTTTACATCACTGCATTCTAACTGTCTCCGACTATTACAAACTAATAGAACTAATATCAGTTGACTACACACATACATATATATATATATATATATATATATATATATATATATATATATATATATATATATATATATATATATATAATTATTTTTTTACTATAAAAATTAAATACTTACGGACACTAGTGTTTCATCCTTTCGGGAATCTTCAGTGCAGGGTGTCACGATTGACACCAGTCGAACGATTTGAACCCCGCAACACGAGACATCTCTGGCTCGATTAGCGGAGACCTAATCCATTCGGCTACCATTAACCACGTGAAATAATAATTTAAACATTTTAATTTTAAATGTTCTTTTACGTCAGTCAGACAGTAATCTAATCGTTATACGATGATCTATGCATAAGAGCGAAATTGACCGAGTTTAATTCAACTAAAAGTGCTCAACGATAAGAAACGAATTTCTTAAAGGGGCTGTCATAATTTTATATATATATATATATATATATATATATATATATATATATATATAAAGCATGCCTCCCGCCATTGCCCCGTTGTAAAATACGCTTAAATATGATATTTGGATTTATGCAGATTTCGTATTTATTATTATATTGTATTGAACCTAATATATAGCAATGATTTAAAAGTGTTTTTAAAAAAATGACTCATGCGCCACCACCGAAATGCGAAACCAAAACATTTAGTTTACAATTTACTTTTTCCTTTGACGTTAATGCCTGAGCTATGAAGACATGCTTGCTGAAAGGCTAAAAATTAAAGCATGAACCAATAGCCATTATGTTACGCATGCATATTCGTAATGGCGTCGTTCGACCTTCACCTGACAAATTACATTTCTTTAATTTTCACACTTTTGCACGGATTTTTCTCTGCTAAAACTTAAATATAATGTTTCGCATGGGTTCGAATATCCTATATATAAAGTTTTATGTCTGTAGACCAAAAACTAACAGAGGATTTTGGTAAGTATTTTTAAACAGATATTTATACGCATACATAAATATATAGAGAAAAAGGTTTGTGTTTACTATAAACTAAAAATTAGTGTCCCATTAGAAAACCGAAAAACTAATTGGGAATTAATTAACATGCGTGTTTAATGCAAATTAGCTAGGTCTTTTGTCAGATGAATGCAATTCCACGATCCATATATAACAAAGTTGTATTTTCTTTTTAAATAAATAGAAAAAAAGTTTTTTAATATGAATATCAATACACAAAAAATATAGGATTATATATCTATAAAAGTGAAAATGACTGTGTATGTGTTTGTGTATAGCTCTGTTAATTTTCAGTCTATAGACTCGAGATTTGACATAAGGGGTATTGATTCTTTTAATCAGTTTTCGGCCAAAAATTTGACTGTCAATGTTCAACGATTTGACCTTTGAGAACGCTATCAAACTTCTCCGCTAATTTTGGGTCTAAACACTTGAACTTTTAAATGTAGGTTACTTCGACATGAATCAAATTTTTTTATTTGTATTTGAGCCCAAACGTAAATGTTAAGGGATTAAGTTATGGTAACAGTTTTTAAAAAATTGGCCTCTGCGGTATTTACAAAATTACACAGCCAATTACGGGTATAAACATTTTCATTTTTACATAAAAATGTATTCAGATATAGAGCAAGTTTTTTAATCGGTTTGGGTCGAAAATTTGAGCCGCCAAGGGGTCAAAGTTCAAAAGATTTGACCGTTGCGGTATCTAGCAAACTACTCAGCAAATTCTGGGTCTAAACATTTGTCATTTATACATAACGGGTATTCAGACATGTGGTAAGCATTTTAATCAGTTTTGGAGTGAAAATTTGGCTGCCAAAAGTTGAAACAGTTGATCTTTGCAGATTCTACTAAATTTCTCCGCCAATTTTGGGTCTAAACACTTGAAACTTTAGATGTAGGTAACTGGGGCATAGGTAAAACTTTTATTTTCATTTGAGATCAAAATAATAAATATTAATGGGTGAAAATCGGGGCCCAAGTTATAAAAAAATTACCTTTGCGATCTTTATGAAATTACTCGGACAATTTTTGGTTTAAATATTTGAAATCTTACATAAAGTGTATTCTCGTGTGGGGCAAATTATGAACAGTACGTAGGGCCCGAGCAAAGTTGGACTGAACTGCTAGTATATATATATATATATATATATATATATATATATATATATATATATATATATATAAAGAGAGAGAGAGCAAGAGAGAGCGAGAGACAGACAGACAGAGGCAGAGAGAGGGGGAATGTGTTTGAACGTATTATTTAGTAAGGCTTATTTCTAATCAATTATATTATTGAGTCAAAATTTTAGGTTTTTAATCTACATTTTCCTAACGTAATTATGATTTGGCGATCGATATTTATTAGAAGCTTATAATTCATGCTTATCCGACAATATCTTCTAAGTGTATTGTATTTTGTTGCGTCAATTACATAGAAAATATACTGTAGAGTAAAATGATAGTAAAAATAGTTGAAGTACAAGTAAAGGATGAATTACGCCATGGGAAATAGGACAGACCCCCATGTAAAGCAAAATGAACAGAATTAGAGAAGCAATTAAAGTTAACATTCCTTCTAAAAGAGTTAGCAAAAATATAATTTTAAAATCTTTACAATTTTCCAACATGTGCCTATTTCTTTCCGAGAAGGGCCCATCACAGTCATTATATAGTGAGACAGCTCAATCTAAATAACCCACTGATCATCTTCTGAACATGTACTTTGTATCAATTATATCGTTCTTACACACTAAATATTGACATTTCTGGGACAATATATGGGAGAAAACACATGAACACGTTTATTTCGAAACATCAGGAAAGTTATTTATTAAAAAAAGGAATCGAGAAGTAGAGTTAATATGAACCGTTAATGCAAACTTGAGAAATCCTAACGACGACGGAATACATAGATCATCGTTGTCTAGACTACGTTAATAATTGGTATAGAATTTAAGAAGTAGGTTACTAAATATAGAGGCAGCCTAATTAAATACGACACTACAAAAAGAAAGACTGTCCACCCCACCAAGGAAACTATAAATGGATAACCTCCCCTCCACCAACTAAATTGATGAACAGCCACCTGATTTGGCCTTCGGGCCAAGATCAAAGTGAAGTATCTGTTCCGGCAGATACTGTAAGCAAAGACCATATGTGGGGGAAACCCCACATATAAGACCTTGGTGAATGTAGGGGCAACCCTTCATACCAATTGTCACTATCCAGCTCCCCTACTCCCCGGGGAGTTGGTCCCCATTTTCCCTTCACTCCTCACATTAAAAATCGGCCTTGTGCCTAATTTGCTCGGTGAGGGAGCAAATAAATACATCAAAATGTAGTATCTGTTCTTCAGATGCTGCACTTCAATTTCCTGTTCTTTGTCAGTGGAGGAGAAACCCTTCACGGCTGAGACAATTTTTATTTTTGTTCCTTTTCTCCACGTTAAAAAATGACCCTGGTGTCTAACTCTGTCCCGTGGGGAGGCATTGTAAAAAAGAACTACGGACTCTTCTTCGCAGAATGCAAGAAAAGTTAGCTAATTATTTATTTAATGCTGATCAGAAGATGTTGAATTAATTTGCTTCCTCCCTTGAGGATTGCATTCACAAATATCAGTGGACTTAGAAGTTATCTAGATGATGTAGCGTCTTTTATCCTAGTAAATTCCTCATATACCCCAGCATTAAGTAAAACTAAGATACAGGCTAAATCCCCTCTAACTGTTTTAACGTAACTGGATACATTTCACTCTCTACCGTAGAGGGTCAGACAGATATATGCATAGATTTGTAATCTATATTCGTAACACCGTTCTTTTAACTAGAGAGCCAATCTAGAATCAGTTGCTACGGACTTTATGTGCTTTAGAGTAGCCTTGCAACGCTGCTTTAGTTACTTATATTTTATCATTTATCACCCGTTCTCCCTCAATAATCCCGGATAGTGTCCTAATCAACCATATCTCTAACAGTATACACGCAACAATTCATTTGGGTACAAACGCTCGGATACATATATTTAGTGATTTTAATGTCCATCACAAGTGTTGTTCTGATTTCTAGAGTTACACAGATACAGTTGGTAGCAGCACGCACAACTTCTCTGACACATTCCCTGGCACAAACAGTTATGTTCTGGACCGGATTTGATGATGCAGATCAGCAAGCCTTACTATTAGATATATTTCTTACTACAATACTCGAGGATTGCGTTCAAATCCCCATAATCCACTAATTAACCGCAACCACCTTTTCATGTTAGTTGACGTCGCCATTAGTTTCCGACTTAAGCTGAGGAACCGTTCTGGAAATGGCTAAGTGCTTCAAAAGGCTGATTGAAAAGCCACCAGAAAATACATCAGAATATATTTTTCCTGTTGAACAGTGTGCTAATAAGAAAACTGAATAATGTACTTACATGGAGATACTATAACATTCCTCACTCTCTTTAATTGTTTACTTTAATTTGTGCAGCTGCCATTGCACACACGAACCATGACTTCCGCCCACTCGCCTGCTAATCAAGTAAACATAAACAAAAGTTTATGGAAGCTAGAAAGAATTGTAAGAGTTTAATAGCTGCAGCCAAAGGAACGCATACTAATATGACCAAGAAACGTATCGAATTGTAGAAATTACGAACTGGTGATTTGTGAAAAATGTCTACTACTGTGATGAATAGTGTATAATAAATAATTTCTCCACTATCCAAAAACTATGTAGTCGCTGACACGGAAACTGAGAAGGCTGGACAGCTTGCCTTTTGATTCGCCTCCAACTCCATTTTCGGCCTCACAAACCACGCCCTCCCAATTTTACTTTTATAGGCAGAAGCCACACTCATAGGTCTGAAAATCATTTTTTCTCATGTCCATGATTTAAGAAAAACTAGACATCTCCCAAGCGCGCGGGTCTAACCTCATCATTCCTGCTATACTCTAGGTTCGCTCTTGTAATCCGCTAATTCTTCAATAAATGTCTAGCTGACTCTCGTTTCCTAATAGAAATTTGCATCCGTGATAGCAGTATTCAAAAATGCTAGCGAAAACACTGGCCCGCTAATTATCGACTTATCACTCTCCCCCTTTGTCAGGTCCTGGATATGACCTTAAACTATATCCAGTGGTGAGGCCCCAGCTTGCGGGCTTTAGGGAGTGTGGAGCCACCCTTTAATTACCATTGCTCCCAGGTCCACTCTGACCCGGAGTGGTAGTACCTGTTAGGGTCCCAACTATGGGTTAAATAGAAACCGACTTGAAAACAACAAATATATTCTATTAAACAAAATTAAACAAACTAAGATACAGGCTAAATCCCCTCTAACTGTTTTAACGTAACTGGATACATTTCACTCTCTACCGTAGAGGGTCAGACAGATATATGCATAGATTTGTAATCTATATTCGTAACACCGTTCTTTTAACTAGAGAGCCAATCTAGAATCAGTTGCTACGGACTTTATGTGCTTTAGAGTAGCCTTGCAACGCTGCTTTAGTTACTTATATTTTATCATTTATCACCCGTTCTCCCTCGATAATCCCGGATAGTGTCCTAATCAACCATATCTCTAACAGTATACACGCAACAATTCATTTGGGTACAAACGCTCGGATACATATATTTAGTGATTTTAATGTCCATCACAAGTGTTGTTCTGATTTCTAGAGTTACACAGATACAGTTGGTAGCAGCACGCACAACTTCTCTGACACATTCCCTGGCACAAACAGTTATGTTCTGGACCGGATTTGATGATGCAGATCAGCAAGCCTTACTATTAGATATATTTCTTACTACAATACTCGAGGATTGCGTTCAAATCCCCATAATCCACTAATTAACCGCAACCACCTTTTCATGTTAGTTGACGTCGCCATTAGTTTCCGACTTAAGCTGAGGAACCGTTCTGAAAATGGCTAAGTGCTTCAAAAGGCTGATTGAAAAGCCACCAGAAAATACATCAGAATATATTTTTCCTGTTGAACAGTGTGCTAATAAGAAAACTGAATAATGTACTTACATGGAGATACTATAACATTCCTCACTCTCTTTAATTGTTTACTTTAATTTGTGCAGCTGCCATTGCACACACGAACCATGACTTCCGCCCACTCGCCTGCTAGTCAAGTAAACATAAACAAAAGTTTATGGAAGCTAGAAAGAATTGTAAGAGTTTAATAGCTGCAGCCAAAGGAACGCATACTAATATGACCAAGAAACGTATCGAATTGTAGAAATTACGAACTGGTGATTTGTGAAAAATGTCTACTACTGTGATGAATAGTGTATAATAAATAATTTCTCCACTATCCAAAAACTATGTAGTCGCTGACACGGAAACTGAGAAGGCTGGACAGCTTGCCTTTTGATTCGCCTCCAACTCCATTTTCGGCCTCACAAACCACGCCCTCCCAATTTTACTTTTATAGGCAGAAGCCACACTCATAGGTCTGAAAATCATTTTTTCTCATGTCCATGATTTAAGAAAAACTAGACATCTCCCAAGCGCGCGGGTCTAACCTCATCATTCCTGCTATACTCTAGGTTCGCTCTTGTAATTCGCTAATTCTTCAATAAATGTCTAGCTGACTCTCGTTTCCTAATAGAAATTTGCATCCGTGATAGCAGTATTCAAAAATGCTAGCGAAAACACTGGCCCGCTAATTATCGACTTATCACTCTCCCCCTTTTTCAGGTCCTGGATATGACCTTAAACTATATCCAGTGGTGAGGCCCCAGCTTGCAGGCTTTAGGGAGTGTGGAGCCACCCTTTAATTACCATTTCTCCCAGGTCCACTCTGACCCGGAGTGGTAGTACCTGTTAGGGTCCCAACTATGGGTTAAATAGAAACCGACTTGAAAACAACAAATATATTCTATTAAAAAATATTTCTTCAAAATCTTTGGATTCGGCATTAAATAACCCGAAAAGGGTTGATATGCCGTAAAACAAAAACAACCAACCAAGCAACCTCCTTTTTCGCGAAAATCTTTGAGTCGTTAATTAATAAAGCGCTAGTCCATCATCTGGAAAATACTAAGCTTCTTTCTGACCAATAGCATGGATTTACGCAATCACATTCGACTCCAAATATTTTAACTCTTATTTCTGGATGCATATTTCATACGCTGGATAAAATAGAGGAAGCTAGACATGCACCTTTTGATGTTTCCAAATCCTTGTACAAAATCTGTCGTGAAAGGATTCTCTTGAAATAAATAATATGGTATTTCTGAAAGATTATTTTACATACTCATATCCTTCTTTGACAAGAAATAACCCAGGTTGTCCTCGGTGGCCGTAGATCGCAACAACATAATATTAATCTACCATTGTGTCTACCATTCTTGATATTTATAAAAGACCTCCCTGATAAAATTGTGTTCCAAATAAGTATATTTGCTGATGTCACCACGCTCTATAATAGACATAAGGTGAAAACTAATGCACACTTATTTAACGCAAGGCCAGAAAATCTAAAAGACGACCTTCAGTTTGTAGTGGAATGAAAGCAACTTTGTTTGTAGTGAAATGAGACCGTAGATGGATGGTAACATTTAATGTTACTAATACAAACTTCTTTTCTTTAAACAACTTCAAAACCCCTTCTCACAACTGACTGTTATGATAAATAACACCCTACTCGAGAGCATGGCCTTCAATCTCGCCAGATAATTATTCAGAGACAATATTAATTGGAACGAATCCATTGAAGACATTGCCAAGGCTGGTGCAAAGGTGGGCTGCCTCTACCGTGCTATACAATTATTCACACTAGAAAATACTCTATATCTTTATAAAGCTACAACTTTTCCATGCACAGAGAATTGTTGCAATCTAGGTTGGTGCAATCTATCACTAGTCTCTTACTCTTGGACAGAGTCAAATCTAATAGGTCCTGCTCTATCGGCCAAGCTCTAACCTTTTTCCATGGTTACAAAGTTGAATCCCTGTGTCTGTTTTTAAGTACTTTAATGGAATATGCTTTAGTAAGTACATAGAATTTATATCTCCTTGACGTACATTCTACCGACTAACTTGATAAGCGGCAAGATCTCACCCCTTCACCATAAAGCTTCTGGAAATTGATTCTGCCCGCAGACTGCTTTACTTTGGGATTCCCTTCCTGATTCTTGTTACCCTGACTGTAATCATCTGCAAAAGTTTAAATGTACTATATAACGTCATCTTGCTGTTTAACGTCCGCTGTCGTCTGTTAAGCATCTTTCCAAATAGTATCCCCTTCTATCCAATTGGTAATATGCCTTTTGTGATTTGGAAAAAATAAAAGAATAAATAACTTAAGACAAGGAACATAATCATTACACTTATTGAATATATAAATGAGTATAATACAATCTCCCGATAATGGATGCCTTGAAATTGATTCAATTCTCAGAACAACATATCAATTTCAGAGGGAACCTAAGAAAAATTTAAACTGTAAATGACAACGTCTTGTAGCGATAAAATTAAATAGAAATATTCTCAAATGCGCCCATTAGTCTCCAAAGTGTAATGCATATCTACAGACAAATTAAACACATGTGTTCACTAATGAATGTGTATGTAATTGAATTGTTAATGCAAAAACCGGAAGGAGATAGGCTCACTAATAAACTAGAACATATGAAGGTGATCAACGTGTAAAAAGTGTGTACGACTTGTAATGAAAATAGTATAACGTGAAATTAAGTACTTATATCTACTTACAATAAAAAAATCAAAGTATTGGAAAATGAATAATTCTACTTATGTACAATACAGAATGATGTTGATGACTTTATACAAAAACGAAGCGAAGAGCGTTAGTAAAAACTGACGACATGAAGACGACACAAAGGACTAGAAAAGGGCATGACGCATAATGCAGCGAGGTCGATTATCGTCGCGGAAATCTATTAAGAATCGCAATAATGTTAACAGCAAAGCAAAAGAAAAACAGGGGAAGAAATGTTATATAAAAGAACATACGAAACGGAACAAATAAACTGATATCCGCTCTTTCAAAAAGAATATTCAGTTTTAGAGACTAGATATTTGGATAGAGTAATGTATACTTTTTTATATTAATATATAAACATTGTATATGACTTAAGATACCCATTTAGAAACTGTATCTCTGACAATGTAGCGAATACAATGTGTGTGCTGGACTACTGTGACCTTGTAGAGTTGGTTAACCTTGCGTCTTTCTGACAAAAGCGCCATTGCTAAACACCTTACTAACCAAAATGCTTATACCCGCTCCCAATTTCGAAATTGGTTAGTAGACAATAATTCTCTTTTTGAAAACACAACTAAACAGCATACACTTCATTTAATAAAAACACATATAAGTAAAAGAAAGAAACCAAATATTAATAAAAACATTCAATAACAACGATAACATTCTTAATTTTTTTTATAAATGACATATAATTAATATAGTTAATGACATGTTATAAACTGGTGAAAACGCACTTCTGGATAGATCTGAATGTACTCGGGTCAAAAGTGATTATTGAAGTTACTTCAGCTAATACATGCAAGAAGCAGGAAATTAATAAGGATCAATACTAACATAAGTAGACTGAACTTTTCCTTATTGTTTAATGAAAACATACATGAATGAATGCTATATATATATATATATATATATATATATATATATATATATATATATATATATATATATATATATATATATATATATGTGGGATAACATGGAGTAATTCATTACCAGACTTTTTGCTTTGTTGAATTCTGTTTCTAAGGTAAGGCATATCAACACTTGATATGGATAAAAAAAAGATTACAGCGAGTTCAGTAATCATAAAATAGACCAAAAAGATACAGAATTAAACAGAAAAGTAAAAAATTTGACTCAAAAATATTTGGTACATATACAAATTGGGTAATTCCATACATTTCGTTTGACAATTATATAAAGTGGTAAACATTAACGAATTAAAATAGGTATAAAGCCAACCAGTAAATTGAGCATTTATTTAACAGCATAGAATAGGAATAGGCATGGCTGGAAAAGAGAAAGGCGCAGAGAGACTGTTCAATTGTCAATTGCTAATTGTCTTTGATAAAAGACGAGATGCACACGTTATAGTTCACATCAGAAAAAAAATTTGAAAGATGTGTCTTCTGACTTTGGAAGGAAACCATTCAGGGTCACTATGACTGTCTGAGTAATCACTTTTTATTTGCAGCTTCGTAATATCAAAATTTGGCTCTGATGTGTCTGAATATGACTGTCTAAGTACATATTTTTGGTCTTTTTGTACCGGTATTCTGAGTCGTTATTCCTGTCCCTCGAGCTCACTCTCTAGACTGTGTCCTCCTTTTCCATCCATGCTTCCGTTCAGTCTTGAAAGACAAGGAATACCCCTTAGGGGCAGTAGCGTGTGTAATTGTGAGGGAAGGGTTGCGCAATAATCAACCGCACCTCTCCTTAATCGGCATAGTTTGAGTCCAGTGGCAAAGAGAAGACCAGGACGACTGGAAACAATGTAGAGATAAGCGGAGAGCACATACAGCACCTGAAAGTCCCAAATGGTCATCCATTTAGTACTGACCAGGTTCAGTGTTGCTTAACTTCGGTGATCCAGCGGGAACCGGTGTGTCAACGTGATTATGCCATATATTGTTCTCCTTTTATTTGCTACCACATTTTATTCGTCTTTTTGCTGTAGCTGTAGACATTCAGCTATGGTCAGACTCACCATATTGCCTTTTGGTGGCCCTTTGTATGCTGTCATCATTTTCTCTTTCAAGCCTAGCCAGCATGAGTGTCAACTTTCTCATTAAGAAATCAATTATAGTATTCTTTGTTGAACTTGGAGTCATTTTAGACGAAGAAGCGAGAGCGGGTCATCTGCTGATGTGGAAGGCACAGGTATTGACGCGGAAGGCATTTCAATATTATGCTAAATTTTATTTGCGCATAGTTTTTACGTTCTGCATAATTGTCTAGAATTTAATATTAAATTATAGCATATTAAATTATAGCATACGGAAAAATATGAAGTATAAAAATATAAAGCAACTCAAAGTTGCTTACCTTTCAGATCAATCTGTCGCTGAATAAGACAATAACGACGTCGGAGGGATAAATAACAACTAGAGCAGGAGTGCTAAACGTTCTGATTTTGATTCTAGCGAATAGTACTCAAGTCATGTCTTTTTATAACTTTTGAAATCATTAGTATATATTGGATGATAACTAGGGATGTGACAACAGCATATTCTTTTCATTGTTTTGATTCTTGAGTATATATCCGTTAATATCTTATATGTTTTTTTTTATATAGACTGATGTGGTTTCCCATTGATTGAATGTGTCTTACTGTGTCAGAGTCAAAACAATGAAAAGAATATTGTGTTGTCACAGCCCTAATGATAACCAATCGAGAATTGGCTCTATAATAATTAATAAGAAGGTTACGTTGTTTGTAAGTGTGCGAAACGTCTCTATCAACCTCCTCTGTGAATTTGGTTTTTAGCCTGTAAAAATAGCTGGTCAAATAGGAGTCAAATTCGAATAAAACACGAATGGCTTTGGCAAGATAAGATCAATTAACTTCGGACCATGCGTATATATGTATTTTGGCTTGAGATCCGTTAATTTGAAGCTATTTTATCCATCTAGCGATTGCTGAGACTATAACGTCGTAAGCTGCAGCGCTAAATAATGATTAAGGCTGAAATGCTGAATGTTTTGGTTTCGATTCCAGCTCATGGAACCAAAATCATTTTTTAAACGTTTAAATAATTACAATATATATTGGGTACTATATAATAATTAAAAGAGAGTTTGCTTTTTTATAATAAATACGAAGTCTGCATAAATTAAAGTATATTTAAGCGTATTTTACGACCGGACAACGTTTGCAAGTATATATTTTGCAAGTATGAAAACGTGTAGTTCAAAATGCTACACATTATACATCTTGCTCTGCGATAATTATTCTGCCA
Source organism: Euprymna scolopes (assembly GCF_053919585.1). NCBI lineage: Eukaryota > Metazoa > Mollusca > Cephalopoda > Sepiida > Sepiolidae > Euprymna > Euprymna scolopes. The sequence continues at coordinate 62,781,118 of NC_136495.1, read as the reverse complement.
GCATATTTCTGAGATTTGCATAATTCGATTTCAATTTAGACAAACATTTACTTATCTATGTTTATTGTCAGCCTTCAACGTTCATTATATATTGAATAAATAGTTGGATTTATCACAATTTCTCTGCGTTTCTATTATTTGAAGCATCTTTTTATTTGAGTGTTATTCTCACAACGTTTCGGTCAATGTAACTTTCGATCTTCTTCAGGTGTATCTTGTTGAACTTAGGAACGTGTTCGAAATTTATTTACTCTCTGGGATAGCATGCTTTCGTTCTGTCAGCAATGACAAGGTAGAAGTATTTCATAATTGTATTCTTAGTTTCTCCAGAAGAGTGTCACTTCGAACTAACTTTAACTTAATGCTTTAGCTGTTACGTCACGGGTTCTGGCTGACACTAAGAATATACTTCCGATAAACTTAAGACTTTTGCCCGGTTTAGGGTGAAGTAACGAGAGCATGCCACTTCGATGGTATGACTCGACTAAGAATTGAACCCCTGGTTTACCAGTCCACTTAAGAATGCCGTTATCAATATGTTAAATGAGCCGTCGAAATGCGCTATAGTCAAAATAGCACTAAAAAAGTACATAAAATAAAAAAAGTCTAATTACATGTTTAAATTGCATTACATGTATAAATATGTCTAAAGATCGATAATTGTATTACTTGGTGGAAAACGGCAGCATAAATAACCGTCGTGATCCGGATTACTTAAAATCATCGAGTTTAATACGACCAAATTGTGTTGTCTGCTTGATTTAAACAAATCGGACTACTATTCTAAGTAGTGTCTTCTATTTTAATTAGTTTCTTATATTCACAACATTGCGTGTGATGAAATGTCTAATCTTTTTCAGTTGAATATTTTAGAACTCAGGAGCATAAGGTTATTTATATCTAACTTAAAACGTGTACATAATTTTGAACTATTCTCTTTACTTAATCTACGTGGGTAGATTGTTCTCATCCCATAAGTCATCACACGCTGAAGACTATCACTTAGAAGTACTTGTTAACCTATACTGTTAACATTACAATGAAATAAACTATGTCCAATTCTACTATGGATTTTGCGTGTGTTAAACCTAATCTTGTTTAAAGTCGTAGTTCCACTGCTTATTATTAGGTTGATGCAAAAATACTTTATATATTATTTCCGAATCAATTCATTGATACATATAGCCATGCTATATATCATTTTGAAGCGCGTGTTTCGCTCTATCGAATCATGTTATTCGTTACCGTTCTTAATCTCTTCATTCATTTTTTGCAAGGTTTCTGATAGCATGGACAAAATTCAAATCCGCACGATTTTCTTGTTCAGTTCAAACTAGGCCGAAAAGCTCCGAGATAGCTCGTGATATCAACGATGTCTTTGGCCGATGAACCACTAATGAACGTGTGGCACAACGGTGGTTCAAGAAATTTCGCAATGGTGACGAGAGACTCGAAGATGAAGACAGTTGCGGCCGGCCGTCTACGGATGATAAAGAGCATTTGGAAGCCTTAATCAAAGCCTATCCTCGCAAAACTACACGAGAAGTTGCTGTTGAACTCGAGGTCGACTACTCAACAGTCGTTTGCCGTTTAAAGTAAATAGGGAAGTTAAACAAGTTGGATAAATGGGTGCCGCAGGTATTGAACGATAATGAAAACATCGTTGTTTTGAAGTGTGTCCTACGCTCCTTCTGCGCAACAAAAACGACCCATTTCTTGAGTGGATTGTGACGTGTGATGAGTAGTGGATCCTCTATTACAACCGGCGACGTTCATCACAGTGGTTGGATGCCGGAGAAGTTGCACAACACTTTCCAAAGCCGAAATTGCACCAAAAAAGGTTATGGTGATTCTTTGGTGGTCTGCAACTGGTCTCATCGATTATAGCTTCTTGAATTCGGGTGAAACGATTACGGCGGAGAAGTACTGCCGACAAATTGACGAAATGCACCGGAAGCTCCAACGTATGTGCCTGAGATTGGTCAATATGAAGGGACCAATTCTCCTCCATGACAACGCTTGCCCACATGTTGCTCAATTGATCCTACGGAAGCTGAACGAATTTAGCTACGAGATTCTGCCTCATCCGCCATATTCACCGGACCTTTCGCCCATCGATTATCACTTTTTCAAGAATCTCAACAAATTCCTGCACAAAAAAATGTTTCAAAAGCCGAGGTGATGCCGAATCAATCTTCAATGACATCATCGCTTCCAGAACTCCGAATTTCTATGCTAATGAGATAAATAAACTTGTTTCTTGTTGGCAAAAATGTGTCGATTCTAATGGTTCTTATTTCGATTAATAAAGTTTATTATGAAAGGAGTTATGATCTTTTGAAGTTGAACGTAAAAAAAACGACATTATTTTTTTCACCAACCTAATACCATAATAATCTTTTGTTTTCGTTTCTGTAACGTCACTCGTGATTCAATGAACATAATGTTTTCTAACCTACCATTTATAATTATTAATTCACATATAATCTTTACTGTTATATTCGCTTTGCTTAAAATGACATTGTCGCCCAACATGTGTGTTGCTTAACTAAAATGTTTGGGTTTTTTTTTTCTAAATATAGCAATTACTTCGTTCAACAAGCCTAGATAGATTTCGTCTTTTGTTTCGAATAATACAAATTATTAATTCTTGTCTCAATGATTCCAGAACCTAAATAGATTTTTTTGTTGTTTTATAACTTGGAAAATCGATTTTCTTTTCTCGGAAAAATAATCCCACTTGCATTGCAATATTACAATTTTGTTCGGTTTTTTTTTAATACTTTTAATTGTAGCAGTTTATGTTTACAAAAAAAAAAGAGTTATTAAAAAGTTGAAAGTTTCGAACACATTAAACACAAATGCTATAATCTCTTTTCTTTTTAGAATTAAAGGTAAATCTCTTCTTTTTTTTACTGTTTTATATAATGGTTTTGTTTAGTTTATTTTCCCATGCTTTTTTCGCCGTTCGAGTCTCTGTCGAATTAAATCGGCTACTTGCAGTTTACCGAGAAAGACTACAGGCTATTCAGTATAGAATGGTAAGATGGTGAGGAGGATAACGATTAGCACTTTTACAGTCATTACGATTGTCAGTATGTCTGAAGATTAAACTAGATTACTGTTGCGTCGTAGTGGTTTAAAAAAGAAGAAAAAGAAAAATACAACGAATAATGAAGAAGGAAAAGAAATAAAGATGAGAAAGAAATTAGAAGAATAAGGGTAGAGAGGAAAGAGGAGGGCATAATACAGGAGAATTAAGAGGAAGGGAAGAAATGAAAAAAAAATGAAAAGAGATGAAATGGGGAAGATAGACAGTAGAATAGAGTTGGATGAAACATAAGAAAAGTGATGTTGGGAAAAAATTTATGAATAATGAAGTAAAAATGGACGGAAGAGGCTAGAGAGGGAAGGGGGTGGAGTAGAGAGTAGAATTAAGTAGAATGAATAAAAGAGAAGACGCATTAAAAAATAAGGGGTAATATGGGAAAATATATACGATAGAAGAGTCAGTCGAACGAAATGTGAGAAGTAGAGCAGGATGAGAAAGATAAAAACGAATAATGAAGAAGAGATTAAAGAGTGTAGAAAGAGAAATGGAGGAAGAGTCGAGAGAAGAAGAAGAAGGAGGAGGAGGAGAAGAAGAAGGATGAGGAGGAGGAGGAGGAGGAGGAGGAGATGAAGAAGAAGAAGAAATTAAAGAGTGTAGAAAGAGAAATGGAGGAAGAGTCGAGAGAAGAAGAAGAAGAAGAAGAAGAAGAAGGAGGAGGAGGAGAAGAAGAAGGATGAGGAGGAGGAGGAGGAGGAGGAGGAGATGAAGAAGAAGAAATTAAAGAGTGTAGAAAAAGAAATGGAGGAAGAGTCGAGAGAAGAAGAAGAAGGAGGAGGAGGAGAAGAAGAAGGATGAGGAGGAGGAGGAGGAGGAGATGAAGAAGAAGAAGAAATTAAAGAGTGTAGAAAGAGAAATGGAGGAAGAGTCGAGAGAAGAAGAAGAAGAAGAAGAAGAAGAAGAAGAAGAAGGAGGAGGAGGAGGAGGAGAAGAAGAAGGAGAAGAAATTAAAGAGTGTAGAAAGAGAAATGGAGGAAGAGTCGAGAGAAGAAGAAGAAGAAGAAGAAGAAGAAGAAGAAGAAGAAGAAGAAGAAGGAGGAGGAGGAGAAGATGAAGAAGAAGAAATTAAAGAGTGTAGAAAGAGAAATGGAGGAAGAGTCGAGAGAAGAAGAAGAAAAAGAAGAAAAAGAAGAAGAAGAAAAAGAAGAAGAAGAAAAAGAAGAAGAAAAAAGAAGAAGAAGAAGAAGAAGAAGAAGGAGGAGAAGATGAAGAAGAAGAAATTAAAGAGTGTAGAAAGAGAAATGGAGGAAGAGTCGAGAGAAGAAGAAGAAGAAGAAGAAGAAAAAGAAGAAAAAAAAGAAAAAAGAAGAAGAAATATAGATTGTCGAGAAAAAGAATTATACGCACAAGAGAAAAAGAATCAATGGAAAAACAGTGAAAGGGGAGTAGAAGGAGGAGAATAGATAAACAAAGGGAGGAAAAGATGGTAAAAGAAGAAAAGTAAAGAGAGGAAATTACAAGTTATAAAATAAATACGATATATTCAGAAGAAAAATGTTCACCTCAATTCGACATTAGATTCTACTTCTGCCTAACTGATTAGCAGGTTAGAGAGTTAAGACAAATTACCAAATATTATTTCGGTAATAAAACCAAGTTTAACACCTAAAGTCTATGACGTCTTTACCTCAATTTCTCAATAATGTTTACACCTGTTCCAAACGTGTTCTAATTTCAGGGTCATCGATTTCAAATTGGCTTTACGCCATACTTTGTTCTAATGCAGAAACAAGTCCGTTTTACTGCTTCTTATGAGTAAAATATTTTCGCTCAGCGAACTTTAAATTCAGATCTTGTACAGAGCTGTTGTCTCAGCGTCGTTTCCTATCAATTTAAATTTATAACATATAATGTATGAATTTGAATGCTGTATTGATCGCTAACAAAATGTCTGATCGATGGAGATCACTACGAAAGATCCGAGACAGTTCTGTGTATATATATATTTGTAGGTCGCCATCGGATGACTATGACCGGTTTTGACATAGAGCACCTGCTATTCCTAAGTGGACATCTCTCGGAGTGCAACATAGAAGCACTTCAGGAATAAACGAAAAAGCCAACCAACAGTGTACTTTTTGTTCAAATAAGTATTACTCTTACCGTTTACTAGAGACAACAGAAAAGTAGAAAACATAATCAAATCTATTAATAATGGATATTTGCCACATATGAAACCGAAACTATATCAGTAAGTCCAGTAATTGTACTAACGCATTATATTTTAATGCTAAATGGAGTTAGCTACACTATTTCAGAATAATATAGTGTCTTTCATTGCTCAATTCAGAGGGTAGTGTAGTATCTGTTTTGTTATTATGAGAAGATTTCGCATGCATAATCTTCATGAGAGTAGTATAAAATATTGTCGTCTGCCAGAAAAAAAAAACACCTCTTTTATGGGAGTAGTGGAGTATCTGTTCTGTGATCATGATACTATTCTTCCAGGGGTTGTTTTCGATTTGGGTGAGGTGAAGTTTATTATATTTTTTGTTGTTATCAAACTATTCTCGCAGACATTACCTCTTCTTTTTTGGAGGATTAATGTAGTATCTAATCAGTTGTAATAGGGCCATTATCTCCTCTTTTGATGGCTAGTATAAAATATGTTTCTTCGGCGTATATACTAGCACAGCTAGGCGAGTAATAGAGGCATATTTATGCTAGTAATAAAGACTGGTCGCTGGAAAAGCGAAAAATTTGCCAATTATAATTCCTTTCCAAAACTAATATTATAATACACACATAGATGTCCAAATGTCGTCCGTTTTAATCGAAGAAAAAATAAATGAGACACAATAACATTTAAATGAAATAAAATTTCTGCAATACAATTTACAATCTCAAATTTTCCTATTTTCTTGCAACCACCCTGTATTGATAATTATGTTCATATATAAATAATAATGCGCATATTTATTCATTCATTCATATGACGGTGGTTGAGTAGTTTACGACACGAGCTGAAGATATGTCTCTCCTAATTTCGAATCCAGTTCATTGAACAAAATGTTGGCAACTTTCAATGTGGTCCTTCCCGTAAGTACCTCATGTCTTTCTAGAAGGAATTCTGACTAGATAAATGTTGTGAAAACCAATGTTAACAATAGAAATTCCGGGTTGATACAATATGATGATTCGTTCAGTTAGATGTATTATTAATGCTTTGTTCGTTTGCCTTTTCATTTATTTTGATTGAGAATTGTGCTTAGGTGTTTACCTTTTATTTTCAAGCCATTTTATTTTTATCGGTTTGTGCTTTACATTTTCCTTTTCGTTATTTTCTGTTATATTTTAATTGTTTCTTTATTTTCTTTTATATTTTAATGGTTTCTTTATTTTCTTTTATATTTTAATTGTTTCATTATTTTCTTTTATGTTTTAATTGTTTCTTTATTTTCTTTTATATTTTAATTGTTTCATTATTTTCTTTTATATTTTAATTGTTTCATTATTTTCTTTCATATTTTAATTGTTTCATTATTTTCTTTCATATTTTAATTGCTTCATTACTTTATTTTATATTTTAATGGTTTCATTATTTTCTTTTATATTTTAATTGTTTCATTATTTTCTTTTATATTTTAATTGTTTCTTTATTTTCTTTTACATTTTAATTGTTTCATTACTTTCTTTTATATTTTAATTGTTTCTTTATTTTCTTTTATATTTTAATTGTTTCTTTATTTTCTGCTTTTTCAGTCCTTATGTTTGAAATACGTTTGTAATTTGTTTATTACTTGCACTTTACATGCTTGTGTGTGAACTTGTAAAGCCTTACTTTGTAGACAAGAACAGAAGTAAAAGTACTCAAAATATAAATTTCCCAAGTAGGCTGAAATAATAACAAAAAAAAAATAGAAAAATATTCCAAAAATAAAAGCAAAGGGAACCTGTATTTTCCGCGCTAAAATCCAATTATCTAACTTGGAGCGTATTCAGCAGGGGATGCAATTCCCACTCCTTAAATTCGTTGCATAAAAACCAGAAGTAACGCGCAATCCTCTTCTAGGCTAGAAGAACCGTGCGTTTTTATTTATAAAATTCTGCTTTTGCATCTATCTTCGTGCTTTTATGAATGGGTAGTCGATGAGTGATAAGGACTTTTCACCTTAACATTTTTTTTCACTTCGTATAACAACATAGACAGCAACACGATTTTGGCACACGGATTCTATGAGTTCAACAACAAAAGGGAAATATTGTTATACTAGCTGGAGCATCAATCTACGACGATAATGAAATGGGCAAAAATAGTAAACGACAAAAGATGTCTTACTTTTTAAGGAAGGTCATTTTGAACCTTTGTTAGAGAGTGATGGTGTCGCAAGAAAAATACATATTTTTGGTCAGCCACGACACAATTTTAGTGGTAGACTTTTTTCAGTCAGCCTAGTAACTTCTTCTATCCCTATTAGACTCTTAAAACTTACTTTTGGATGTACTGTTCTAAGTCTAGGACATTGAATGCTGTTGGTTGGGTCTCTTTCAGATATTGTTTGTCCGGAAGTGACTCTACCTTTCTTTCTCTATGTATTATTATGTCTTCTACAGCTCCACAGGCCTTACTATTTCATATAGTAACAACAGAGGTCTCGGGTAATTGTTTTCTAATGTTCAGTCTTTTATCCTTGGAAAATCTGCTCACATCATTGCATGAGACTCATCAAGATGGCTCTACTTATAGCAATGATCCACATGTAGATAGTTATTGGCCTTTTGTCCGCTTGCATGGCCTTTCTCTTTATTCTCGCTAGGATCTTTAATCTCGTGGTGTCGTTTTAGCTGTCTAACGTTATCTTTGCTACACTCTACCTCTTATTTGGTTTTTGTGCCTCTCTTTCTGACAATGATTTCTCTGTTATTGATCTTATATCGTGTAGTATTTATAATGCTTCGCAATTTTATTCCTCAAGCCCAGTCTTTGTTTTTTAGTGACTTCAATGTTTATAATTTTGATTGCCCCTCTCACCTTAATCGCACTGAACCTGTTGGTGAAATAAATCTGACTCGGAATTCATTCGATAAAAAAAACAATAAAGAAACATCAATATGATGTATATACCTATGATGGAAAGAAAATATCCTATACAAAAACATCACGTAAATAGATCAAGTGGTTTCTTTTTTAAAAAAGAAATCAATTTGGGAGCTAAACGAACAGCGACGATATTGCAATACTATCTTGAAAACCTACTGAAGGAAAAAAGAAAATAACTTAAAGTAATTTAAACTTGTAAGATTTTAGAAAACCATTTTTAACATAGGATGGGAGACATTGGAAAACAAATTCTACATTAATTAAAATATAAAATTTCTGATTATTTTATGACCTGGTAACGCCGGCGGCCTACTATATATATATATATATATATATATATATATATATATATATATATATATATATATATATATATATATATATATATATATACGCTTCCCAATTATTGAAGCCTTGTTAATTCATATTAAAAAACAACCATTAATCATGCTCAATACGAAGCGAATGGCACGCTTAAAGACTCTTAAATATTTTAAGCGATTTTAATCGTCTTTCCATTCAATTCATTACCTTACTTTATTTTCATCAATCGCCTGAAGACGACTGATGGAGGTTGAAAACATTCGCGAATACGACAATTTTTTTTTTTACACTCCAACAGAATGTTCGGAAACTAGTCCGTTAAAAAGAAGAAATGGATTGCAAGAGAAACAAACAAGAGTTTTCTCTGCTCTTCAATGAAACGTGCATAAAGGAGAAAATGATGCCCAAGTATGCTAATATATATACACAGGTGGCAAAAAGAAAGACCGCACTTGTTATTTTCTCAAAAACTGCAAATTTAAGCTAAATTCAATGTAACTGTTTAAACAAACTATGCCTCATTTAATTGGCCTTTTATTCTTCTATAATTTTACCTTTTAATATTTGACTTTTAATTGAAATATTCTTGTGTTCACGCAAAACAATAACATCAAATTAAGGAGGCAAAAAGAAAGTCCGCACAATGGAAAATGTTTATTTAAATGTAACTTTAGAACATAATGCAACACAAATACAACAGGAACACAATGAACTAGTTAATATTTAGTAGCATAGCCTTTCTGCAATTTGACAGTTCGCAATCTTTTGGGAATTCCTTGAATTAGACTGCAGAAATACTCCGGGGAAATGGCATCCCACTTTTCTTTAATTTTGTCCCAAATTCTTCCAAATTTGAATTTTAATCATTGCTCAGCTGTTGCTTGATGTAATGTCATACGTTTTCGATAGGATTGAGGTCTGGAGATTGTGCAGGCCAAACCAAACACGGAATATCATACTCTTCCAGGAACCTCTTGACATTGCCAGCTGTTTGAATGGGAGCATTTATAATGCATGAAGATGGGATTATCATCCAAATTCCAATCAAAGTAGGGTAGAAAATGCTCAGTCAACATATTAATGTACTTGGTCGAATTAATTCGACCTTGCAAACGAACTATAGGTCCTGGACTATTAGTACTAATAATGACCCACACCAGAACTTAACCTCCACCACCTTGTAGCATTGAAACTGAGCACTTAGGATTAAATTCTTCGTCTTTCCTCCGACGGACGCACTGTCTACCATCACTGCATAGCCTATTGAACTTGCTTTAGTCGCTAAAAAGCACTTTTGGCCAATATGAAGAGTCATGATCTTCATTGCATCTGACGAAGTCCAGACGGCGTTTTCTGTTCTTTACAGAAATCATTGGCTTGCGTCTTGCAACATATCCTCTCAAATTAAATCCCTTTAATCTGTTCTTGACAGTAGAAAGAGAGCACTTTTTAATAAGATTGTTGTTGGATTTGGGGAGCCGTTTCAAATCTGTTTCTTAGACTGCGGATTTTGATAGCATTGTATTCCCTATTAGAAGTAACTCGAGTACGACTAGATTTAGGGGCATTACGAACACTGCCGGTGTTTTGGTGTTTTTGCACAGTCTTTTGTACCGTTTTCTCATCACATTTAAATCTGCGGACGATTTATCGATTAGATAAACCAGAAAGGTGGAGATTAATGAGCTCCTGACAATTACTAAGAGAACGTCGTAGCATATGGACTAAATATTACGTTACATAACCTGGAACAACAACAATTACGATTAGAGATGCTTTGTTGCCTGGTGGTGGATATTTTAAACAGTTTTAGGGGCGATAATTTAAGCTGGTTTTAAGCGAATTTGTTGCTGCGAACTTTCTTTTTGCCTCCTCAATTTGAAGTTATTTTTTAAATTGACATGAACACTAGAACATTTCAATTAAAAGTCAAATATGAACAGGTAAAATTATAGAGGAATAAAAGCCGAATCAAATGAGGTATAATTTGTTTAAACAGTTACATTAAATTTAGCTTAAATTTGCAGTTTTTAAAGAAATTACAAGTGCGGATATATATATATATATATATATATATATATATATATATATATATATATATATATATATATATATATATAAAGATAGACGGACAATCAGACAAACAGACAGGCAGACAGACAGGGGGTATAGTGTAAAACTGGGTTTATTTTCGACAGCTTCGTAATTTTCGCTTTCTGTTTGTCTTTATTTCTTAGATTCAATGCTCAATCCAAAAATACTATTTTCTTAATGAGAATTTATACATCACACGCTTATTGTTGGCTTAAGTATTGAAGTAGTTTTTTAGCTCCTTACATGAAATTGCCACATTTCATAAAATCTATATCTAAGGCGACACACACGATGACTACATGAAAAGACACAGAAAAGAAATAAATACTTACACCCGCATACTGTACGAGGAAGGGGAGGTAGGTAATTTACTACAAGATCGTAAGTTTTAAAGTTTATCAGATAGTGTAAGCTATAAACAGACTAAACGTTAGAAAACTTTTTTCTGTCAAAAAAGATTTTATGTTTTTTAAGCCACAGGCACATGTCAATCTTTATATATTCGAATAAATAAAATATGTCTGCAGTTATATATTTGAACGTAGAATATGCATGCATTTCTATAGAGACAGATGGATATCAGTATATATATATATATATATATATATATATATATATATATATATATATATATATATATATATATTTGTGTGTGTGATGTAGAGTGGAAAATAGTTCAACGAAGAGTCCACGTGATGTTGTTAACTGCGGGGTTTTATGAAGCCGGATAGGTGACACATGGTTGCGCATTTTGAAAATCTGGGTAGTGTTTTTTCGTTTATATCCGTTAGAAGCGCTGAGTGAAATTTGAAGAATAAAATACGTATAAATACGTTCGAAGCCAAAAACTGCAACGCGAAATTTTTTATAAAATAAACGAGTATTTATTTTTTAAGAAATATATTTCGGAGTAAGACTCCTTTCTTAATCTTTTTTTCTCTTTTTCTTCGACATGATGTAGAGTGGAAGATAGTTCGATGAAGAGTCCACGTGTTGTTAACTGTCGTTAAAAATTAAAATCTCTTTTCTGTCACTAGGGGATTGGCACAAAAGTCTTTTTGTTTCTGCTTCATTACATAATCCTCGTTATGCAGTCTTACAGGCCTCACATGCCAAAACAAACATTTATTTATTTTACACATTTTCAGCTCATTTGCATAATAATTTCACCACTACAGCGCCCTAAGCTTATTCATCGTATTCATACACATATTTCCAAATTGTAGTTCTTTATTAAAACTACGATTACTTATTTCAAAACCTCTCACAGTTTTCATCAGAAAAACTTTGACAAAATAAATTTAGGAACCCCAAATTTTCCTATAATAACGGTCACATGATTGGGTTTTTTTTGGGGGGGGGGTTGCCAAAGTCCAAAGAATAACAAGATGTATATTTCTTTTTTGGTGTTGTTCATTTCGCTGTGGTATGGAATATACTTTCTGATGGGTAGAAAACATTTATATTCACAATACTAACTTTTCAATCATTGTATTAAATCCCTCACTTATAATCTGCTGGTTTGTGCGAGCCTATTTTTTTTCTCCTTTCTTCAAAGTCATCACATAAACAAAGCAGAAAGTGATTTATTCACATTAAAATGCATTACTGTTATTTTACTATAAAAAATATCACCTAGTACCTCATGAGCATGAGTTTTCTACACCCATCATTAAATACCGTTGCAAAGGCGAACAACCGTTGTAGTTTTATGAACAACTATGCCATAACAAGATGTAATCGTACTGCAATGGCAAACAAAGCTATGTGTTTTCTCTAACTGACCAGAAGATCCTTTCTGAGTCAAGCAGGTAGCGCTTTTTAAGATCTATATGGAATTTCAGATCGGCTTATGCTAGAAAATAGCAGCCAAAGAAGAAATCCCTATTTTTTTTTATAAATGTATTGTACATCTGACACGCGTTTAATGATTGCCATCGAGCATAGTGACGGGGACTTTCACTAACAAAAAAGCGACTACAAATGCTAAATGTATATGACTTGAATGGCGGAGGACAGAACTGAAATCTAACGTCACAGGATTTTACAGAACAAGTTGTTATCTCCTCGTACAACACAATTATACTACCGTCAAATTACTTTCGTCAAAAGACAACATTCTATTTTCGTTTTTCACTCTGAGTAATGGTCTCTCAAGAGAGGTCGTAAATATGCCTTAAATATCTAAGTTCCAAAATGCCTAAAACAAACATTTGTATTATATATGGATGTAAATATATTTTCACTGATTTTATATGATAGGTTTCTTTTTGTTATTCTTGTAACTCTAAACTTATATATATATATGTGTGTGTGTGTATATATATGTATATATTTATATATATGTGTGTATATATGTATATATATATGTGTGTGTATATATATATGCGTGGGTGTATATATGTATATATATGCATGTGTGTATATATATGTATATATATGTATATATATACGTGTGTATATATATATGTATATATATATGTGTGTCTGTATATATGTATATATGTATATATATATATATATGTGTGTGTATATATATGCATATATATGTATATATATGTGTGTGTATATATATATATATGTATATATATGTTTGTGTGTATATATATGTATATATATGTATATATATATATGTTTGTGTGTATATATATGCATATATGTATATATATATATATATATATATATATATATATATATATATATATATACGTATGGTTCTGCGATTTGCGGCCACCTTATAAATAACCATGCGTGTGTCATGAATTTCAGTGCTGATATGTTTACGATCTTGAATAAGTTGCTCTCGCCTTTTCATTTAAAAATTATAGATAATATGTTTATTAAGTCTTTAAGACTTTCTCTTTGCAAGCAAAAAGAAAATCTATTAGGACTTAATTTAGGCTCTATGTAATTTTCAACCGTTTATTTTTCCTTTTTTCCCCCTCTCCCCGCCATATTCATGACTTTTTTAATCGTATTTTCCTCGGTTTAGCTGTGTTGAGCGAGGAACGAAACCCAGTTAGCTTTATTTTCATTTTTTTAATCATTATGTTGATTGATCTGTATTTAGCCATTATTAAATTCTGTATATATACATTAAGAGATATATGTGGTAAAAAGCAAGATATATATATATATATATATATATAATTTTTTCTTTTAACCTTATTCCTAATTTTCTATTTTATTTTATTTATCCACATAAAATTAATAATTTAATTTTCCTTTATTTTGTTTTTAAATATTTCCAGGAATATCTGCCTTACTCACGACTAAAATGCTAGTTTTATTTTGGTGTCAAACTTCTCCTCCTCTATTTTTGCTGATGAGGAGAATATGTGTTTAAGAACAAAACTTTTATCAAATTATTGTCAATACTTATTGTCCATTTCAATAAAATGAACATCGTTTCCGAAACGATCGTACAATTGAGTTTTTGTTTGGTTGTTTTTTTAACTGATTTTTAATTCACAATTATGAACTGTTTTGCTCAATATATATTTATATGTGTGGGGGGTGTCTATATATGTTGTGTAGTCGGAGGTTCATATCGGGATAACATATAATGGGAACTCGAAACAGAGGTTGATAATGACATTTATATACTTTTTACATTACGAGGACGACTGCGACGATTTTGGGGACTTCATATTTTTATTACTACGGATCTGAGACATTTATATAACAGCTCCTGTTAACACAGACAGAAGGGAGATAAATTATTGATAATGGTGGGGACACATTACTTGGAAGAGGGTTATACAAAGTTCGTTTACAATATGATAAGCCTCCAAGAGCGCGTCAGCTCCCAGTGTGGCCGACTCTACTCTAATTCGCACTCTGACTGTTACTCCGCCTCTGTGACTGTCTAACTAACTTCGAACCCTGTCTCAATATATTGAGAATCTCCTTTCTTGATGACGGCAGAGGTGTGATCAACCAATGTGACTCCCTCGCGTTTCAAATTACTCGTGCGCTGCACATGCATCTACACGCCTCTGGTAAACATATAAAAAAGTCCTAAATTGAATTGTATCATTTTACCCTATTTTGTTAATTATTATTTTAAAACTCATATTGTCCATTCTTTTAACTGGAATTTTTAATATCCAGCTATTTCTAAAAGAATGAACAATTGACAGCATTCCTAGGATTAAATATCTATTATCTTTTAACAGTTGCCTACTGGGTTCGATCTTACTCTTTTCCAAATATCATTTTTAAACTTTTCTAGTTTGCTTTTTTACTTACTGGGGTCTGTCCTTTTTTATAACACACACACACACACACATATTCATATATATATATATATATATATATATATATATGTATATATATATATATATGTATATATAAAGTATGAGGAAACGCTAAAAATAACATATTATCTGCAGAGAGCTTTTCTGCAGTATGATGAATCGTCAGTGTGGCTATACATTACGAGTCTTTTAAGCCGTTATCTGAAACCCGCACCCTATCAATCTATATATCAAAAAAATAAAGTTATAATAATATATACATATATATATATATATATATATATATATATATATATATATATATAATCAGCATTATCGTTTATTTAAAGCGGCCACTGCGTTTACGAAGAGGTATGCCTTACGCTAGAGAGAAAGTTATTTACATATAGCTGTTGCGGCGTGTCACGGCTCTGTATTGTCAAATAGTGTAGCGAGTGTTTCAATCTAAGAATCGAACCGTGTCCACTCTAACAGCAGTCGTTAACTCATACTACTACTACACTATGACATAAAATTAGTGATTTTATAATAAACTGTATGTTTTGCATTTGTACTATTAAACGTAGACGAGAGGCAGTTGAAGTGAATAACGACGTTATGCATTCAAGGTGTGTGCAACCAATTATTATACTGAATTTGTTTGCATATTTTGAAATATATCAAATTAGGAAGAATATTCAGACGCATCAGTGTGTTCATATTAAGTCAATGTCGATCATTATATTTGATGTAGCCTATGTTTCTAATTACAACATGAATAAAAAAATAAAATACATAAATAAAAAAATAGTTTTAATTTTAATTTTTTTTTTATTACATTTTCACCCCAAACAAGGCACATTGCCACTTTGATGTAGGGGGCTACTATCAGGGGCAACAGCTACTGGGGTACTATGTAGGGAGTTGGGCAGCAAGATATCGGTTCACGTTACACTTGAACTTCTGCATTTCAGTACAGTTGGGGAAGCAGGGACCTGGAATGGAATTCCAAAGTCTAGCGGTTCTGAGAAAGAAACTACTGGAGTAGAAAGATCTTTTACATCTAGGGATCTCTACTGTGTGGGGGTGGGATTTAGCTTCCTGTCAATTTTTCGAGGGTGTTTACGGCGTGGGAACACAAGTGCTTGCAGTTCGTCAGAGCATTCACCATTAAAATACTTCTAGAACAGGCAGAGGGACGCAACATTTCGTCGATGGGACAGCGGCTGAAGCTTAGATGACAGTTCAGGACCTATCAGATTTGCGACTCTTTTTTGAACCTTGTCTAAGAGCGAAGGACTAGTAGCAGATGAACCAGCCCAATTATGACAACAATACTCCATACATGGGCGAATGGTGGCCTTATAGAGGTACAGGATACTTTCGGGTGTTAGTAGTTTTCTAGCACGGTAGAGAGAGCTCACCTTCTTCGCAGCGGCCCTGGCAATGCTCTCAATGCAATTGTTCCAACTCATGTTTGTGAACGTTAGGCTAAGGAGTTAAAAAGAATATCATAAAACAAATAATTAAACATTTATAAACTGCTTAAAGTATTAATCGTAATGAAAGTTAAAGCCTAAAATAGAGTAAATATTGGAATTACTTTGTTGTTGTTTTTTATCTGGGTTGTTTTTCATTTTATGCTTTTTAATTATATTTCGTTGGCGCTCGTTCAATTTCTATGAGAAATTTCGATGTATTTCATTTGTCTGAACCAAAATATTACTATATAGGAATGGCGTAGCGTTTAAAAATGAACTCGTGTAATCATCTATAGAAATCCCAAACGTCTCGCATTAAAATTAAAATTCAGAACGATGAGCATTTTGAGAATATAGAAAAATATATATCAACAAAATAAAGAAATGAATAAATTTACATTCATTTTACTCTCGCTAACTTTTCCATTTTTTATCTTAAATTTGGTTATTGGTTCATTTTAAAAAGATTATCCCGTTTAGTTTAAATATTTCCATGACTAAAGAAATGCAGTTATAACTGGCTTAATATGAACAACATAAATGTGTCTTGATCGATATTCAAATTAAGGTTGTTTGAAAACTAAAACAAAAATATTTGGATAAAAATTTTCGAATAGTTTTTACTTTATAAAACCAAATATTTTGTTGGTTTTAATAAACCTTATTTATTTCAGAAAAGGTGAATACGTTTTTAATTAATATAGAAAATGGTGTCTAATGGTAACTTATTTTATAATGTATTTGGAATAGTTATAGCAAGTAAATTCGATACATAATCGTTATATGTCAACACTCGGAGCCCACACGTTGTATGCACAATAGCGCAAGGAATACAAAGACAAAGAAAAAATTTGACTCACTTATTTTCATTTGAAACAACATACATTAATTTACAGGTACTTCCATAATAACGCCTTATCATTTGTCCAAATTTTTTGTTGTATTCTAATGCGCTTAACAAGACTGTCGTCATAAACCCGTGATACTGTCTTTGTCCAGCCATGTTTAAGACACTTTCGCTATCGTTCTCTGACAGTTATCTTTTTCCTATTTGGCCCACGGTGTTTTACAATCTTTTTCATTCCTTTTCTCCTAGCTGTGACGTCACGTCGCACACAACTCGATCATGTGCATACGTTGGCTGTCGTACAGCTACTGCTGCCGCTGCTGTCGCTGCCACTGCTGCTGCTGCTGCTGCTGCTGGCATACACACAACCGCGCGCTATTACACAGTATGACTCAGACACGGAACATACTGACAGATACGAAAAACATTAGACATCCCAATATTAGATAGCCGACTTTTTTTTTAATTCATGTCACCAATTTTTGAACTTTTAATTTACAGATGTATACTTCAACTTAGTAACTTAAAGTACGTTAATATCGATATTATCTACATATTAATAGGATAGCGTGTGTGTTATTAATTTTGTGTGTCACGAGTTTTGGTTTCGGTTTCGATTCAAGCTGACGCGCCCAAGTCATATGGATATATTTTCTTTATTTTTTAAATCGCAACTTTATAATATATAAAAATCGATAGAACATTAACTCTATAATAATATATCCGAAATCTGCAAGAATTAAAATATCATATTTAAGCGTATTTTACGACAGCGCTACTTCAGACGTCCTTAGATAAATATTTTTGTAGCTTTAACAAAAGCGCTACAATAATACCAGGGCGTCTCCATTTATGCTAAACATCCACAGAATGCCAGTATATATTACACGTGAAAAGTGTCCGCAGTGGAATTTCCACACGCCCCGCTATTATACATGAACCCATTTGATAAATAGATATTTACTATTAAAATGTTACGATGCATTTCATTTACTCTGATCATACGCAAATTAAATAATATGAGTAATTAAGAAAAATGTAATAAATACATTAGACATTTCAGCTAATTCTACCCTATGCGACGAAGGCCATCAACTCCCCATATTTCCTTCTATAACACAGTGGGGGATGCCCTTTTCTTTACCCTGCAACCTCTCTCCCACAGAAGAGACGTTGCGAGCCTATCCTTGTTTTATCGTTATTTCCATGGCAGGTGCTCGTCTGAACTCCAATCTCTGGTCCCACCTCGCCAATCTTTTACGAAAAACACCCGTCTAGCTGAATCCACAGTGAAAATTTTTCCCCACTCTTTATCTGTACCTATATCAAACCGTAGATTCCATGGACAAAGCTTCTTTCTTAGAACTACACGCCTGTGGAACCGTCTGCCTGCTTCCCAGCTGACAATAACCTGGATGTCTTTAATCCAACGTTAACAAATTCCTAATGAACCGCCCTCTTAAGGAAACACTTCATTAAATCTCCACACTAACATACTGTACTTGCAATAACCCTTATCCCTGAGTGGCTTCTGGGCCTTGATAAGTGGTGACCACCGTGTAAAAAAAAAGACATTATTTAATCAATGTTTTTTGTTGTTTTTTGTTGTTTTTGTTTGTTTGTTTTTTGTTCGTTTTGTTTTGTTTTGTTTTTTTTTGTTTTTTACTAGCGCCAGTTCGGACCCGTTACTAAATCACACGAAAGTCCAAAAGAGTTTTGAATGGATAATGTTTGACAAAATGAAATACATCAAATAACATAAAAATTATTACAGACAAATTTGTTATTTTGTTTTTTGTTGTTTTTTTTTTTAATAATAGACGTAAAGGGTATTCAGCATTAGTTAAAAAGCGAATTATGTTTGCTTGAAACATATATTTTACTACAATAGAAAGATGCGAGCCTGAAAAGTAATATGGTTAAGCTAAAACATGGAAAAGAAAAGGACAAGATATTCTAGTAAAAAATATAAGAAATTTATAACTTAAAATATTGCAGCATTAAGAATTGATTATATAATAATATGGATGGAATTTTTTTAATTCTTAATGCTGCAATATTTTAAGTTATAAATGTGTCATTTTTTACTAGAATATCTTGTCCTTTTCTTTTCCAGTTTTAACAACTAATCCTTTACTTTTCCATGTTTAAGCTTAACCATATTACTTTTCATGCTCGCATTTTCCTATTGTCATTCATGATTTTTCTAGGCTTCCAATAAATTCAATTGTTCTTTCTTTAATTTCAGTCTTTTTCTTTTGCACCCATAATCATAACATACACATATGTAATAACAACATACGACACCCGTCTGCTTTCAATAAAATCCCGACAATTATCTCCCTTTAATGCTTTAATGCTTTCATTCTCTCTGTTTCACTTGTTATTTCTATTTTCGCGACAGCAGTGAATTAGTTGCAACAGTTGTCGCTAAAGTGACGTAGGTGCTATGGAAACCAGTTATAAAAAACTTCGCTCACCTCCTTACGTTTTTATACGATTTCGAACACCAAAAATTCAACATAACTTTTGTTTTACTGAACGAAAATTTAAATTTTTTTTCACAATATATCTAAGTAGATGATCTATAAACTGTAATAATTGTTAGAAATTTGATCGAAAAATGAGTGAGCGGTGAAGCTTTAAAGCAGTTCTAAATGACGAAAACTGCCACTTAACTTATTTAAAAAAAAATTTTAATTTCTTAATGCTGCAATATTTTAAGTTATAAATCTATTATATTTTTATTAGAATATATTGTCTTTTTCTTTTCCATGTTTAAGATTTACTATATTACTTTTACTGCCCGCATTTTTCTATTGTAATCCATAATTTTCCAGGCTTCCAGAAAATGTACTAGTTCTTTGTTTAATTTAAATCTTAATTTTTTGCCCACATAAACATAACATACATATATGTAATAACAATGTACAGCACTCGCCTGCTTTCATTCTCTCTGTTTCACTTTGTTACTTCTCTTTTCGCGGCGGTGGTGAATTAGTAGCGACACTAGTCGCTGAAGCGACGTGGTTGCTATGGAAACCAGTCATAAAAACATCGCGCATTTCCTTACTAATTTTTACGATTTTGAACACCAGTAAATTCATCATAACTTTTGTTTTACTGAAAAAAATTGAAATTTTTTGCACAATAAAGCTAAAAAGGTGATCTATAAACTGTAATGATTGCTTGAAATTTGGTCGAAAATTGAGTGAGCGTTGAAGCTTTAAAGCAGTTCTAAATGGCTAAAACTTATCCATATATTAAATTATTAAAACTTAACCATATATTCTGCCGTGTTTAAATGATATTTTTTTATCGATAAAACGAGCATATAGTTCCATAGAGCCATCTTTAATATCATTCTGACAAATCAAAATAATTAAAAAATATCTCTTCATCTTCATATGAAGTAGCATAGAAATTTTAATGTAATCCTTGGGTGAAAATCCTACATATAGAGAAACAAAACTAACAGAATGTTTAAAACATTAGCTAAAAAGTATTAAAACATTATTATAGTAGATATCTACTAATACTAAAGTAGTTGGTTGATGCAAAAATAACGTCGTTTTTTCTTTTTTTTTTTCTTTTTTTTTTTTGGCGTTCAACTATATATATAAAAATAACAGTATTCAACTATATATATAAAAATAACAGTATTTTTGCACCAACTTAATACTTTAGTAGATATCAACTGGCATGGAATTTTGAATTAAATCTTTTGCTGAAATAGTGACAAAACTAACTCGAGGTTCAAAATATTAGTGACATAAAGTAAAGATATTAGGAAATAACTATTAGGTCGGTGCAAAAGTAATGTCGTGTTTTTATATATAGTTGAACGTAAAAAATCGACATTATTTTTGCACCAACCTAATATTTTACGAAAGAGAAAAGTGAACGTAAACGTTTAAAATGATTAAATAAGTAAAATTAATTAGTAAAAGTTTTGGTTAATAGAAATTTAACAATCCGAAATATTTTTACGAATAATTAATTCAATACGTCACATTTGCTGACAACAAAAGAGAGCAATTCTTCGTATTATTAATAACGAAGTTTTAAATATCATATTCTAGTTTTAATTTTGAAAATCATTTCTAGTGCATTTATGATAAGCGCGATAGAAAATATGTTATCATAATTCAAACTGTCATTTCACAATCTTATATTATTCTAAGAGCAAAATTTGCACATATTTTGTTTGGGTTACTAAATTTGTCGAGAAATAAGTAAAGTTAAAAGAGTTTCATGTGGACATATTAAAAAGATCATACACATGATTTACCATCTCTTATAATATAAATCTCACCTGTGTGTTTAAATGTATGTATGTATGCATGCATGTTTGTATGTCTGCCTAAAACTTTTGACAGGGGCAACGGATTTTCACGAGATTGGTAGTTTTTAAGCCCGACCCTTCGGACGACAAATATCGAAAAATTGGCTAAAAACATGAATTCTTTCACCCTCAGTTGGGCACATTTATACAGTAAGGGGTCGCTTTTTTCGACGATATTTTCAAAATTCATCCCCTCTTTTCGATTGACTAGCCTTAATCTAAACCTACGTCACTTTCGGTTTGGTGATGGGCGCAACAGCAAAGATGTCAGATTTTTTCACGTTCTTTTCCTCTTTCGCGGTACGGGTTCGAGCCTGCCTACTACCACTTTTTTTTGCTCAAGACACAATTCCACGCACAAGGGCAAACTAGTCTATAATGTAAATCCCACCTGTCTGTTTAAATGTATGTATGTATGTATGTATAATGTATATTTGCCTAAAACTTTTGACAGAGGCGATGGATTTTTACGATATCAGTATCGTTTTTAACTTCGATCCTATGGACGACAAATATAGAAAAATTGGCTAAAAATATTAATTCATTCACCCTCAACTAGGCACTTTTCTACAAGTAGGGTCGTTTTTTTTTTTTTGTTTTTTTGTTTTTTTTTTGCGTCGCCATTTTTGTAAGTAATGGTATTGGTTGGTATGACTTTACTTATTACAACGTTCCGAACGTCTAGTCATATCATGGAGTAAGAGTAAAACGTCAGGTTTTCGTTCACTATTTTTTCCGCCTTCGCGTTCCAGCCTGCCTGCCTAATACCACTTTTTTATGTCCTTTTCCTCCTTCGTTGTTAGGGTTAGAACCTGTCTGCCTACTATCACTGTTTTGTTTGTTTGTTTTTTTGTTTTTTTGCTTTGGGGGGGTGTTTTTTTTGGGGGGGGTTGCTCAACACACACCTCAAAAACCCGGGCAACGCCGGGAACCCAGGCTAGTATATAATAAAAAGCATTACATATCAACAAATAGTTAGACATTTTATTCTTTAAATAAAAATCAACCTTTATATTGTGATTTATATTTAAGACTAATGTTTTCTGTGAACCAAAGGCTTTCATTGGCTTAGGAACTGTAATAGAAAAAAAATACAACACTAGCTTAATAAAACAACCAATGCTTAGATAGCTCACAAAAAAAGATAGTCGATCAGTCTGAGAGGCTATTTCCCAGAAATTCTGAGAGAGGTATTTGACTTGGAACTGACGAACAGAAGGGAATAAAAAGACAGTCTCTTCCAAGAGCCAAACGCATGAAATAAATTACAAAATACCCTAAAAATGTCTTGCGCCAGTAAAATTCTTCCTCTTGTATTTTCTCCCTAATAAAAGCAAGAATACATGTCGTTATAAGTATTGTTACATACGTGTGTTTAAATAGATATGTTTATTATTTACATCGACCTGTTATTGTTTCGTGGTTCCAGATAACGCTGACTCGCTTTCCGAGATATTTAGTAAGTTATAGCAACAGCACAAAGTTCTAGTAATCTCCACAACACGAAAAGACTGATAAAATAATCCGCCTGAAAAATATTTAGTAGAATCTTGGGGGTAATAAATTGGATTTATTACTTGTAAGATTTTACTATTCCTAAGGAACTTTGTCTTCATTCTGTATGCTGGTTTCGACTAATTGGGAATTTACCTTCAATGTTGGAATCTTTAATCAGTTTGGAACATGAAAACAATATTCATCTCTATTCCCGGTTCACCAGTTGAATCGGATACTTCGATAATATATCCTTTTTATTGTTCTATCTAATTTTCCTGGTGTCCTTTTCTATGTTTCTTTAAAAGCTTTTGATCTTTAATATATTTTCAATAAAAAGCAAAATTATGTCTATCCATAATAAATATTTTCATAAGGATATTCCTCTGAGGAGATAGGCCTTACATCGGAATCCATGGATTAAGAAAAACATCTTTAAATGTCATGTATTCCTTGTTAAAATAATATTTTTTTTGTTTTGAAAATTCTATATTTTACTGCAAAACTTTACATATAAAATCTACAATTTATATATATATATATATATATATATATATATATAACTAATTCATTTACTCACATAAAATTAATATACGAAAGTACACATTTGTGCGTAAACTTTAAGTATTTACTTCAAAAGTGCTCAATACGTAGGTAGAGCTAGTTAGTAAGTTATAAAATATATATGGCGATTAAGCTACACTGAATATTCCGCGTTTCATCCACTCTAGGATTCTTCAGCCTGAAACGCGGAATATTCAGTGTAGCTTCATCGCCATATATATTTTATAATTTACTATATATATATATATATATATATATATATATATATATATATATATATATATATATATATATACATATATATATATATATAATTCTAATTTTTCTTAATTAAGCCTCGTCCCGACAGTCGAGTTTTACATTTCTTCTATGTCTTTTTTACGCACATTTGATCCTTCTTTTAATCATATAATTGGAATTCATTCCCGTTTCCTTGTACCTATTTGTGAATTATTCCACGGATTCCTGCCTTTTGGATAACTTTTGATCATCTACCAATTACGGGATTCCCTTGGATTTTCCTTGTGCGAATGGAAATTTAACTAACTGTCTTGGATTCTGCATTTTTGGATTTTACCGTCATTGGATACTTTACCCTTCACCAGATTATTCATTCACATGAAATCACTTTTTTATTCACCCTATTCCCTCTGCTTCATTTTTTGTTATCAAGTAAGATCTATGCCTTTCATCAAATACTTTTGTAAGCAAAATCCGATCCCGCATTTTGCTAAATCCTACCCTCTGATGAGAAGGAAAGTATTTCTTTGAAACTCTGCGGATTAAAGACTATCACCTTATTTAGTGTTTCCTTTTTTAAATTAAATATGTTTTTAACTCTTTTTGAAAGTGTTTTTAATATGTTTTATTAACTGCTTGTTCTTATATATAATTCTCTATCTCTCTCTACATATATATATATACATATATATGCATATATATACATATATATACAGATATACAAATATATACATATATATACATATATACATATATATACATATATACATATATATACATATATATGACAAGTGTTTTAACATGTTTTATTAACTACTTGTTCTTATATATAATTCTCTATCTCTCTCTCTATATATATATATACATATATATATATACATATATGCATATATATACATATATATATACATATATATATATATATATATATATATATATATATATATATATATACTATCAATAATATGCTTTCTCCGGTCACAGATTTACTAGTATATGTAATGTAGACGTTTGATAATGAACAGATAATCGCGACACTTTCTTGGTGACGTACGTTTCACCCTCTGGAGCATAACCTTATGAAACAGAGATGAACCAAAATACGATGTAATGCTCGGAGGTTGTTATGCTGGCGACAGAGCAAATACTAAACTTCTCACTGTGATTTAAGAATAAAATAGTATCATAGAACAACTCACAAAAGTTATAATTTAGTTTCAATGCAAGATACTAAATCTCCATGAAAATAGATATGGTATTTACATCCATATCAGAATATTTATTTAAGTTTTCAAGAAAGAAACTAGCGATAGTGCAGTGATTACTGTGCAAGTTTTAAATCTACAGAATGGTTCCCTAAAGCTATAGCAGAATCAAATTTCACAAACATCCTTTACTTTAGCAGTGTTCAGATGCAGCAAAAGAATCATTTCAATCAGATTTTTTTACCAATTGTTAAACAAACAGGATGATTTGCAAATACGTGTAGATTACGTTTTACAAATTCTGTTGGCACAATGGTTGTCATTGAAGTCAGAATAAATAATCAGGACAATTTATGCATTTTATCAAATTTGATAAATCTTATGGTTGCGAAACTGTTTTAAGTGGGCGATCGATTATTCATGGATACACAAAGTAACATAGCTGAAGCCGTTGCTGGTTGTCATAGAACATATTTGTAAAGTTTACCACCCGGTTCGAATGCTAACCCCATAATATACTTTTGCTTCTAGATACAAAATAAAAATAACACTGGGTAACAGAGATTAGATTAATTTTGGTATTCTGAGTCCGAATATCACATTGATTTTGCTCTATCAGGTCAATATTTTGAGATACAGCTATAAGCCTACCTGACGAGCTATACATATGCTAATATCAGGGATTTTGAGTTCAATCATATTTTTCTTGAAGAATATATCGAATTACAATGCACAGACACGAATAATATTATAAATAATTAATACATTTGTGTTTATCATAAATTTATGTGTATAAATATGTATAGAATTTATTTAATATTTAATATATTTTTGTGTGAATTTAGGCTAACGAGGGTTATACTTTAGAAAATTTGGGTCATTCTTCCCAAAGGACTCCGTAGTGACAATATTGCCTCTTAGATTCTCTCTCATATTCTCATTACCTTAACATTCATTGTCTTTGTGCTCAGTGTGTGTTTAGACGTGGAAGTTGCTGCACGCCGGTTTTGTTATGCGGGTTCGTGTCTCTGAGAAAATAGTACAATTATGGCATATTCAGTGGCTATACTTCCTAGTATTAATTTATTAACTGTCTATGTTTCAGTATGAGCGTATTTAAAGAGCAGTAAACGGTGGAATTCAGCTTATATTTGTTTATTTTCCTTTTTCGAATTCATCGGGTTTTTAGAAAATAAAAGGAATTCCACAATTAGCCCATCAAATCAATACCTGTCTCACCATTACTCCATAGGAATATATAAATAAAATATAATTCAAAATTTACTTAATCAACCCTTAGCCAATCAAATTGATTCTAAATTTCATTATCTGACAGCTGCATCTTTCTGCGAAGAAATTCCTGTATCAGCGTTCACACAGCTTCCCGACAGCGACGACGAGGTCACCACTACAGAGAAGCAAGGATATACAGAATAGTTCGAGTATGAAGCACAAGATGGTCCGCAGCTCTTTTTACAATGTGATCTTAATGATCTGGTTCGGGACCTCGGCTTGTCGAAGACTTCCTCCGAGCTGTTGGCCTCCAGACTCAAAGAGAATAATCTGCTTGGCAAGGACGCACGTATCACTTTCTTTCATAGAAGGCATGAGGACTACATGGGCTACTTCTGCCAGGAGGAATACCTCGTGTACTGTCGAGATATCACTAGTCTTCTTGTTAAACTCGGCGCTCCTCAATACGATCCGAGAGATTGGCGACTCTTCATTGACAGCTGCAAGCGCTCTTTAAAGTGTGTGCTCCTCCACAACGGGAACCAGTTCGCCTCAATCCCTCTTGCGCACTCCACAACTCTCAAAGTGAAATATGAAGCAGTGAAGTACGTGCTCGACAAAATCCAATATGAGCAGCACAAATGGATCATCTGCGTCGACTTAAAGATGGTGGAGAAGAGGTACCAGGGGAGGTGGGACGCAGTCATGATGGCGGACTACTGCTGGTCGCTGAAGAGAGACAACCAAGCCGCTGCTCACACACGGGAATCGAAGAAACGCCGATTTATGCCGTGAATTCTGAACTTTTGTGTTATGTAACGCTCATACTTATACTAATATTATGATAATTATGTTTATCAAATTTGGTGAACTAAATAAAAACTGAATGAATTTGGATACGTTGACTTTTATTTCTTGAGGAAAACGGAAAAAAATCGTCAGGGGTTTCTTAGCTGATGATCCGTAGAAATTTTTCTTTTTACGAAAAATCGATTTTTAAAAAAATTCTGTAGCAAAAATAACCTGACCTGATTGAGCAAAACCAAGGTCATTTTCGGACTCAGAGCATCAAAATTATTCTAATTCAGCTGGAAAACTCAGGGCGATTTTCAAAACATATTTTTTGTTACCCAGTGTAATTATTTAAGTTCTGTAGCTAATATAGTTTCAGCATATTTCTAACTATGGTTGTTCGATCTCCAAAACATAGAAACAAATAAACAGGCAGGAACTGAAATGTTTATCACACTCCACTGTAGTAAAGATTAAAGGTTGAAAGTGTCGTGGAATTTGTGGGGTTTTTTATTAATTTTTTTTCCAATAATAATGAAATGCTATTAAAATGCAGTTAAAACATTAGCAACCTTTGAATTTTATTGCAGCTCATCCGGTGTGTTCGCACTTGTGTACACACGAGCATATATTTTTTCTATCTTTTACTTTGAATCAAATATGTATAGCTTATGAAAATTATACTTTCTGAAGTACATATTACAACAGTGATTAGAAAAAGCTAGCATGGAAGCCTGATGTTGTCCGGGATTGAATGGGGATCGACAAATTTTTCCATGCTATTATTGGCATCGAAACTAGTGAAATCACCCATTTTTTATCAAAACGATTGATCACTTGTTCGAGCAGGGGGTCCCACCATGCGGTGTACTAGGCGGGGGGGGGCTTCACATGCCTCCCTGAGTAATCTAGTCCACAATACTTTGTCTTGTATTGTGTAGAACCTTCTGTTGATTTTATGACATTATTTTAATACAAATGACTTGATTTAAAGTTTATAAGGCAAAATTAATGTGTCATGGTTTAATTATACTTTAAACAGAAACATTCATTTCCGACGTGCCCCTGTCTTATCAAAGTACCTACTGTTTATTTTATGCAATTATTTTTACATAATTACTTCAATTAAAGTTAACCTACAACCCGTCACTTATCACGGTTTAATTGTGCTCTGAAAGAGACATTCATTTTGAACGTAACTTTGTCTTACAAAAGAATATACAATTGATTTTATAGGCTTTGCCTTTCTGCTTGTGAGATGATTAAATGTCTCAAATGCACTTGTGATGCTAGACTGTATTAATATATTACTTTTGGTCACAATCAGACTTTCTTTAATCGCATTGTTTTGATTATCGCTTTTCGATAATTATTGAATGCATTCCGGTAAACACCTCTATAAGAACACTTAGAGACACCCTAAGTACAATTGTGTATAATTGCAAAAGAAAATCGGCTCAGCGTTTTTGAGTCCACAGGAAACGACCTCACAGACAGACATATATATATATATATATATATATATATATATATATATATATATATATATATATATATATATATATATATATATATATACAATATTTATTATGACACTATATATACATATTTCAAGGTCGTACCTTAATTGTAGATTATGATTATAGAAGAAAGAAAGGAAGAAAGTGTGCGTGTGTGTGTGTGTGTGTGTGTGTGCGCGCGCGCGTGTGTGTGCGCATGCATAGCGGGGAAGGGGGTGCTATGGAAAACTCTATAAAAAATATAAAAGTCCTGTTAAAGCCATATCAATAAATAAAAGTAGGACAATTAACGGTAATAAATAATGAGAAAGGCATGAATATATTAATATGATTTTTAAAAATTTTAAATTATTTAAATTAATTAAATTAAATTAAATAAGGATAAAGATAAATAAGGTAAATTTAATAAATAAATAAATAAAAAATAAGAACTTTAAAAGAATTTTTAATTTTTTTAAAAAATATTAATATTTTAATTATGAGAGAATAATAGTGAATGGAGAAATTTAAGATAATTAATATCACCATTGACACCAACCTTATTAGTGTGGATTTCTTAGATGTTACATTGGACCTGCCCAGCAACTCTACCAGACCCTACCACAAACCTACTGAACAGCTTAAGTACATTAATACACAATCATGCCATCCACCTCGTGTTTTCAAGAACCTTGTGCCAGCATCAACAGAAGAATCTCCAACCTTTCATCCAGCAGAGAGATTTTCCAACAAGCTGCGCCATATTATAACAGAGCGCTCCGAGAAAGTGGATACCAGGAAGATATTTCATATATGCCCAATCCACCCACCAGACAGCGCAGACCCAACAGATCCAGGAACATAATTTGGTTCACCCTTCCGTTCCCCCTCAACGTCAGGTATAATATAGGTAGACAATTCCTTCTTCTAATAGATAAGCATTTTCCACCCACAAACAAACTCCATAAAATCTTTAATAGAAACACCATCAAAACTAGCTATTCCTGCTGTCCCTCAGTCGGCTCTATCCTGACATCTAAACCCCCAATTCCTATTAACCCCCCCTAACCCTCGCTGCTCATGCAGGGGAGGAGATACCTGTCCTCTGGGGGGAGGCTGCACAATCAAATCTATCGTTTACCAGGCCAAAGTCATTCCTGAAAATAACCCAGGTAAAGAAGAAATCTACATTGGAATAACTCAGGGGACCTTCAAGCAGAGGCTGTATGCACATAACTCCACTTTCAAATATCCCCAAAAGAAATTTGACACCAAGATTTGGTCGCTTAAAGAATCTAATACTCCATATAAAATAAAATGGTCGATCATGGATATTAAAAGATTTTACGACCCAACCTCCAAGACCTGCTCACTTTGCACTACTGAAAAATTTAGGATCCTTCAGGCTATCAATAACCCATCCATAACCTGTATGAATATTAAAAACGAAATCTTCAGACAATGTCCCCACAAAAGAAAATTCCTCCTCGCCAAATGGCCTAACAACAGCATAACTTAACCGATTCACACCCCATTTACACAAAGACTCCTAAATCACACATAGACACCTAAATACCACATTCACCTCTTACTCTAAACCTCAAACCATCTCTCTTCTAATCATACCTCAACATTCCTCGCCACCTTACCTCCTTACTATCACACACCCCATTTACACAAAGACACCCTATTCACGCATAGACACCTAAATTCCACATTCACCTCTCATTCTAAACTCCAAACCAACTCTCTTCTATTCATATCTCAACCTTTCTCACCACCTAATATCCTTAACTTTACCATAAAACCCCCCCAATAATAAGGATAACCTTTATAGAGAAACTATTCCCTTCCCCCCCCACTACCTTCGCATCTGATAGTTGTTAAGTCTTTTAATATTGATTAATTTCCTTTAATTATTTTACTTATCTTAAATTTCTCCATTCACTATTATTCTCTCATAATTAAAATATTAATATTTTTTTTTTAATTAAAAATTCTTTTAAAGTTCTTATTTTTTTATTTTTTTATTAAATTTACCTTATTTATCTTTATCCTTATTTTATTTAATTTAATTAATTTAAATAATTTAAAATTTTTAAAAATCATATTAATATATTCATGCCTTTCTCATTATTTATTACCGTTAATTGTCCTACTTTTATTTATTGATATGGCTTTAACAGGACTTTTATATTTTTATAGAGTTTTCCACAGCACCCCCTTCCCCGCTATGCATGCGCACACACACACACACGCATGCGCGCACACACGCACGTACGCACGCACACGCACAAACACACACACACACACTTTCCTCCTTTCTTTCTTCTATAATCATAATCTATTAGCGTCGTTTTTAAAACGATATTTTTTAAATATGAAATTCTGAGTCTTAAACGCTCGTCTAGCGTTTCTTCTATGTTCGTTCATTTTACATTAGTTCCAGATTTTTCTTTGTCGCCGAAGAGATTATACCGATTTTCCACAGTATATTATTACTGTTTTCGGTGTATCGAAACCAATGGTACGACCTTGAAATATGTATATATAGTGTCATAATAAATATTGTATCTTCAGCTCTCACATCTACGATCAAGCACTTTATTGGATTTTTTTCATCACCCCTGGACACGCTATATATATATAGATAGATAGATAGATAGATAGATAGATAGAGACAGACAGACAGACAGACAGACAGAGAGATACAGAGTTATATTATGCTACACTTTCGAGATGACTATTGTTTCTAATTATCAGTAATAAATTATGTATGCAAACGTTTTAAACGTTAAAGAAACAACATATTTCTTTGAATTCAACTCAAAACAGTAACGAGATCAAGTTATCTTTGAATAATGAATGTTTTCGGATGATACATTTCTATCTTGGTTTTATAAACATCTTCGGTTCTGTTTGAACACACGTCTCTCTTTCACTGTATTTCCATCATTAGCTTCCTCCTTTTCTTTGATTAAATTTCTTTTAAATAGAATAAAATTGTAAGTTTCTAGATGTAATTGTCTCGTTGGAGAATGTGAACCAAATAGTGAAACCAGTATTTTATCAAAAGTGTACGGGATATTATTGCAGAGCGATCGTAGTTTGAAGAAATTAAAATCGATCGAGGAACTTATGGGTTCACCAGTAAAATCTACTTGACATTTCTCGGTTTAAAGTAGCATAAATCGGCGTTCATTTATATGTCGTAGCCGATAACAAGTGTTAATGTCGCCAGTCGCATATATATATATATATATATATATTATGATATATATATATTATGATATATATATATATTATGATATATATATATTATGATATATATATATATCATAATATATATATATAC
Source organism: Euprymna scolopes (assembly GCF_053919585.1). Classification (NCBI taxonomy): domain Eukaryota; kingdom Metazoa; phylum Mollusca; class Cephalopoda; order Sepiida; family Sepiolidae; genus Euprymna; species Euprymna scolopes. The sequence goes on along the minus strand of NC_136495.1, from coordinate 62,749,257 downwards.
AGAGATATATCATATATAATAGTAAAGATTTTCACTTTAATTCAATTTTATTTTGCGTAAAATTGAATTATTAAATATGCGATACAAGGGATAAACTACATTGCGTAAAAGAATATTGAAGTCAGGTCAACTTTAAATATAACATAACGACTATCTTAAAATACAAGTCTCTGACAGCATAGATACAGCTCTCTCCCTTGATACTAGCGCTGAAGTACATGTATTTGGTGACTTCAATGTCCATCACAGTAACTAGTTGAATTCTCTAATTACACAGACGTAGCTGGTAGCACAACACATAGCTTCGCTATATCCCATTCCCTATCTCGGACGGTTACATTCTCGACACGTTTTCCAGACCAGTAAGACCAACATACCTCACTTCTAGATGTATTTCTGACAACAGTTCCCGATGTTTTTCAACTAATGCCCATAGCCCACTCGGGAATGCTGATCACGCTGTGATAATGATAGAAATAACCCAAAATTATCGCCATAAAACTGAAGATCCACTACTAAAAACAACGAGGTATTACAAAAAGGCCGACTGGGAAGCCATCAGGGAACTCATCAGAGATGCCCTATGGCAAAATATCTTTTCTCCCCAAGCTGAATAGTATGCAAATGAGACCACTGAATAGTTAACTGTAATTGACGCGCGTGTTCCCACGGAAATTCTATAGCAAACCCCACTCTCCTCAATGGTTTACCTCTGCTTGTGCAGCTGCTATTGCTCAAAGGCAGCATGCGTTCCACAGATTCAACCGACATAAGTCCAGTTCAAACAGACAGAAGTATATAGAAGCCAGAAATAACTGTAAGAGAGTAATAGCGTCATCTAAGATAGATTACACTGAAACCACCAGGAAACGCATTGAAGCACAGAAATTAGGAACCCGTGATTTTTGGAAAATCTACAATAGTGTAGTAAATAACCGACAAAGCAAATCTGCTTGCCACACTGGACCCGGCACACCACTCCCTTCCCGACTTTCCTTTGCGGGCAGACGCCACACTAGACGATTTGAAAATCACCCGTTCTCAGGTGCATGGTATCATAAAAAAAACCTAGACACCTACAAAACCATGTGGACCGGATCTCATTCCGGCTGTGCTAATAAAAAATGCTCTGCTGAGATTGCTCCAGTTCTCTCAAAACTTTACAATAAATGCCTTAGCGAATCTTGCTTTCCCGACGGCTGGAAAACCGCTTCTGTTGTTACATGAAAAAGGCTTGTCCTCTTTTTCATATAAGTAAAAATAAAGAGAATTAATAAATGAAAATAAAATCAGAGAAAACGGGAATCGAACCCTGGAGATAAGTTTTAAAGAACAATAGGTTTTAAATGGAATGTCCAGTAAATTGTTGATTCTGATAAAATATTTAATAAATACAAATTTGGCTGGAAACTATACACATTGTTACAAAGAATGTGCATAATAAAATATGGATTATAGAATTAGAACAGTAGGTTAAATTCCTTTGTAAAACAACAAAGGAAATTGGGAAATTTCCTGGTCATCAGAATGTTTCAAAAACGTGCAAATCGCGCATGTTGATGACGCGTGAATTATAGTCACGTTAGCCAGACATACATGTGATTTCTCAATATAGGAAAGGGTTCGAAGTTAGAGTTAGAGAGAGTCAGAGGGTCGAAGAGTCAAGATAGGTTCAGACCGAACCTTTGCAACGTCTGGAAGCAAGAGGGTTTTAGAAGAAGATGTAAAGAAACTTTGAATTCCTGGATGCAAATCCATTGATCAGTCATATGGAAGAAATAAATGATCATCATGTTTTTCATAACTGCCGTCTTCTGTGTTCATCATTACAACGAGAAAAGGTATTGTTCATTTATGTATAAGAACCATTTGATAAAATCATCATCTAAAAAATATGTGTTAGAAAGTATATGTGTCAAACTATTTATGTTATATAAACACTCCCGTTTCATACAGAACTGTCAAAAGCATTAATGCTAATCTCTCGGTCTATTTGTCTAGATATCGAATCACCTCTCAAAGCGTATTTATATGTACACTCTCTCATTATATATACTTGGTAATGTCTCTATCCCATCTCTTATAATATGAACATCTCAACAATATGAACACTCACAATGAATATATATAATAACTAGCATCTCTTCCAACAACATGATTAAGACTCTAATCTCTCACTAAGACTCTTACTCTTCTTATAACATGGACAGTAAAAGAACATTCATCATCTTAAGTATAATAATCGAATCTTTAAAATACAACACTGTGGTAACAGTCTTCAAAAACTCTGGTGAAAGAACTGACCCACTAAATTACCGCCCCATTAGCCTCCTCCCACTTTTCGCAAAAAAATTTGAGTCCTTAGTTAATCAAGCCATAGTCCAGCACCTAACAGCTGCTAAACTCCTGACCGACAAACAATATGGATTCACGCAAGCCCGTTCAACAGCAGATATCTTCACTGTGGTCTCTGAACATATATACCGTTCACTGGAAAAAACAGGGGAGAGTAGAGCGTTATCCCTTGATATATCTAAGGCTTTTGACAGGGTATGGCACAATGGTCTTCTAAGGAAAATTAGATCATATGGTATCACTAGAAGAATACACAATGTAATTAAATCCTTCTTAAGTAAGAGAAAAATCCAAGTTGTCCTCGACGGTCGTAATCTAAACAATATGATATAAATGCGGGAGTACCTCAGGGGTCTATCCTTGGACCTTTATTGTTCCTGATATTCATAAATGATCTCCCTGATAAATATTTTTCGGAGATGGGTACATTTGCCGATGACACCACCCTCTATAACAGGCATGAGGGGAAAACAAATGACTACATGTCTAAGGAAATGGCACAATCACTAGAGGTGACCTCCAATCTGTAGTGGAATGGGGACAAAAATGGATGGTCATATTCAATGCTGCCAAGACTAAGCTTGTTTCCTTCAATAACTACAAGTTACCTTTTCTACCACTAATAGCAATGGCTAAGAATACACTGCTTGAAAGTACTTCCTTTAAACTCCTCGGCCTAATGTTTACAGGGAACATGAACTGGAATATATACATTGAGAGCATTGCCAAAGCTGCTGCAAAGAAGGTGGGCTCTCTCTACCGTGCCAGAAAACTACTTACGCCTGAAAGTATGCTGTACCTCTATAAGGCCACCATTTGCACATGTATGGAGTATTGCTGTCACATTTGGGCTGGTGCATCTGCTGCTTGTCTCTCACTCCTGGACAGGGTTCAAAAGAAAGTCGCCAACCTGATTGGTCCTGAACTGTCATCTAAGCTTCAGCCTCTGTCTCATCGATTAAATGTTGCATCCTTCTGCCTGTTCTACAAATGTAATGGTGATGGTGGTTGCTCTGACGAACTGCAAACACTTGTATCTCCTCGACGTGACTACCTCCGACAAACCCGACAAGCAACTAAGTCCTACCCATTTACAGTAGATATTCCTAGGTGTAAGAGAGCCTTTTACTCCAATAGTTTCTTCCCCAGAACTACAAGTCTTTGGAACTCCCTTCCGGGATACTGCTTTCCCAACTGTATTGATATGCAGAAGTTCAAGTGTAATGTGAACAAACATCTTTCTACTTATCTCCTTTCATAATGCCCCCGCAAATTATCCGATAGTAGCCCCCTACTTCAAAGTGGCACTTGCCTTGTTTGGGGTGAAGATTGAATAAATAAAAAATTATATGAAAAATCATTTCATACAAACAGAACAAATTCAGAATAATAAAACGCCAAATTTATGTTATAGATGTCATTGCAGATATAGTTGTGTTCATTTAAAACTGATTTTAAAAAAAATAAATTTGGAGAAATTTGAAGGTTTATTACGTTTCTGAGGTTTGTGTTGTAAGTTTAGTTGAAAGTAATCGAATTCGTTATATATTTAGGTTTCGTCGTCGTAAATGTTTAAATTTTGGACTAATAGTTTTGTGTTTGAATTATAAAAATGAGATTTCCAACTCCTGGAAAAGATTAGGCTGAAAGATGAATATCTATGACATTTTTCTAACGAGATTTTATCGTTAATTTGAAATGGAATGAAACCAACATGAAGATGATTTGTGATTTGCCAGTTGTTTTTTTTTTTTTTGCGTCTCATAGAAAATCGACACAGTGAAGAAATAGATAGACTTTAACTTATTCTATTTTGAGAACCTATTATCGCACGTCTATAATGTTAGTCGAATTCGTATTACCTATCAATTCACTTCTCACTTTTACGGTGGCGTCATTTCTCATCCAGTTCCACGTTTTGACGAATCTTATCTTTTTAGCTTGTTATATAAATCTATTACGTAATATACTTGAAAGATTCTAAGTAAACATGCATGGAAAATATCCATTATATATATATATATACTAGTTACAATAACTGAAATTCAGTTATTAACAATAGGACACAGTTGGTGTCTGCATTGCATACATTGACATACATTTTTTTAAATTGAAGTACAAATTATAAATCTATTAAACTAATGTTGACAAAAAGAATGTTTTGTCAACGGTTATATTGTAAAATTTAATTCCTTACATTTGATGGAGGTGATTAGATTGAAATATAGAACGTAGAAAACATGGAATTCATTCATTAATACAATTTGTAAAACGCACAAATTTACTAACGGCACAAATTAAAATTGAGTTATATACTGTAAATATTTTTTAAAAAACACATACGCTTTATATAAGTTTATTAAAAACATAAATATACTTTTCTAAACTAATAAGTCGATGAATTGAAAAAAAAAGAATTGAGGTAATTCTTTGAATAATATTTTAATCATGGGTAATTTCATTGGCAAAAATAATAAAGCTAATAATTTGCATGTACATATGTTAGATTATGGAGGATAAGGAAGTTAGTTTAGATTTTTATATATGCGAATGAGTACAGTGGTAGGTGTATCAGAATTTTTGTAGGAATTTTTGACACCCCTAACACGAGACTGCGAATAAAATATAAAAAACTCGTAATTTCTCTTTTAAAAGTGGGTTGTTTATTTTCTTTATGAATATACTTCCAAAATAAACTATTAAAGTTGTTTAAAAAATAATAGAAATATTATTTTTTTTTATTTTTTAAAAACAGTAATGAAATTAATTGAATTTTACGAGTTCAGTATTTTTCAATTTTTAAAATTTAAAAATCTATCAAAATTTTTCTATTGATTCAATTTTTACGATATTTTCAGAGTCAATGTGAAATTTTATGCTCTTTCCAATAAATTGAATATAATATTTTAGACAAACGGCTTTTTTTAATTCACGCCCCCTATTTTGAAATGTCTATTAAAAAGTAAATAATGAATTTATGTACCAAAGTTTTATATATCAAAAATTGAAGATGAAAGATCAATAAAATATATATTCTAATTTAAAACAAAAAGAATAGTTTTTTGGGAAATTTACCTGTAAAGTTCGAAGTTTAAAACCTTTTTTTTAACCACGTTGTTTGTATTTTTTTAATGAAACCTTGGTCCTTGCTCCTTTAATTGAAAAAAAATTAATGTTTGAATTACATTTTTCAAGTAGTTATAAGCTTGGAAAGACAGGGGGTCGAATTATTCAATATTTTTCACGAAGTTTCTAACACACCTAGTACATTGGTAGTGACTACTCGTAAGTGAAGCAGACAACTTCCCAGGGTCAGATCAAACGAGATTGGTTTAGAAATATATGACTCAAAGCGATATGAGATTATCAGCAGGTATGAATTCACGAAAAACTGAACAAAGAATTATTATTTAATTATTGGAATTCTTTTTGAAGTTATTAATTTGTATATTTTATTTATTTATTTGTGGACTATTATCTTCATTGTTTATAGTTGTTGTTGTCTAACGACGTTTCGGCCAACTATTTTGTCTGTGGCGCAGTGGATAGAGATGTTGAACTTCTACAGTTCCAGGAGAGCATTGTCTGGGGATAGCGGTTTCAATCCTACCCAAAGCCGACCAGAGGATTAGTTGGCCAAAACTTGACGAGACGACAACAACTATGGAAGGCAGTAATTACTGAAGATACAGTTAAAGATCCATCATCCCTATCCCGTCGCGGTCAACAACCTAACGAAGGCCAGAGGAATAGTTGATTGAAACGTCGTTAAACAACAACTATAAAAGATGAGGATAACAGTCTGCAAATAAACAAATAAAAGAATTATTAGATTTGTAGAAAATCGAACGGATGGCTTATACGATTCTCATCTTAAATATTCAGAAACAGAAGCCTGATAAGATGCATAACAATTGTAAGACTTTAAGAATCGTCTGGGGCAAAAATGTTATTACCTATCTGTCAATGTATCTCTCACCACATGTCTGTGTGTCTAAATTGTTAATTTGAGTAAAATAACTATAAGTCTTTTTTATAAAGTAAATTTAACGTAAATTTACAAAACGTTGAACGTTTTTCTTGCAAATAAATGCCTCTTTTCTAACATATGCCTAAATCTTAATTCGCCCTTTTTATATGTGCACAACGAAGTTTTTTTAAACTAGCCAAACTGATGAAAAAATATACGTAGCAACGTATAGATGATCATCATTGTCATCAAGAACGTCACTTGAATCGAGCACACGAATTTTCAGGGGCATTAATCGTGCGCTGCGAAAATCAATCCCAATCACAAGTGGCAAACAAAAAGCATATACCCAAATTTTCATTGAATGTGTGGGTCCGGAGTTAGACTGTTTTCTCATATGATACTCCATAGATGAAATCCCTTCTGCTATGTATGTTCCTAATATATAACAAGATTGAAACCCATTTCAATATGTTGATAATGCAGTTTAACAAACCATTCTCAGAGGTTATGTGATGACATTTAGCAAAATTGCTTGAGGAAGTGTTGCTTACATTTTAAACTCTTATTTAAAGTTTTATTAGCGACATATAATGGCTTACATTCTATTACACGCATGGAACTATGAAATTGAAAATCTATCGCATTCAAAATGTTGCTAGAAAAATACACGGTCACATTAGAGGAAAATGTTTTGGAAATAATTGCCATGTGCAAACACAAACAAATCGATCCTAAGCTACTGTAGACAATAATCGTTAATAAAATGTTATTACCAATAGTACAGCAAAGATAATATAATTTTAAATTAAATCTAAGCCAGTATAAGAAATAGATCACATTGATAGATTATCCCAAAGTTTAATATTTTAACGGAAGGGAATGCAGTTGCCGTAATAGATTGCAAAGATTATTTTTGAGAACTACCTGTTTACTTAAGATGAAATTACGTTTGGAGTAAATCAAAACGTGTAATTCTTTATCTATTCTTTCTTACTTGTACTTGTTTCAGCTATCACCGTTGATCGGTCGAGCCGGCTCCACCCATTGCGTTAGTCACATCTCAAATCAAGGCCAACCACGCCCGACGATCGATGCCGCAGCAGCCATGAGTGTGAGCCATTCGCGGTTCCAGCGACGTAGACCGTAGATGTGAGAACCCAGAATCAACTCGGAGTCTTGTTTGATCGTTTGATCCAAGTCTTCAGCTGTCCACTGCGACGTTTCTTCCTGCCTTGCAGCAGAGCTGGGTCGATGGCCTTGCGGATGACACCCCCCGGTCGACGACGAACAGCATGGCCAAACTAGTATAGACGCCTCATGAGGATGTTTTTTTTTGTTTTTTTGTTTTGTTTTGTTTTTTTGTTTTTTGGGGGCTTTTTTTGCAAAAGATGTCTTGCAACTTGTGTGGACCACAGTGTTGGGGACAAAATGCTACCAGCGAACCCGGAGGATGCGGTGTAACACTGATGATTAAACACCTCAAGTTTGCGCTGATCAGAGACCCGCATAGACCACGTTACACAACCATACAGGAGAATGGTACGAACAAGTGCATGATAGATCCTGATCTTAGTTCTCAAAGTGATTTCGTGTCGAGTGTAAAAGTGGTTGCAGACAAGGCGAGTGTTGTTGATGCAGTTAAGGATATCTTCCTGACTTTTGGCTGTTGCGGTATTTTATCTATTCGAAGTAAAATATTTGGAAAATGTAATTCTTAAAAGGCAATGCAGACTCCCAGTATGATGAGGAAGAGTATAAACAAAAACAATCAAATATTTGGATTAGCAACTTTCAGAAAATCTATTTATGCTTGCATCCCAGAGGCCTTGATAGCGAACTTCCGTGTCGCTGATGTCTTGATAGAAACGCTCTCATTTTGCTCGTCCCTCACATCACCTAGATTTTCTGGAAAGCGGGCAAGATGGCTGTGCAAAAAATGTAATTTGATGCTCATATTTGCACCCAGTTGATGCAGACGTATGAGTAATATTTCAACAACCTCTTTGTAGTTGGGCGCCTTTATTTTTCCCAAGAAGAATTATACTACGTTCGTAAACGCCATCCAGACACTCAATTCTGCAGGATACATAAAATTACAGAAATTTGCATCATTCATAAATTTTTGAATCCGGTGCCATCGAAAATCCAGCTTTTAATTTCTCTATGGTTTTACTTGGAAATTTCATGCAAATATATTTGAAAAAAGTCGCCATATTTCACAAGAGCCTTTACAAATAGTTTCATGCTGCCAAGCTTTATATGAAGAGGAGGAAACACAATTTTTAAAAAGCTCCACAATGGTTCTTAAAGTTCAACCTATAAAATGCCAGGTGTGCTTTGAAACCTGTAACCCATGATTTAAGGTGCATAGAGATTATGTCGCCCGATATAATTGTAGCTAAATTGCTTCAGATGAATAAAGACAACTTTTTGTGTAAATTGGTTTCTTGTACTAAAAAAAGAAACTGTTACTTCCTCGGCCTAGTATTAGAACGTAAGAAGCAAATAGGAACAATGTATGTATTTGATGAGGGAATGAAGTGAAATATATTGCAGAAAGTCTTTGGTGAGGTAAAAAAAAAAAAAAAAGAAAATATTTTTATTTCAAAAGCCAGTTGTTTCCACTACAGCTAGAACTAATGTTGTTAAGGAAGCATCCGAATGAAAGAAGGAAAGAAAAGGGGAGATAATCCAATATATGTAACAAGTAGAAGAATTCAATTTGTTTAAAAAGATTTTACATCCCGTTGAAGAGTTAATTTAGATGAACATTTAGTTTCTTCACATCGAATGAAAAGACAATTAGATAACTTTCACAGAGGAATTAAAAACCACGAATGCCAACGCTTTCTTTGGATTTATTATGCTACACTTTCGAGATGACTATTGTTTCTAATTATCAGTAATAAATTATGCATGCGAACGTTTTAAACGTTAAAGAAACAACAGATTTCTTTGAATTCAACTCAAAACAGTAACGAGATCAAGTTATCTTTGAATAATGAATGTTTTCGGATGATACATTTCTATCTTGGTTTTATAAACATCTTCAGTTCTGTTTGAACACACGTCTCTCTTTCACTGTATTTCCATCATTAGCTTCCTCCTTTTCTTTGATTAAATTTGTTTTAAATAGAATAAAATTTTAAGTTTCTATATGTAATTGTCTCGTTGGAGAATGTCAACCAAATGGTGAAATCAGTATTTTATCAAAAGTGTACGGGATATTATTGCAGAGCGATCGTAGTTTGAAGAAATCAAAATCGATCGAGGAACTTATATGTTCACCAGTAAAATCTACTTGACATTTCTCGGTTTAAAGTAGCATAAATCGGCGTTCATTTATATGTCGCCAGAGTCGCATATATATATATATATATATATATATATATATATATATATATATATATATATATATATATATATATATATATATATGCCCAAACGCTTAATACGCTAATAGTAATTTGTATATCACTTCCTAGTATGCTTAACCCAAGATGGGGAGCATTATAGTCATCCACATAAAGTACTATTTCGCTGCTTCACAGCTCATCAGTGCGACAGTCGGAGCTTATATATATATATATATATATATATATATATATATATATATATATTCCAATAGAAAAATGCGAGCATGAAAAGTAATATGGTTAAGCTTAAACATGTAAAAGTAAAGGACTAGTTGTTAAAACTGGCAAAGAAAGGGACATGGTATTCTAGTAAAAAATATAAGAAAGTTATAACTTAAAATATTGCGGCATTAAGAATTGATTATGTAATGATATGGTTGGATTTTTTTTTAATTCTTAATGCTGCAATATTGTAAGTTATAAATGTATCATATTTTTACTAAAATATCTTGTCCTTTTCTTTTTCAGTTTTAACAACTAATCCTTTACTTTTCCATGTTTAAGCTTAACCATATTACTTTTCATGCTCGCATTTTCCTATTGTCATTCATGATTTTTCTAGGCTCCCAATAAATTCAATTGTTCTTTGTTTAATTTCAGTCTTTTTTTTGCACCCATAATCATAACATACACATATATAATAACAACATACGACACTCGTCTGCTTTCAATAAAATCCCCCCCAATTATCTCCCTTTAATACTTTCATTCTCTCTGTTTCACTTGTTATTTCTATTTTCGCAACAGCAGTGAATTAGTTGCAATAGTAGTCGCTAAAGTGACGTGGGTGTTATGGAAATCAGTTATAAAAAACTTCGCTCACCTCCTTACGTTTTTTTACAATTTCGAACACCAAAAATTCATCATAACTTTTGTTTTACTGAAGGAAAATTGAAAATTTTTTCACAATATATCTAAGCATATCTGTAATAATTGTTTGAAATTTGGTCGAAAAATGAGTGAACGGTGAAGCTTTAAAGCAGTTCTAAATGACGAAAATTGCCACTTAACCATATATTCAAACACGGTAGTTTTACGTTAATATCATATTAATACACAAAACTGGTTATACTCGAAAACGAATAGACATCCACCATATATATATATGGTGGATGTCTATTCGTTTTCGAGTATAACCAGTTTTGTGTATTAATATGATATTAACGTAAAACCTCCCGGTGAAAGGTGAATATATAACTTTTTATGCCTGCTCGACCTTCACAGACAAAAGCACTGATGTTCCGAGTGTTATGATAACATTATGGAATGCAGTAACTAAAACCATCATTTACCTGCACTTGAGTTTTCTTTTTTTGTTTTTTTTTTTTTTGGCATGTGCATTCGTTTGTAATTTACTAACCCTGCACGTGACATAGTTACCAAATTTCAAATTTGTCATAGTAGTTGTGGGACCACATTCCTACCACCGTGAATCCCACGGAGTTTATTATGTATCAAACTGC